>NC_133218.1:20380319-20746569 GCF_040436345.1 Pagrus major | reverse complement strand
TGATATCCTAACACCCAATGTGAATCCAAATTAAATTCCAGATCTAGTGGATTAAACGTTTTTTTTTATGTTTCATTTGATTTCATACCATGGTCGATCTTTAAACTGGAATATTGCTGCAACCCTCACTGGAAATGAAAGGTAATATGTAACATGATTTCTATACACTCCACACATACTAACACAAAAAAGAAACAAAAAATAAAACATATGCCAATATATTTAACACAATTTTGATCATGCAATGTCTGTTGCTACATTTGATGCACTCAGGTTGGAGCTTAAATTTATCCCAGACAAGGGAGGTGAGTCCCTCCTGGCTGAACCAGGCTGTGGGCTCTTTATCCATCAAACCAACTGTTTGCCTCTCTCCCTGAGTACCCACTCAACAAACTCTCAGAGCAGCACGGGGGCTCCACAGTGATGGCGCCATTGATGTTACCTCAGAAAATGGGTACTATGATTTGACAAGATTCAGAAGCAGCTGTATTTTCAATGCTTTCCCCCAAATCATTAATTGATGTCATAAATGCCCAGCGTTCTCAATTTATGTCTGATTGGGTGCACACATGAGCCTCGCTCCACACAACTGTTCAAAATTACACAGACACAGACAAACACACACACACATAGTCTAGACATGTTGCTTTGCTTAGACAAAAAATGTGTGAAAGAAAAGGGCATAGTGTGACATATGACAAAGGCCAACATCACAAAAACACTTCAGCCTGTCTGCCACGAGCGTTACAACTAGAGGTGTCGGGGAGGCAGAGAGGCAACTCAAAATGCACAAAAACAGTTTCTGTGGAGGTGACAGAAGTCATCCATTAGTTTGTCAGGACATTCTGACCCCATAACAGATTTCTGCTTTTTCTGAAATAACTGTTATGTGAGTGTTTGTAATTGAATGTGATTTGAGTCTGACCTTGATCTAAGTACCATGTAGTTGTTTTTTTGTGTACCCCCTCCACTCAACCCTGGAGATGTGTCTGGCATGTGGCCTCCTGTAAAGTGCACTTTGAGTGATAAAATAAAAACATGTCCACACTCACATTATTTTTCTCAGTCTGGTTTTGACTCAAACTCAGACTGCAAACTCATCCATGGATAAAGTGTACCTAAAAAATCCAGCTCCAGACACTCAAGTGTGCGGTTAAAATTAAAAAGACTTTTTATAAAGATGCACATCTCTCCTAAGCCTGTGTGTCTTTGATTCCCATCATTATACAATGAAATACCACACCGATTCTATAAAAGTTGAGACGCTGCGTAAAACATAAACAAAATGTGATAATTTGCTATTCCTTTTTGACATATACTCAGTTGAAAAAAGACAATATACTTAATGTTTTACTCTTTGTAAAACGTTATATATTTGATGTGTAAAGTTTTTTTTTTTCCATAATGTGACAGTATTGCCAAAGCATTAGTTTTCTCATTGATTTCTTGTCCCCCGAATATTGAGACTTTAAGTATTTTCTGTTTATTTTGTGCTACAGGGAACTTTCACCCAGATTTCCACTTTAACAGATTTTTTAATTGCTTCCGTTGCTTGGATTTTCATGTTCTGTTTGTAGAGAGTACATTAAAATATCTGAAAATGTTCCACAATGTGATGTTTTTGTGCTTTTTCACATTGAATCAATGTAACTAGGATACATGTGACCAGGGTTGGGAGGGTTACTTTAAACTGTATTCAGATACAGCTAATAATTACCTATTAAAAAATGTATTCAGTACCATAGTGCAAGTATCACAATATTATTAAGTAATGTAACTTGATTACTTTCCGTTACTTTTGGATTACCTCAATATCAAACATATGCAAATAAAGACACGAGAAAATAAATAGCAATAAGATTGTGGTTATGTAATCCTAATACAAAAGTGTGTCTTCCGTAACAATACACACTTGTGTATTTAGTTTCAATCAAGAACAGATTGATGTTGTGTGAGACTTGTGAAGTTTTTGTCATGTTTGCATGTGTGCATGGTTACACAGTAGTACAGGGCTGCCCAAAGTGGGGCCTGTAGGCCAAAGCTGGCCCGCCATTAGGTTCAATTCAGCCCGCCCGATGTTTCTAGAGAAGAAAATGTATATTTAAAAGATGCAATGTGTAAGAATTTTATTTTAAAACATTCAAAAAGTAACCAAAATTATCAACAGAATGTGAAGTATTACATTTAAAAGATCTCTACTGAAGTTAGCATGCTAACCAGCTAGCCCTGGCACAGGTATAAGCACCTACGCTCTTAATTCTTACATACACCTTTAAAAAAATATGATATAAAGCTCTGTTCATGTTGTTTTACATTTAGAATTGCTCTATAAATATGTAGGATCACTAATTATCTATCTAATTATCTATCTAGGGCACATTTACCCTTTGAAGTCAGTTGGGATCCTAATACCATTTTGCATCTTGACAAAACAATAAAACAGCTGTCTGCTTTTGGCTGGGAGTCAAACATTAAGTTTAGATTTTGTCTGTTTAAGGGAAAGTTTATATCATTCTCTGTTTTAAATTGTAATCCTGTTAGTATTTTTAAGAAATGTACCTGTAATCTAATTACATAATTCTTTCTTTAACTTTAACGGAACACAGTTACCTACTTTTTGTTTCCTAATTACGTAATCCCATTAAATGTATTCCCTTACCAACCAATTCTGCACGTGAATGTCAAGTCTAAGAATTCAAATGTAAAAACAATTTAAAGTTAAATGAAGGGATACAACAAATGACATTTTTCTGGCAAAAACAGTGACTTAATTTTATAGTGTGCAATTATTTATGGTTATTAATTTACAGTCCCATATTTGCTGTAATACAAAATACAGAACCCTACTGTGATGACAATTACAGTATTTTATAGGTATTGTGATTCAGTTTACAATGAGCATACTGTTGATTATATTACAGCACCTCACTAGTTTATTGCCGCCAGCCAGTTACTTTAAATTTTACAGTATTATTCTAACAGTGCAGACAATGAGGTCGTAGAAACTTTTTAAATCCCTTTGAATATTTTTCAAAAATTAGCTTCTGTCAAATTTGTTTTGACTATTGTTTATCAGTGTATCTGCACTAGCATCAGTGAAGTGTTAAAAGTGAGCCTGATGAGGAGATGCTTCTCCGCTGTGAGTACGAGCAGAGTCACATTCTTTCACCACATTCGACACAAACCTAAACTCTCACACTGCAGGTTAAAGCTGAGTGCCCTCCATCACTGTGGAGAGGACAGCCTGATATCTGAACAAAGATGAGAGAGGTCTAAAAGTGAGTCGTGCCTCTTCTCAGAGTGACTGTAAACACTTAGCATATATGAATATTAATGTTCCACATTAAAGCCCAGATGACTAGATGGAAGAGTTAATGAGGATAAATAACAGACAGCCAAGCAGTGAAATCTCAGCTCTGACATTATTTATCATCCTTAACTTTTGTCACAGCTCCTTTTTTTAGTAATTAATATCGTACAAGAAAGCACTTTGCACTTGGATGAGTGATCTAATTTGTTTAATATAATGCAATTAAAGAAGCTTGAATTGCTTTATGTTAATGTTACTGATTATATTCCTCGCTGGGTTGCCTCTCCACCAGCAGATAACAAGCTGAACTTGAGGATTGATGTCTGTCTCAGATCTGCCATGTTCATCAAGCAGACTACTTAACTGCAGTTTACATGCACCTTCTCTGCACTGAATCACACAAATCTGATAGTCAACCCAGACACACATACAGCAGTCTATTGTAAAGCCTGAACAAACCAGATTCGAAACTCAGATTAGTTTTGCTTTTTGCACTTTTGATTTCAAAGTTTTTCGTCTCTTTGTTTTTGACCAGAAAAGATATCTTATTTAATGTTTCCATTCTGCAGGAACAAAATGGCAGCTGCTTCAAAAGTTTGCTAAAAACTTTAGTTGTGAGTTTAGTTTAGTTTAGTAGCTCACATGATGCAACATTTTACTAAATTTACCTGCAACTGGTGGTAATAAGACCGGGAGCACTGTGTGCTGACACCTTGGCTGTACATGTTACAGGGTTGGTTGGTTTGAAACAAAGTGCCAGGAGGGGTGGGGTGTTGGCGGATCCCACAGGGAGCTCTGACATTGGAGTTGGGAGGACACAATGTGACTCGGGGTGAAATATGACATTGGGAACACAGAGAGGGATGGAGGCAGTGAAGAGGAGAGCGCAGCTGGGAGCAAAAGAGCGATGCACAAATGACTAGTGATGGCTCTGCAGGATATGAGCCACACTTCTGTCTGTCTGTCTGTCTGTCTGTGAAGAGAACTTACCCTGCAGACCTGAAGCTCACCTTAACAGCTGGGATTAGATCTCTCTAAGTCTCGAGCAAGCAGCCACAGTCAGACACACAAGCTTGATCAAGAGGCACACACACACAATCTCAATTCAATTTGTTTTAACTAGAGCCTGACGGTACTCGATTTTTGATATTAGGAATTCTGACATCGCTATATATCGCCCAATATACACACATTTGTTGCAATGATCCTGCAAATGTGGTTATCAAACACTTGTAATGGAGGCAGGATATTTTACAGTTCATCACACCAGTGCACTGAAACAGTAAACTTCACTAGTAATTTAATAATTACAATTACTACGAGCATCTTTTTCTGCATTACATTCCCTAAAAACGGCACATATTGATCAACATATATGCTGATTCCGATATATCTGTGATAAGCCAACATCGGCCAATTGATATATTATGTGGGCTTTAGCTTTAACATTCAAGCTTTGTCAAATAAAAAAAGGAATAAGGTTTGCTTAAGAACGAAAATGCTTAAAAACAAACCTCTTCAGCAATAACCAATAAGCTTAAAACATGTTTTATTATCAACCTGGCAGGAGCATCTTTAAATAAAAGGAAAATGTTTTTTACAACCATATGTAAAACCACCCATTGGTTTGTGGACTACCATTTTGAAATACTCAGTTTGGCATTACTGCCGTTGCCATCTTGGTTTTTTGGAGCCAGAAGTGACCATATCTGGACAAGAGGGTGGAGCTGTGGGGATGTCCTGATTGATGTGAGCATGAGGACTTCCTGTGCTAGTAGTAGCTGCGCTCTGAAGCGTAGCCTGCTTTATCGGCTATTTTAATCTAAAAGGGAGCATAATTTACAAAATGAACATCATGCTGTATTGAAGAAGACTTGAAACTAACGATTTAGACAATAAACTCATTAGGAAACTGTTAACTGACTAAATAAATCAAGTGAAAGGTAGGGTCTTTTTCTCATAAGCTTACATATAATCAGAGGTCTTTTTGAAACCAGTGGAGTCGCCCCATGTTGGCCATTAAAAAGGATTCCAGGCACTGCTGCATTAGCCTTTGGTTTCTGATCTAAAAGTTCTGCCCATATTTTATACCGTTAATGGTTGCAGCAACAAAATATCAAAATATGTCACCAAAACATATTTTGCCACACTTATAGTTAATTCTTGCTCTTACGAGATTCAGTTGTCTCACATAGGTAGTTTCTACAGGGAATACGCCATTAAGAGTGTGAAACTGAGGTAAAAAGACAAAGATTTAACACCCTTGTTAACTTTTATGCCCAAGAGTCTGAGTCCCTTCCAATTAATTAAATAATTAAACATCAGATAAGACAGGGTTAATCGTCAGCCCCCAAACACAGCTTCCTCCACACTGCCTGCTACAACTAAGCTTCCATTATTCATCATTGAAACGCAAAATTTGAAAATTGCTAATGCTCAAGCTCCCTTCTCTTCCCACAAGTCCTTACTAATTTATGTATTCATACATTTATTTATGATTTATTTCAGAACATCATAATCAATTCCAGGAGGAGCACTGGGCTCTCTTGGTTGACTAAACCCAAATCTACTGCACCATCACTAGTTGTATCCCTTTTTTCACCTATGTTGCCTTAACTTGTTATAGTATGTACAATTGTGCAACAAATCCAACAGCAGTCCACTTGTCAAATTGCGCCGACCTCATACTGTAGCTCTGGACAGCAGATGGACTGTAGCACGAGCACAAAAAGAGGGTTAAAAAAGGTGAGAGGGGATCAATGTGCTCAGAGATGTTTGTGAAGATGAGTGGAAAGAGAGAGCACTCAGGAGAAGGTGACAGCTTCTCTATAGAGCTGCCAGTCATGCTACACAGCACCCGCTTGCACTGGAGAAGACACCTCTTGCCAGCTGAGGACTTATTGATCCAAACTCTCACACTCCTTCTCCACTTCTTACACTTCACTTTTCTTTGGCAATCTCTCCTTTGCCTCCTTCTCCTATTGGCCTGTCAGTCTCCTATTAGCTTTTTTTTCTGCTCAGATGTCATCTTCCACTAGGCCACACAGAACTGTTTTTAAGACCTTTGTTGGATTTAAAACTGTTTTAAAACCTTCTTTTTATTATTTAGGCTTGAAACAGTTCTACTGGATGATCTAACAAAATGAAGTTTTTAGGTTATGAATGTAGTAGCCTGAGGTGAATTACTTAACCCAGCTTTAGATAACAGGGAGGAACATATCTTTCTGCTACATCACCCTGTTTCCATGCACATTTTCAATTTGTGCATCAGATACCCTGAGTGGATATGTTGGAAATTTGAAAAAAAGTCATACTATTGCAAGAATATTTTTAAGCTAAGCTGATTAGGGAAAGATGATATATTGATCGAAAGAAAATGTCAAGAAATACAATGGAAACAGACTTAGTAAAAAACCTGTGAAATGTATGAAACACGACTTAAACAACCACTGAAGTCTCAGAGGAGATTAGATAACGGGCAGAAAAAACACAAGATCTTTGTGGAGGGATGAGGAGGCTATAATCTTCCTCAAATTAATACAGGAAACTAAGGTAAATGTCATTTTTCCATCACATTTCCCATATTGTTTTTGTTTGAGGTTTGACTGGCATTCTTTTCACTACATCATCTTAATATGCCATCAGCATTATAAAAAAGTAAGAAAGAAAGTAAGAAAACATGCACATAACAAACATACTTTTGTAAGATTCTGTATGATCTGTACAATTTCAGCACTGAACTGCTGTATGTTGAAGCTCAATAGATAATAATACTTTAAATGCACATGTGATGCATTATTTGTCAGAAACCTTTCTGACAAATAATGCAGGTTTTAAAAAGTGAAGCTATCAGTTTGGCTGTGTAATTACATATGATAAAAACAGTAACTGCACATTTTCAGAACTACAGCGATGAACTTGCTAATCAGTTAAACAACAGAAAAATCTACAAATGCCTATTCCTTTCCTCTATAGTATTGACAGAAACACACACATTTCTTGAGGTGACAAACTACAATGGTCTATATAATGTTTGAGGCATTAGATATACAGTATTATGGTTATTTTTTGCTATGGGTAAGAAAGCTCATATATACAAAACATTAATTGAATCAAGCCTGGAGTGTTGATTGATTAGAATATAATTAATGGCATGATTTTGAACATTATTTCCCCATTATGACCTGTTTTTGTCTTTGTAATTAAATATATTGAGCCTAATGGCTGTATATTACTTCTGTTGTAACCTAACATTGCGTGCTTAGATCTTAGATACAGTGTGTCTAAAGACCATCAGATAACTTCTTTCTCATCCTCCATGTTTCAGTCACACCTTCGCAACTCCTTCACAACTAATTGATGGAGGGTGGGAGCCTGGAAGTAGCTGCAGCTTCGAGGCAAAATTCATGACAGGAAAGTCTCTTCAACACTTCACTGCGTGTGCCAGGTTAGTGGATGTATGAGATGGTGTGCGTATTTTATTCAAGTCAAATATTTGCAATTCATTGTAAAAGTCCAAAAATGGACATCGTAGTCAGATCCCTGAAAAGCAGTCTCAACACTTTTTTTCCCCTCCCTGACCTGAAGGTCAAAACCTGGAGGATGTAAAAAAGAAAAAGTGAGATAGAGAAAGCTCCGTCGGAAGGTGACAAGAGATCAGCCAAGAGTTAGCAAGTCAGAGATGGAGTGTGAGGATGAGACAGTGTCAGAGAGGAAGGTGGAGTGTGAAACAGGGAGCAGGTGTGATGGTAAAAAGAGTACTGTCACACCCCCACACACACATCCACAAAGAGGGTTCATGTGAGTTACTTGTGGGAGTTTACTGTCCACACGAGCAAGTGCCTTTCGATAAATCAGCTGCACATGTCTCAAAGTATGTAGCGTTGTGAAGTGGGATTAGCTTTAGGTTGCAAGTATTTTGTTCCGTACTGTAATTTGTTTTTCCCTCTGCTTATGACTTGTGAATTTCCTTGGTGAGAGATCAATAAAGTCTTATCTTAACTTATCATATCGTATCTTATCTTTTCTTGTCTTATCAAAACTGTGGCCACCAGTTTAAATGATTAAAATGCTCTTTCTTTGTGTAAGAGAACTTTTCTGTCACTCTGGTATGATAGATGGCTGTTAAAATTACAGTACCCATGAGTCTCAGAAGAAGGCAGAAATGTCAATCAGAGCTGTGACAAACACTTTCGCAACAAATGCTGCACCATAGTTCCCCAATTAACCTAATATTGACTGAGAATATAACAATTAGCTAATAGAACGGTTTGATATTTTTGGAAATACACATTTCTGTACGCTAAAAATTAAGCTAGAGCCAGCAGACAATTAGCTTAGCATAAAGATTGAAGGGAGGGGAAAAAAGCTAGCCTGCTTCAGTCCAAAGCTAAAAAAATAAACGTAACAGCACCTCCTCTAACTATTTTGCCCTAGACACAGCTACATCCTGGAGTCTCTGCTGATTGCCTGACAACCTCACAGGGAATTCTTTAACATAGCCAAATGTATTATCATCTTGTTACGAAGCAAAATCTTCAGGTTCTCCCCTCCTGAAATGATCTTTTAGTTTTGTAATTGACTTCTTTAAACAGTACTCCACTGATCTGGCACATTACCCACAATGCAACTCATCCTCAGATAGTTCTTTCAGAGGTTCAAGTTATGCTAGTAGCGGTTAATGTAGAGGGCAACAGAGGTTTGGTAAGATCACTTCTTTCCAACTCCACAAATGCAGATATTTTTTCCATTTTTAAACTGGCAGTCTCTGTCATATGACATCACCTGAGGCAATTTATCAGATTTCCTGCATCTTATTCTGGGGTCACAAATAACTTAATACAACCCTTTTCCACATATGCAGTAGTACTCCCTGAGACCTGTTAACAGAGTTTGCTGTGTATAATCGGTGGAGTTCCCCTATACAGACCTTTTAGTACCAGATATTTTCTACCTAATGATGTAACCACAAGAGGAGAGCTTTTAAGGGCTTCAGCTGTCACCTAACATTGTCTACAGAAAACATAAACTGAACTCCTGCCACTTCACAACTCTATATGTGTGTGCCTGTGTGTGTGTGTGTGTGTGTGTGTTTAAGTTGGCATCAGGGAACACAGGCAGGTGGGTGGGCAAGAGTTTGATAGCTGCCTATAGAGTAGTCCACAGTGTGTATATGTGTGTGAGTGTATGTGTGTGTGGCTCGAGGGATCGGTCTGTGGGGAGCTGATTGCACAGGCTCTCATTATGTGGCCAGTGGCTGTAATGGAGTGTGACAGCAGCGTGCTGTGCTCTGGATCTCTGTCCTTCCAGCCTGCAAAGCCAATTAAACACACTCTGCCCTGCTCTCCCACTGCTTCGCCCTGCTTCGCTCTCCACCACTCGCTCCTTCCCTGCTTCTTTTCACCCGCCCTTCCCCGCCTCCACCATCGCCAGCTCCCCGTTCCTACCTTGTCCATCCCCACTCTCTCGGGAGCCTTACATGCCACCCTTTGTAGCATACTCTCTCTCCCGTCCACCACTACATCTCCAAGCTCAATACTTCCAGCCCTTTTCTCACTCTTTTTGCTTCTGGCTCTTATCTCTTGTTGTCTACATGACAATTAAAAGCTCCTATTGGTTCTGCCCTCCCTTCTGTGCCCCCCAGCCTCCACCACTCTACACACAAACAACGAAACGCCTGTCTACTGGTGGCTTTGGAGTAAAGCAGAGCTCCTTGGGGAGGGGGGGGGGCAAAAAGAGAATTGCTGTGCTGCAGGGAGAGAGAGCCTCTGATGACAGCTTCCCTATGTGCTGCCACACACACACACACACACACACACACACACACACACACACACACACACACACACTAAAGAAAGAGAGAGAGAGAGCAACACTTGGTTTCTCAAGACCCAGAGCAGTCACAACCACTTAGGAGGAAAAATGCCCTGCAGCACCAAAAAACACACATAGTCCATTTATCACTCCCTCATAGTACCCCAAAATGTGCACACACACATATGGTACACACAATTTGTGTGTGTGTGTATGTGTGTGCTTTCCTAGACTGGTCTCCTGGTTTTTAAGTGTTTAAAATAGAGCCCTGAAAGTGAAGTCTGCAGCAGAGACGAAAAAATCTGTTGACATCTTTCCCCCTCCTGTGAATCCCTCCGACAGTACAACTCATGTAGATGCAATTAGTGGCAGGATTCACTCCCTCCAAGGGAATGTGTGTGAATGCGTGCGTGCATGTGTGCATGTACAGTGCTCAAGTGTGAGTTAAGAGAAAAGGGGGGAGGAGGCGGATGAGGAGAGGAGGGTTGGGTACCTGTTTTGAACCAGCCGTCGTCAGTGAAAGACTCTCGGGTCTCTTGAGGTTTGTTCCAGTATTCCTTAAAGACAGACGGACCCCGAACTAGGAGCTCCCCTTCTTTGCCCTCCAGACCTTGACGTACCTGCAATATATTCAGAGAGTAAGAGACCAAGACAGACAGTTTTAAAGACTTAAGTGCAGTTAAAATTAGCCAGAATAACACTTAAATGACAATACAATTGGTGCTGACAGATGTACAGCAAGACAACACATGCTGAACTGAATCTAACCAGCTTGCAGTTGTAGAGTTATGAAAGCAAAATATTGTATTTCCATGTGTAAGAAATGAGAATAACCTGTATGTTATATTTATTTCTAGAAAACATGCAGTCACTATCTGTATTGTGGCTTGTACAGTAGAGTTTGGGGTTTGAAATTCACCAAAATTTTCCTTGAAAATTCACTTTTTTTCAATTCTTGAAACCAAAAAAAAAAAGAAAAAAAACACAAAAACACCACAATCTATTTAATCACAATCACAATCTAGACCTTAATCTTTGGCACAAGCTCCTCATCCGACATGCCACTAAATGTAACTCACATTGCAAATGTACAAGCTATGTGAATGTTACCTTGGTTATGTGAAGTTTAGGAGTAAGGATGTTAAATCATGTGATTTCCATGATTCGCCATAAGATTGTGGACACCGTCAACATCAATTCACAATCTAAAATTGCCCGCCCCTAAAAGTCGGCTTATAATGTATTAATTCAGTGTTTACCCGAGTCTCTCTGTGATTGCCCTCCACAATCGTGACGTTGGTTGTGTTATTCATGACAATCTGGACTTCCACAGTCGGTAGCGGCAACCCCACAGCCCCTGTCAGTAAATCAAGCAGAAACACACACGAAAGCACATGAGTACAAGGGAATATACACTGCTCAAAAAAATAAAGGGAACACTTAAACAACACAATGTAACTCCAAGTCAGTCACACTTCTGTGAAATCAAACTGTCCACTTAGGAAGCAACACTGATTGACAATCAATTTCACATGCTGTTGTGCAAATGGAATAGACAACAGGTGGAAATTATAGGCAATTAGCAAGACACCCCCAATAAAGGAGTGGTTCTGCAGGTGGTGACCACAGACCACTTCTCAGTTCCTATGCTTTCTGGCTGATGTTTTGGTCACTTTTGAATGCTGGCGGTGCTTTCACTCTAGTGGTAGCATGAGACGGAGTCTACAACCCACACAAGTGGCTCAGGTAGTGCAGCTCATCCAGGATGGCACATCAATGCGAGCTGTGGCAAGAAGGTTTGCTGTGTCTGTCAGCGTAGTGTCCAGAGCATGGAGGCGCTACCAGGAGACAGGCCAGTACATCAGGAGACGTGGAGGAGGCCGTAGGAGGGCAACAACCCAGCAGCAGGACCGCTACCTCCTCCTTTGTGCAAGGAGGAACAGGAGGAGCACTGCCAGAGCCCTGCAAAATGACCTCCAGCAGGCCACAAATGTGCATGTGTCTGCTCAAACGGTCAGAAACAGACTCCATGAGGGTGGTATGAGGGCCCGACGTCCACAGGTGGGGGTTGTGCTTACAGCCCAACACCGTGCACGACGTTTGGCATTTGCCAAAGAACACCAAAATTGGCAAATTCGCCACTGGCGCCCTGTGCTCTTCACAGATGAAAGCAGGTTCACACTGAGCACATGCGACAGACGTGACAGAGTCTGGAGACGCCGTGGAGAACGTTCTGCTGCCTGCAACATCCTCCAGCATGACCGATTTGGCAGTGGGTCAGTAATGGTGTGGGGTGGCATTTCTTTGGGGGGCCGCACAGCCCTCCATGTGCTCGCCAGAGGTAGCCCGACTGCCATTAGGTAGGTAGGTAAGAAGGCATTGATGCTATGGACTGGCCCGCCCGTTCCCCAGACCTGAATCCAATTGAGCACATCTGGGACATCATGTCTCGCTCCATCCACCAATGCCACGTTGCACCACAGACTGTCCAGGAGTTGGCGGATGCTTTAGTCCAGGTCTGGGAGGAGATCCCCCAGGAGACCATCCGCCACCTCATCAGGAGCATGCCCAGGCGTTGTAGGGAGGTCATACAGGCACGTGGAGGCCACACACACTACTGAGCCTCATTTTGACTTGTTTTAAGGACATTACAACAAAGTTGGATCAGCCTGTATTGTTTTTTTCCACTTTAATTTTGAGTGTGACTCCAAATCCAGACCTCCGTGGGTTAATAAATTTGATTTCCATTGATAATTTTTGTGTGATTTTGTTGTCAGCACATTCAACTGTATAAAGAACAAAGTATTTAATAAGAATATTTCATTTATTCAGATCTGGGATGTGTTATTTTAGTGTTCCCTTTATTTTTTTGAGCAGTTTAGTAAGTTGAAAGCAAGATGGGATGATTTTTGTTCCACTTTAAAGAAGTTGAACACTTGTATGGGCAATGACCAATGGAATGATCGTCATCAACCCTTAGTGCAGGATTTCTACTACTGTGGGAGTGCTCTCTTCCAAGATGGCATTAACCTCCGTCTGCAGGGCATAACTGGTCACTAAATGGTTTGCTGAGCTTGTGAAACACTAAACTGAAAGCTATTCGTCTCAGTCGCCAGTCAGCTTACTTGGACAGTAGTGGGGATTTCTGGGTCAATGGCCTTACATAGCTGTTTTCTCCAACATCGAGTAAATTCCGAATGGAGAACTGTGTATTGGACGGTTTGTCAAAGACTTGTAAGAACAGATACATTCTGATATATCAAGAGTACTGACAGTCTTCTTAAAATGACTGATCTGCAGCATCCACAGCATCTAGTCAACCCAAAGCTCACGATATCACCCCCTTCCAACACACACAATGCCAGTAATACTCCATAAACCTCCATAACCATCCACTGAAATAACAGTCTCCAATTTTGCACCTGTTTGACGCCGTTTCTGATGGAAAAAAGAAAGCAGTGACTGAACAGTAGATTTCAATCTTCCAGTCAACTACTGCTGAGTGCTTGACAAGGCTTTTTATTTCAGCACAGTTGCATAAAAAATGTTACATGAGCCAACAAATTATGAAATACAATAAGATCTGTCAAATGCAGCAATTGTTCTCAACTGTGAGCTGCAGTCATTTTTAAGTGAAACTCTTAATAAGAAATGTGTTTAAAAAAAAAAAAAGAAAAGTGTTACAAATTGAAAATTCCCACATGTACTGACACCACCTGCAGTCTCCATCTTTCTGTGTGTGCAAGTGTGACATCCTGAGTTAAGTAATTATAGCAAAGAGTGCACAGGGGATGCACAGAGAAGGTCTCAGTGGCTTTTTCTGTGAGTGTGTGCGTGCCTGCCTTAAGGCTATTATGCCATTTCACAGACCACTGCTCTCCCAATAAAGAGCAGGTCAGGTCCTGATTAAAGAGTGATTCTCTCACTTCATATTGATCTAATCCACTCCAGTCCTGATGGGCAATGTCTATCACACACCCTCCATCACTTGCGCTTGGTCCAACAGGGAAAACCAACTGACCACAAAAGTAACTAGACTGTTTGTCGGTGGAGACGCAGGATGAAAACAAGCTCAAGTCAGAAGGTCTGACAAGTTAAATCTGGCAAGGTTTTAATGATCACTGCGTCCTGAACTGCTGTGGGGGTGTGGACAAGGTTAATTGGGACCTAAAGCACGAGGTGTCTCGGCTGTCTTATTTTCATTAGAGGAACAGTTTGGAGGACAGAGTGGATCAGGTTCAGCTACAGCTGAAGGACACTTATATGCTTCATCTGAAGTGATGGTCTCAGGGTCGAATAGCTTGGAAACCCCGTCCCTTGACATTTTTCTGACTTGGATTGGAAGGGTTGTGTCTGACGAAACTGACAATTTGATGTTCTTACCAACTCCACACTGCAATTGGGCAGCTGTGTGGGTTTTTTTTTTAAGAGCCAGAGTTTGAACTTCTCTTTTCATCTATTTTTTCATTTGTTACTTTCATATGAACAGCTGAGTACAACACTGAATGTCTTCCAGGAGAGACTGCCAGAAAATGTGCCATTATCCCCACAATTTAACAATATCATGTCTCAACCTCTTTGCGACAGCTGGCTTTTCACTTCACATTTATGTGTGACTGTTCAGAACAACTATAACCATTTAATTTCAGATATGATTCAACAATACAGGGTACAAACTAGCTCTTCACTAGCATAACCCAACCCTTAATACCTGAGTAAAATAGGCCTCCTTTAGATCAAGGCCGTCATGGTTGAATAAATACAATTTAAATAAGAGATTACAAAACCCAAACAAATAAGGTCAGTCTCTCAGCCTCATGTTCTCTTTTCTTCCGATTGGAGTGAGAAGGTGTAGAACAAGTAATCTTCCTTGGGTTCTTCATCCTGTTCAGCAAAAGATTGCCATCGACAAAATGAAAAAAACAGACTCCTCTCCTTCAATGACAAAGTCTCCAAAATCCATTAAAGGGCGATTCGGGGAATCTCTTTCGCCTTTCTACGCCCTCTTCTATAATCATTTTTATTTCTGTCGCGTCAGGAGCTGTAGAAATCTTGGGAGGCTTGTAGTGTTCTGGTTTCGATGATTCAACAAGATTGAGTGCATGTTGGTAGAGCACAGTCAGGTTATAAATGCTGCATGCTGCGTGAGAAAAGGTCTGTGCAGAGTGGAGAAGGGAAAACAAAGGTCCAGATAGGATTGTTCTATAGTTATTTCGAGAAATTCATGCAAGAATGCATAATTTTAGGCTTTAAATGGCATAAAGCAGTGATCATCAACTGGCGGCCCGCGGGCCAAATCCGGCCTGCCGAACCGTTCAATCCGGCCCGCGACTGGATTCGAAAATTGTGAGGAGAAAAAAAAAAGAGGAGAATATATCATGTGGTCCACACTATTAAAGCAACTGAAAATAGCAACAACGACTGAGACTCTTAACTATCAGTAATCCCCACCAATTATGACTCTATTTAGGCTTTATTCCGAAATGAGGACAAACTCGCTCCACTTTTTTTTTTTTTTTACATTTATTGTTTCACACAGTTCTTGTTATTTTCCACACATAACTTTTCCTTATGCCCCCTACTTAACGTTTGGTTTTTATTTCAAAGTCTCAACAAACTTCAAACCAGACTTCTCCGTACAAAAAAAGGAGAGAAAACCAACTGGCTGGCATAACTTAAAATAGCATGGTAAATAAATACTAACCTGGTATCCGAACAAAAACAGGATACAAATAATGTTTGCACATCAAATAAAACGTTAAGTGGGCTATAGCGATTTCAAATCACAAGGCTGAAATAGGTTACTCACACTGCTCAATGGCTAAAATTACATTTCCCCTCTGACACCAACTTTTTTACATCAGGCTTGGCCGCTGTCAGACTTATGCGCAAAGAGTCCTCCAAGGACTGGTGTGACAGCCGGTTCCTCTCATGTGTTTTTATGTTGTTCATTTTGGAGAACGCAGCCTCACAGGTGTACGTCGAACCGAACATGGTGAGCACATACATAGCCAGCGTCTTCAATGTACCATACTCCTCGGGACAGGACAACCAAAATGCGCCCAGGTTTTCAGCACCACGGAGAGCAGCCTTCAGGTCCCCTGCGGCCTGGATTTCAGCCAGTTCGCTCTGAATGGCCGCTTCGTCCAAAGACATCATTTTCACTGCGTTTGTGGAGAATTCTCCACTTGGGTTGATGCTGAAAGGATCACGCACAAATCCAATGACATCCCTGGGAATTAAAAAGTCATCGAACCTGGAGGAGAAGTTGTCTTTTAATTGTGTGATGAATTTCTTCATCCTGTCTGTTACGTGGCTTTGTCCCACCTTCTTCAGTGTGCTGAAATGCAACAGCCTCCCCGACAACAAATCTGCGTTAAAAAGGTCAAGTTTGTTCCCAAACGCATCGAGTTTTTCCACCAGATCCACCACTGATTTCTCTTTTCCTTGCAGCTGGAGATTAAGTGCATTCAAATGCGAGAAAATGTCTGTCAAAAATGCAACGTTGGACATATATTCGCTGTCCTGCATGGTGCGGAGATGGTCAGCTGCCGCTTTTGCTTTGCTTTGTTTCAAAAACTCCACTACCTGGGCACTGAGTTCAACGAAGCGCTCCAGTGCTTTGCCCTTACTGAGCCAGCGCACGTCATTGTGGAGTAACAGGTCATCATGAGAAGCCTCGGATTCGAGCACAAATTTGTGGAACAGGCGATGCTGTGTGCTTGAGGTTCCTCTGATGTGGTTGATAATTTTCATTGTTTTCTCCATCACCTCTTTGAGCTCCCCACTTAGCTTTGCGCACAGCACACTTTGATGGATAATGCAGTGAAGCGCGTTAGTTTTAGGAGCGACAGTCTTTATTCTGCTCACCAGACCCTTGTTTTTGCCAATCATAGCAGGTGCTCCATCTGTCACTATCAGGTTGATTTTATCAAAGGACAATCCATGACTTTTAAAAAAATCCTCCAGTTTTCCGAAGATGATGTCAGCAGTGGTGTTGTCCTCCAGCGGAAGCAATGCCAGCAGCTCCTCTCGGAAATCTTTGCCATCAAAGAATCTGACAAAAACGCACAACTGTGAGATATCCGTATTGTCCGTGGACTCATCAATGGCCAACGAAATGTATTTGGCTTCCTTGATCCCTTCAATGACAACTTGCTGGACATGCTCTGCCAAGACGTATACACGACGCGCGGCAGTTGAAGCAGAGAGACAGCTGCAATAATTCTGTCCATGGATTTGTCGGGGGCAAGTTCCTCCAGAACTGTGACCATGCACTCCTTGAAAACCTCACTTTCTGTGAAAGGTCGATTATGTTTGCAAAGCACCCAGGCAGCCTGCATTGATGCACACGTTGCTCTCTCTTGATCAGTTAAAGCTCGAGTAATAATGCCACTTGCACGGGAGTACGCAGATTTCAATGTGGCAATTTTTCTCTTTCGGGCCTCTGACTGCTCAGAATATGAATCCTTGAAATTTGTGTGTTTAGTGTTGTGGTGACGGCGCAGATTATATTCTTTTGCAACAGCAACAGTTTCGTTGCAAATGAGGCACACAGGTAACGCATTTCTGAAGGTTGGCATGATAAATGCGTACTTTTCAGTCCATTCGTCATTAAAGGATCTGTTTTCCGCGTCAACTTTTCGTTTCATGGCCTTTGAGAGTGCCATTTTAGCCTACCTGTGTTAAGAGGCCTTTTCCTTCCACTAACTGAAACTGTATTAGCGCTGAAGCCAGGGACGACAGCCCTATATCGATACTTTGTTTCATCTGTTTGTTTTTCAAGTGCTCTATAAATAAAGTTTACTTGAATTGAGACAAAGTATCTCTATCACTCCTGCTGGTTGACTGTGGTACAAGTGATAGGAACCTGACTCATAAAGGCTAAAAATGCCTTCAGTTTTGTAATGAAATGAAAAAATATAAACAAATAAACATTAAGTGATAATTTTATGCCAAAATTATATTTTTATTTCAATTTTTTGGGGGTCCGGCCCCCAAGGTGAGTGTCCAGTAAAATTCTGGCCCTCCGACAAATGTAGTTGGTGACCCCTGGCATAAAGGTTTGGCAAGATGACAGAATGTGATGACGTTTCTGTTCTGTAGATCAGTAAAAAGTTGGAACCAATCCGATTCAATATCAGCACTGCGTGCAGACACTGATGCAGTTCACTTATCAGGTACCAGATTGAGTCTCCAATCCTTGTACCAGTCCTACTGCATTCTTCGAAACTCCCTCATGACTTTTGAACTAATGTATAGAAATCTACTGACTAATAGCTGCAAATGCATGTCTGTGCACTTTTTTTTGTTTTTCAAACATTAATTGAGATGCCTTACCTTGAGGTGCCTTACACATAATACCTACCATAACAGTAATAGTAAAAGTAATAATAATAATATTTATAATAATAATAATAATAATAATAATAATAATAATAATAATAATAATAATATTCAAGAGAACTGAGCTCTGGTATTGGTATAGGAATCTGTATTGGCAGATAAAGAGACTGATTATCGACCTGACCGATTATAAGGGCCAGGGCGATTATTCAGCATTTTTATAGGTATCAGTGATTTTTCTGTTAGATTGCCAATAAAACAAACTAATTCGAAAACATGCTATATTGGCTCTGATACAACATCTTCTCACACAATGTCCCACCCACAAAGCTATCTGATTGGTAAAACATTACAATTAATAGCCTATAAACAATAAAATAACATTAATCTGCAAAGTAACTAGAAACTAAATGTATCAAATAAATGTAGTGGAAAGTAAATTTAAAGTAGCAGAAAAAGGAAATACTCAAGTAAAGTACCTCAAAATTGTACTTAAGTGCAGTACTTAAGTAAACTGTACTTTGGGTCATTCCATCACTGGTTGTTTTAAAATCTAAAAGATTTTCATTTTTACTGCGAATGAATATCGGTTTTGAGTATCGGTCTCCTTGATTTCTAATAATTGGTATCTGTATCGGCTCTGAAAAAGCCATGTCTGTCAACCGCTGGTAAAAATACAAAAAAAAAAAGAGGCTGAAAAGTAGAAGACAAATCGAAAAGATGAAAGGGATGGCAGAGTGAGATAATGAAATAGATAAAAACTAGGTTGAACTAATCTCACATATTTA
This sequence comes from Pagrus major, assembly GCF_040436345.1. Lineage (NCBI taxonomy): Eukaryota > Metazoa > Chordata > Actinopteri > Spariformes > Sparidae > Pagrus > Pagrus major. Next base: position 20,727,312 of record NC_133218.1, on the reverse strand, counting down.
CATCTTAAAAGGGGCAATATGACCTAGAAAGCCACACTGCTGTTAATCTGGAATGCTCCAAATGCTCCTGTATGCTATACAACAAAATCGGGCCAATTAGATGTCCTAAATATAGTAGAAATGTATTTATGTAATATAATATTGCTTTCAATAAGTGTATTATAAGCTGAGTTGTCTTCTTTGGTGGAGGACATTCAGAAAAGAAAGTAAGTGTGTGAAAGAGAAGAAGAGAGAGACTGCACACCTCTACTCAGCTGAGAGTGTTTCCTATAGGTGCTATTGATCCATTTTAACCTACTTAAAGACAAGACAGGAACACACTGACTCAACAGGCACAAGCTCATGCCTGCACACACTCACACCTCCCCACACACTCACACACATACACATACACATGCACGCAAACACACATCTTCCAAAAAAGTGTCTGTGCTGCAGTGGAAACATCAATAGACCTCTTGAAGCCATTCTTAATAATCACTGGAGAGGAATCAAACACAGCCTGCTCAGTTTATGCCAAACATTACCTGACAAACAAACAAAACAATACCCCAACAAAACAGCCAGACAGAGGATTACTCAATCCACTTGCAAGCTAATTAGCTTTACCTGTAAAGAGGAAGAGTTGGCTGGGGAACAGGAGGGGAAGGAGAAGGTGGGGAGAGAGAGGAAGGGGGGAGGACAGGAGAAGACAGGAGAAGAAAGCAACCACCGCTTGTCTGACCTCATTTTCAGACCCTGCCTTTGTTTGTGCATGTGTGAGGGAGGTGTAGTTGGGATCATGGGGTTTTATCTGACATCACACCAGAGAAAACTTCCTACAATCGAAACACAACATGTGAAGCCAAAGGGCTGAATCAAACTGGTGAGGGAGGTGGAACAATATGGAAGAGGAAAGTTTGCTTTCTTTGGTCAAAAGTGCAGAATAATCCAGACTGAATATAACAAGCTGTTTTTACTGCAGTGGCATCTAATTTGTAAACCTGGTCCATTGGATTCTACTAAACATTGAAATACAGTCATCAAAATTGTGTTGAAATAACACTATCTTAGTTTATAATATACTTGCTAGAAGATCTAGCTGTCTAGAAGCTTTTAATCAAATTTGGCCCTGTTGTAAGTGACACCTAGCAAACTTCACCAACAAATCAGCAAAACCACACTTGTGATGTGCTATTATCAGCTGCTTTAAAATAAGACTCAACTTCACGAAAGAGGGGAAATCAAAAACCCCAATCCTCTGCTCCAGGAAGTAATTTTCATTTGAAGTAATCTCCATGAAAGCCTCAAGCTCTGTCTAGAATCATACTCCCAGGCCATGTTTCTTGGACATTAAAAAAATATATATTGCATGTGATTGTAGTGGAAGAAATCACTGATTGCAAGTTTGTTGATTGATGATCATTAGCTACAAAATTCTGAAGAGCAATGGCAGTTACATGTAGGGTTTAATTACTACACAGCAACAACAGAGAAAAGTTAGTTAGAGTAAGTTATTTTTTTTTTACGGAAAGCCTCTGATAACAAATCTCAGACGAACATTTTGATGTGAATAACATCCACATTCTACAGTCTGCCTTCATCCATCAGGGTGACTGTGTGCTGGACCGCAACACATCTGCATTCTTTACTGTAAATATTGGTGTTTATGCTAGTTAAGACCACAAGAAGAAATGTCACCCTTGGTCTGTTTTGTCCAAGTATAAACCCACTGTGGCATCACACATTAGTTTGTGGACTACCGTTTTGAGCCCTCAAGTTTGGCATTACATTGCATTTTGTTTTTATGAGACAGAAGTGACTATATTAGAGGGTGTAGGGAGAATATCCTGATTGGATCTGACTGAAAACTTGGGGGCAGTAGCTACTTATCAAGGTAGTGACACCATCAAGCATACCCTGCTTTTTTGTCTTTTCACTCTAAATGTAACTATAATTTACAAAATGAACATCATGCTGTACTGAAGAAGCCGTGAAACTAGTGATTAAGACTATAAAGTCATTAGAAAACTGTTTACTGACCTAATAAATCAAGTGAGAAGTAGGGTCATTTTCTCATAAGCTTACATACAATTGAACCTCTTCTTGAAACCAGTGGTCTCCCTGTGCTGGCCATTAGAAAGAATGCAGGTTTAAGGCACTTCCACATTGGCTCTGTCCATATTTTATACAGTCAATGGTTTTGTAATTAAAAGGTTTTTAAGTTTGAGTAGCTGCTGATTATCAGATGTCAAACCTGTTTTTTAAAAAAATGTTCTGTTCTAGCTTGGTTTCCTGCCGTTGATCCAGCAGTTGGCTTGTAACCTCACCACAGTTCACTTGGAAGAGGATCAAGACCTTGACTTTCAGCTGTTTTAGTGCTGTAAGTGTTTCTGACACCCGAGCCTGATTGATATTTTTTTCACAAGAAGTATAAGAATAAACAACTCTGAAAAAGTCACTTTATCTAACTTTAATTTGCTTCCTCCTATATATATGTGTGTATGTCCATATTGAGTAAAAGTCTAAGTGTGTGTGTGGGTGGTTGTGTAAGTGTATCCAGTCAGTCAAACTTGAGTACCTGGGATGCGTGGGCCGTTGAGAGGGTTGGACAGTGCCATGCCGATCTCGGTCATGCCATAACGTTCCAGCAGTGTGTGTCCTGTAATCTCCTCCCAGCGCTGCAGCGTGGGAAGAGGGAGAGCAGCCGAGCCCGAAACCATCAGCCTGGAGGGAGAGGGACGAATGTGAGGGAAACACTCTACTATGCCATAAAAACTTTGAGAAACATGTCAATTTTTCAGTCTATCATCTTTGACGTTTGTGTAACGATGGCCTTGAAAGTCTATGAAATGCCTGTGAGGTGTTTCATATAATTAGTAAGACAATTTGTGCAGATTTGCACATCCAAAGTTCTTACTATTTGTGTTGTAAGACAGTCACATGTAATGTAGAGCTGCAACTATAGTAGATTGATAAACTAGTTGATAGAATGAGAATTCTGTAATTTTAATAATCGATTCAGTTTTTCAAGTGAAATGTCAAACATTTGCTGGTTCCAGCTTCTTAAATGTAAGGATTTGCTGCTTGTCTTTGTCATTAATGACAGTAAATGGAAACTGTTTGGGTTTTGGACTGTTGGGTTAAAACTAAAAGAAGTTTCACAATTATTTGTTTTACATTTTATAGAAATTAAATTATATAAATAATTATTCAATTTTTATTGTATTTATTACACATTTTCCTTTAATTTGCATGCGCACACACACACACACACACACACACACACACACACACACACACACACACACACACACACACACACACACACACACACACACACACACACACACACACACACACACACACACACACACGTTATCCGCAAATACATCTACCCCTGAGAAAGGTGACATGTCATTGATCGCACAGTGAGTACCTGATCCTCTCTTTGCACACCGCTTTGACAAAGTCCTTGACATGAGGTTGTGTGAAGTGCTGATCATAGTACTGGATCAGCTTAGAGTAGATAGTTGGCACGGCCATGAACACGTTAACCACAGGAGCCTTGGAGCTCAACAGCATCTCCCACACCTGGGACCCAGACAGAGAGAGAGAGAGACACTCAAACAGAGAGATAAACACAACATATAACTGAAGAGGGAGGAAGGGAGAGGAAGAGAGGGAGATAAGGAAAAGGGGCCATGCAAACTAAATTATTACATCCAGATTCATCCATTAGTGCATGTGCAAGTGACATTTTTTTTTCTTTTCTTTGATATAAATGGCAGAGTAAGGTCCAGACAGCAGCCTCATATTAAACCTGTCAACACCACGCCAAAAAAAGACAAGAAAGAAAAGTCGAAATTTGTAAAGGTCAGGGGGAAGAAAACAGCAGACCGCTGTAGGGCAGAGCCGGCACGCTGGCCAGTTAAAAGGCCTTCCGCATGGCTACTTTTGACAAATGTGCTTTTTGACTGTTGCAGAAGGAGCCACTCATGTCCTCTGCTGCATCAAGAGCAGCGCTTTAAATACACACACATACAAAGGACGTTAATGGACATAAACATACATCGTGAACTAAATGCACACATAAAAATACTGTTCAAATATCACATAAACTCACTTGTTCAAGGACAAAGCCATTTTACACACCCCACCCTATATACTCCACCTCATCCCTCACACACACAAACACACACAGACAGTCTGGGTACATCGCAGTAGACGATGGGAGGATGGGACGACAGCATGAATTAAGTGAAGGTGAACGACAGCTTCTCTAAGTCCCATCTCCCCCCCTGGGAGACAACAGCTCCTCCCCAGCTGTCTCCCCTCCCATTCCCCTCTCAGTCTACTTATCCTCACTTCTTCTTCATCCCACATTCTACCTTCATTCCCCAAGTGCTTCTTTTTCATTCTCCACTTTCATCTCTGACCCGACATCTTCCCTTCATCTTTCTTTCTACCCCCCTCTCCCCCCGCTCCCTATCTCACATTCACTTACCTTCTCTCTCCGTTTCGTAATTTCCTGCTTCGCTGCCTCTGCAGTCTCTCTCTCTTTCTCACACACACACACCTAGACACATACTCACACACAGAGAGATGCAGTCTTTACCATCATCCCTCTCACCTGCACTACCACCACATCCTTCTTAATGTGCCAACAATTTCTAAACTCTTCCTTCCACTTCTCCTTTGAGTCACCTCATCGTAGTCTCACTTAATCTATTATCTACCAACTTCTCTTCTGACCTCCTCTGCCTCGGATAAACAAAATGAAATATATAGATGAATAAAGCTAAGATGATTAAGACTAGTCAACGGTCTTATTGGTACCCTATCCCGTTTCTCACAATATCATTACAAGCTGAAAAATTTATGCCGTTCACAGTTCACCTGTGCACATACAGAATAAAACTTTGTGCAGAGAGGAGGATTATTAACTGAGTGTGCCCCGACCATTCTGGGTGGTGTCTATCAAGTGCAGTGGAGCGCTTCCACCAAGTCCAGTCTGGTGGGGAGAGGAAGGCAATTTATGTCCGTCAAAGAGCTGGCCTCCACCTAGGGGACAGGATGTGGTGAGAACCCGGAGCCATGGCCTGCATCCTAAACAACTCAATGAGCTGCTCAGCCCTGCACTCAACACAGGACTCCGACACAACTGCCAATTCTTCCTGCGAAGGAATGGATGTTGAACGTCAATATGTTCGTAGCACTAATGTATCTTAGGTATCAAAAGTTGCCATTGATGCTTGTATCTACGTCCAATGTACTGATTCTATCATCTGTTTCCTTTAATCAGCTATGATAATTTTGCTAATTTCAGACTGTTTTATCAAGAAAATGTTTTTGTGCAGTTAGACATGGATACATTTGGCTTAGTTTGGTAAAAAGGGAAGAAAAGGTGTTCTAGAGAAAAATAATAGTTTTGGTACTGGTACTGAAACTCAATGTACTATCAAAATAAGAGTCTACAGCCATGCTACCAGCTCTGTTAGACTGTAGTTTGGCTGAGCGGTAATTTCAGATAAATGTTAACGTTGAAGTGCGAAGTCCTATGGAAATCCATCCAACAGTTGGTAAGATATTTTTGTCTGGACCAATATTGCTAAACATTGTGAACATTCTTTATCCACCAACGCCAACCTAAACCACTGGTGTGTGAAATATTACTCTAGAGACATCAGCTCTGACTTTGACTTATAGAACAGGCAGATGTGAGTTTTTAGGGATACTTTCGATGCCCTTTCAATAAAAAGCTCAACAATATCTGAATGTGACTGAATTTCCTCTCCTAAATTCAATTTTAGCTGCTATGATGAAGTAGTCCATGGGGATGCAAACACAATCTGCCCAATGTCCCCAGGAATAGTATCTGCTTTTGTCAGTCTACAACAGCACACTTGAAATAGACTTATCTGCGATTTACTGGATCACAATTCCTGCACTGAAAATCTTTGTCACTATCTCCGGGCGATATCAGAAAAAATCAATGGCGGCCTCTGCTGCCTAGGCTACCCTTCAGAGATCTTAGGGGATAGAAGAGACAGACTATCGATCACTTCATCAATGTACTGTAACTTCAGGAGGAGGAGGAGAATAAAGGTTTTTTTCTGAGGCTGAGAGGAGGGGTTTTGTGGTTTGGTGCACAAGGTCAGGGATAACAGCTGAATACTGATAGCTGTAACAGTGTAGCAATACCCATGTTGACAGATACATATGTCCTTTAAAGACCTTTCCTTTCCATCTACCTTCCCTGCCACTGAGCTTTGCAGGTCCTGACATACAAAAAAACAAACAAAAACAAAACACACACATACATTGGAAAACACGTGCATTTACACCCATATACGTGCCAAAGCCACATCTACACACACACACACTCTAAGCACCCCATCTTCCCCTCCCTTCTTTGGGCCAAACAAGCACTATCATCCTTCAATGTCAGCTCATCGATTGATCCGCTGCTTAAGCCCCTGCCGTGAGTCGGCATTGGTCAGATACAAAGCCACACAGGGCAATTCATCACTGAGCCCCAAACACTTAGTCTGACAGTCAGAGAGGGAAGAGGAGGAGAGACTGATAGAAGGAAGAGGGGGGAGAGGAGATGAAGCGAGGAGAAAGGAAGGAGGAGAAAAGTGGAAGTGGAAAGGGAAAAAGAAAGAGGGAGTGATGTGGAAAGAGCTGAAGGTCTTTTTCAGCCCAGCAGTACTGTGTCCATATGCCTCATTGACAACGATAGCTTGGGTCTTGCAGTCACTTCCTGAACCATACAGCTGTACAACTACCTCTTTTGTTAAGGAGAGTTAATGAATGGTATATTGTACCAAACGAAAAAGATAGACAAGAAAGGGAGGAGGGCAGTTGAGACCTTCTGAGGCTGGAAGTCAGGCAGCATGACACAGGTAGCGCCCACCCAGAGCGGGCACAGAAGCTTGTTAACAATGCCGTGCACGTGGTGGAGCGGCAAGGTGTGGAGGATGATGTCATCTTTGGACCACGCCCACTCTGAAACCAGACACTGGACCTGATGGATGAGACATGGGAGGAAAGAGAGGGTGTCTTTACGATGAATTATCTCAATCAGCTTCCACTGTTGCAGACATCTATTACAATATTTGTGATTTAGTTTACTTATTTAACATTTTTACCTCCCAACCTGCTGCTTTCACACTTAGTAATTCATAAAAAAAATTACTTCTGCCCAGATACCCCTCTGAACAATGGATATTGCTGCTATTGGAGAGCATAATAATAACTCAAATTTATCATGATCCAGTTGGTCCATTAAGGCTCCTCTAGGTGGAGAAATCGGTTTACTCTCTTCAACAACTAATTTCTCCCTGTGTTTATACTTCATGTTTTGAAAAATATATGTCTGCTATCATTATAGCCGCTATGAAAGAATGTCTTTTAATATGGTGGCACATCATCACATGGATTTAGCAGTTAGCAATAAAAGAAAAATCACCAGCAAACAATTAAATAGGCTCAAAGGTGTAATGGGGTTAGGTTTAGGAAAAGGCATCACTTTACTTTAATGCAGCCTTTAAAACCATGAAAAGACAACACTTGTGTGTTGTCATACAAGTCCTGAACAGTAAATAGTGGATTGCTGGACAATTTCTCAAAGAATTACGCCACCAGATATATCAGGAATAAAGAATATTAGCTTAGAATTCCTTCTACTCAAGTCAAATAAGGTCAATTTTATCTATATCCCTCAAAATCACAAAATTGTCTTTTACAACATGTAACACTCTCTGTCCTCCACTCTGGATTCAAAATGATAAACTCCTCAAATTCACCATTAAGGTTCATTTAGTTGCCAAAATTAGATTAGGTGATTATGGAGGGAATGGAAATTGAACTTAATCCTTGCGCTCCTGACAACCACTAATGATTGCTCAGCAATTCATTTTGGAATTGTGTCTGTTTAAACGATTGCATATTTTCCGCCTGTGAGTGTCCAGTTATAGAGGAATATCTGAAATAGGCTATAATGTGTTACAACACGTTTAATGTCAACACTAGCTTTGTAAAGCTTATGTTGTTCTAACTTTTATTAATGCAATTATATGGTGATTTGTTCCCGACAGTGGTATTGAACGGCTTTACAGTATGTTACATACTGTACGTGGTTATTGTGTCCTGTTTCCTGTTTGTTTGTGTAAGCAGATAATAAAGTATAATCCTGTTTATAAACACACATGCATGCAGATATCAGGCCTTGTGTTAATGTTTGGCTCTATTCGAAATAAAAACTCCAACAACTAGGCAATATGGGTCAGTAGCCCCTTTTAGTTAGAAAATGCGCCACATTTCTCCCGGATCTCAGCGGCTTTCCAGTTGCTCATCTTGACGTCCGCGGATGAAGTGATGAACTGACTGCTGTGATCAGCTGTTTCCTGCTTTTAAAACTCCCGGCTGTGGGTTGCACAACAGTGCACGTCATCGACACCTCCGCCCATGTCACGCAATTGCCGGGACATCGGCGACTTGGATTTACATAGCAATGGAGGTGGCAAAAAGTGTACCCTCCTAGGCGTCATATTGGCAGACCAAAACAGACCCCCAATATGCCGCGCTTTGTCTAAATTCGCGGACCTAGCCGCAAAAAGGATAGCCAAATTGGCGGGGTGCTGTCCAGTATAAAAACGCTTAGTGAGGAGTGGTCTTTGTTACAGATGTTACTGCAGATTCTGATCACTCAGATGGCACTCATTACACCTCTGACACTCTTCATGATGCGTGTCTGTAACTAACGTGAACTGCGTGTCTGTAATCATTACATTAGGAAATTGGCATACAGTGTTCCATTCACTAGGAAGAATTGCATCATTGCTGTCTGTGTAGGCATTACACAGGTGTTTAAATACTGAACGATACAGAAAATGACACACACAAAAAAACAACAAAAAAAACATATTGTAACGACATCAGAAATGGTGGAAGTGGATTGGATGATAGGGAGCAGACGGTAATCATAAATCTAACCTGGTCCAAATTTGTCTCAAGTCTTCCTTCACATTAACCTGGCAGAGGAGCTTTGCAGGAATTCTGACAACCTGATGTTGTTGCCTTCCAGTAAAAACAGACACTCACTTAATCACTCACTCAGACACCTCCTTGAGCCAACCAGAGACAAATGAATCTCTGTCGTCTTTCAGAGTGATTTAATTTTCCACACTATTGGACATGTAGGTTAGCTGTACTTAAAAATATACAGGGAAATCTTCAGGAGATCTTTAATGGCATAAATTAGTGATTATTCAAGAAGCTCGAGTGGAACAAAAGAGCAATGATGCTAATCAGGGAGTCGAATGGGTGAGGGGGTGTCTGAATACTCAAAAACATGCAGACGTTTTATCCGTCTGTATTTGTTGATTTGTGGAGCTCTGGTCACATCTCTAGTTGAACTTCCTGAAAATTAAATAAAGAAAATTAACTCTTGCTGAGTTGGAGGCCATTATCAGACACAGAGACTTGTGATTTTTGTCAATATAAATGGTACTGACATGAATATTTAAGCTGGCTGTCAATTATATAAGAAATACATCAGAAAGGTGTTTAAATATTAGACTGGTGGTACCACACCTTTTAGCCCATGGATAACTATTAATACTTAACTCTGTATTTCATGGGGCAAAATGTATACAACCGCTGAGTTGTACTGGTTTCCATGAATTTTAATAGGGTATGTACTAATGATGAGGGATCACAAAGCAAAGATGCAAAGATGAAGATGTTTTAAGTAATTCTGCTATTTGCCGTCACATTTAAATTGCAAACAAATCTCTTCTCTTCTATTTGGAGAATATCTGGGCAGGACACACAGACTAGGGAGGTTTAAGAAAATAAAATCAAAGATGGGAGTGTAGATTTTGAAAATGTCAATGCAAATATATCGATTACAGCCTGACTGATACAGTATCTGATAATGATACACTGACATTCATCTTTTTATATTACACATCACATACACAAATAATATTTTATGGATCCCTTAGATTTGTTTTCATTTATTTTTTTAATGTGACTAAGATGCATACCGTCTCCAAATTACCTCAGACCTAGTTTAGCATTTATCTAATGGGTTTCTTCAATATAGAAATATCTGCAGTAAGATAATATTTCTATGAGTATATCAATCAATATCATAATCTCACTATTTAGTACAACATAGCGCTGTTAAATAGAACACAAAGTATGTTGTTAATAATATTAAATCTGAAAAAAGTTTAATTAAGTCCCCTTGGATGAATTTAATATCATCATTGGCTGTTTAAAAATTAAGTTAAAAAAATACTTTTTTGTTTTAGGTACAGTGGCAGGTTTAGCTGTCATTGAGGTTTAAAATGTCCAAGTAAACACAAAGAGCCAATAGCTGGTTCATAGACAACCCTTGCTGCTCGGTATTTTAATTAGCCACAGCTTCGAGTCCATTCTCACTAGAGCCTGACCGATATAGCGATTGGCTGACATTTTCAGCTAGTATCAAAATCAGAATCAAAAAACTTTTTTTTGCTGGAACATAATGTGGATAAAGATGCCCAAGGTTTCCAGTGAAGTTTATTGTTTCTGTGCATTTAACTGTAAAAAATGCTACTTTCATTGACAGTGTTTGATAACCACATTTGAGGGATAATTGCAATAAAATTATGTGTTTATGTATATATTCTGTGTAAATATATGAATACTTGAATGCTTATACTCCCAAGTACCAGTATTGGCATCGGCTTGAAAAATCCAGTAGTGGTCGGGCTCTAATGAGCACCAGCTTAACCATCCTCTGTTAAGTCAGAGAAGCGTGTATTTTGTTGTGTCTCCAATTACATTATAGTTTAAAAGACAACATTTACCATGGCTTGGATGCTGCTGTGTGTATGTAGAACTCCCTTGGGTCTCCCTGTGGTACCACTGGTGTAGATAATCATCGCTGGTCGATCAGGCCAGTCAGTGATGGCTGTCTCCTTCTCTTGGGAGTCTGCCCCATCTAAAGTACTTAGGTCAGAAGTAGGGGGCAGTGTCAGGCATGGCAGCCCCAGCCTCTGCGCCAGTGGCTCGAGAGTTTCACCATAGGGATGTCCTGCCACCAACAGTGAACTCTGGGAGTCAGAGATGATGTACTCCAGCTCAGATTCGGGGTGTTTTCTGTAGAGTGGTACTGCCGTCCCACCACTTATCCAAGTTGCCCACTGTGCCACTGTGTAGGAAGCATCATTAGCACACAGGAAGGAGATTCGTTTGCCTTCCAGACCCCCAAAATCTGATTTGAGAGCGGTGCTAATTCTACCTGCAAGACCTAAGCTGCTGCAGTACAGCTGCTGGTAACTGTGGCTGCCACTGCTGTCTACGATAGCCAGCCTGTCTCCAAATGCTGGAGCTCTGGCAAACACTGGCTTCTGGTTTAACCTCCATGAAGGTGCTTTAGTCCATCCATGAGCCCTTCTTTGAACCACAGTTCCCAGTAGCCATTGCCTTTGCTTTGACGAGCAATGAGTTCTGTGAAGAGCAACTTTCCAGTGAGGCAAAGTACACTTCAGAGAGTGGCAGGCAGCAGCAACAAGTCCTGACAGCATGTCTAAAAGTGTTCAGATCCTGCAGAGTTTGAACCTCAAGATGGTTCCATCCTCAGTCACCTGCATATGCTCATAACTGACTATCTGTGAATTGACAGGAAAAAAAGGCATATTAGCACACAAAGTTTGACATCTTCCTCTCAAATCTATTCATCCTCCTGACTTCCTTCTCTAACATTCAAATTTAGTTGACAATCACTTCCCTTAAGCTTTCATTCATCTAGAATCGCACTATATAACACAAACTCACTACATGCAGCTTAAATGTATCTGTAGATGTAATGCAGATTGAAAAAAAAGATCATTAGTTGATTAATTGTCAATAAGTTGATGAGAGAAAAATCAAAGGAATGCTCCATCAATATAGTATTGCAGTTTTCATGCTTTACAAAAGATTGTCCAAATTAGTTACATACAGTGTTGTATAAAGTACCCAGAAGTCATAGTTCAGTAAAAGTAAAAGATACTGACTTGAGATAGACTTGAGTAAAAGTCTAAATACTTTCTGATATGGTGGACAGAAGCTCAGTTGGTAGAGCATGCGTCCTATGTACAGAGGCTATGTCCAGGGTTCAAGTCTGACCTGCGTTCCTTTGCTGCTTGTCATCCCCCCTTCTCTCTCATCCCGTTTCCTGTCATCTCTCTAGCTGTCCTATCGAGTAAAGCCATGAAAGGCAAAAAAAAAGCACTCTTTGGCTCTGGTGCAGCATGTAATCTGAAAAGTCACTAGTAACTTAAATTATTAAATTAATCTATTGAGTAATAAGTACAATATTTGCCTCCAACATGTAGTGGAGTGGAAGTATAAAGTGGCATAAATGGAAATACTCTAGTACAGTACAAGTACTGCAAAAATGTACTTCAGTACAGTACTTGAGTAAATGTACTTAGTTACATTACTGGTTACATAATCTGTCAATCCTGCCAAACACTGGATGCTACATTTTCCATCACTACATCCCACACCTCTAATTCGTAACACAAGCTTTCTTCTTAAAAACGTCAAGGTTCAAGCTTAAACTGAAATTACATGTTCGGGATTATTCTGTCAGACTCTGGAAAGCTCCCACCACAGCCTCAGAAGATGTTGTGCAGCTGTTATCACAGGCAGGGTAGCGCTGTCTACGATAATTAAGTGCAGCTGATGTGTAAAATCGGTGGAGTATCCCTTTAATTATCAACAGTATCGTGTTTTTGGACTGTTGGTCGGACAACTTGGTAAAAAACAATCGTTTAATTCATAGAGGAGAGAGTCTGAAGCTGAGTTATGTTTTAAACTATTTTCAGAAACATGTGTGAAAATGATCGGTTCTTTCTGAGTCGGGTTCAGTACCGGTGACATTAACTTTACAGGTTGCTAATGGTGACAATCACTGACATTATTTAGGTAAGTTAGCTAACTGACAGTTGAAGACGACCCTGCATTGACGGACTTCAGCCGAAATAAGGGCTAAAATGTCGGACCATAAACGTCCACTTTCTACATCGAATAAGATATAAATATTTCTCAAGTAAGACCTGTGTTTCACTGCACACGTATCTCCTTTAATTCGTGTTCACCTTACCTAAAACAGAAGCCGGTACGTCTTGTAGTGAAGGACGGCGCAGCGGCATTAATCTTCCGAGCTGAAACACACATCGCCCGAATGGTTCCGACCTCGTAAGTACACAGAACAAACAGTTTTTAATTGTCAAAGAACATTTTGTGACTTTAATGACGCTGTATACTTTCTTTAACACATTTCACGTTAAATGATTAAATGCACCTGCTATGAGATCACGACTTCATCTCTGCGGAAAGTTATTTAATTGTAGTGCTTTTGATCTGAATTAAATTTGATTTTAAGATCAATTTTAGCCTTTTTCTTGCTGTTTTGATATTTTTTTAAGGTCAATGCAGTGATGCAATGGCTCCACAGACTAGAGATGTATACTAGAGTCATTGTGACCTCAACTTGAGTCGACTCAAGTCACTGTTTGACTTGACTTGATAACTTGAATGACTTGTCTGAGTTTAAAGTCACGTTCTTTTAATAATTTTTTTTAGTCTGTTGTCGATATTTGTCAGAAATGAAAAATATTTGATTAAATCTTTTTAACTGATTATCAGTTATAATACAAATACAATTTGCTGTCAGCAGATACATTGGCCAGTAATATCATTATCAGACAGGTACTGATACCTTTTCCTTTCTCTTTATAAAGACTGAAAACTGCAAGTAAGACTGCAGAATCTTTGGGAGGGGAAGTGACCTGACTTGAGACTTGACTTGCCTAAGAAAAATTGACTTGAGGCTTACTTGAGACTTGGATCAATGTCTGTCACATGTCTCTCACAGACAGCCATTTTCAGATAATTGTATCATTGATTATAGAGGTACAAGACAGTGTTGTTGTCTGTCATCCTGTAGTCCTTAACTCAGCTTGCTGGTTGTTGGCAAGTTCCACCCCCATTTTTGAGGACTGATCCAGTGGAAAAGCTGCTCACCAGAGACGAGGACAGGGGAAGGGAGAGTGCAGCGTACATGCAGCTACCCCACACAGAGCAGTGTTTGGCTTTAGATCACATGCCAGTCCTACCACTCAGTGTGCCAACTAGCTTGGCTGGCTTCATCATCACAGTGCAAGTGGGCACATTCAGCCGCCAGCTGGCAGTCGCGGGCCTCAGATAAGAGAATGGTACAGACATGGCACACGTTCAAAAAGTTTTCACTTCCCTCCCCAAACCCCCTACACTGCAAACAAGGATGGCATGTTCCTAACGAAATTGGTGCCTTTGTTTCAGAGAACTCCCCTCCACTCTCAGGAATAGTATCGTCAAAGACCACTCGTTCCCATTCGTGGGGAAAACGCTATTCAATGGGATGCTATGCTACCCCAGCAGCTATGTAATTTCCAGACAATCCTTTATTTGTAGGGCTTTTGCACAGTCTTTCGTCTTTTTTTATGCAGATGGCACTGCTGCTTTTTCATCTGGGTTCAACCTAAAATGACCGAATGCGATCTCCGATGAAACGAAATAAGGCACATACGACCCATGTTTTTGGATTTGCGTCCTGGAAGTTGGCCATATTTTTGACATGTTTTATATTGGGACTGGAATCTGAGCCATTGAGGGACGTATTTACAGCAACTCGAGAACTGCAGGGATGGATGAAAAGTAGAGGATGATAAAAGGCATCACGTATACGTCTGTTTGTCAGGGGTGAGAGGACAAGACGTGAGGAGTTATGGTTACAGTTATGGCGAAAACATGACAGACAGAGTATCTAGCAGAAGCTGGCATTCTGCTGCGATGGCCTGCTGCCAACACACCATTCAGCAAAGACCACCTGAAAGGATCTCACCACTGATGGGCTGGACGGCCGCAAGCAGGCGCCAACTCCCATCTTGGCAAAAGACTGCATCTGAGGAAAAGGGAAAGAGGGGACCCCCCACAGATCTGTGAGAGAGGCTGAGATGGTAACACAAACCGTGGGGAGTACCCAAGCATGTGTCAGGTTGGCATCAATGTGAGAATGTCTTGGCAAGCGCTCCGCTCTCTCCCCTCCCACCCCAGCTCACACACAAACACACTGTTGCCCTGCTTGGAACACATGGTACATCAGCAGCGGCATCTGGCCGCGCTGACTCCTGGCAGCTGCGCTTCGTCTTCGCCAGTTGGGAGTCTTGGCACTGCCACTTCATCAACTACCTGTGGCTCCTCCCGGGTAAAAAGGCGAGCGATGAATTATTTCGAGGCTGCAGCTGCAAACTTGACTTTCATCCAAGAGATTCACTGTAAACATATGACTGCCTCTCAGAGCACATGCCACCCACATACTAATGCACGGTTGACAACATGGCTTGTATCCTGCGCAAGGGACTTTTTGTGTCATCGTGTCATGGCATGGTTCATTTGAGGTGAAAGACGGCGGATGCTCTGTGATGATTCTCCGCATGTCGTATCTACGTCGAACACAAGTGCTTTTCAAAAAGGCCCAGGGAGACAGACGAGTGGAAACTCTTGGCTTACCAAAGGTGTTTTTTCTAAACCCTCAAATCTACAAACGTGAGAAAAAAAACCCATAAGTGGCAGCAAAATAATGCGTTTCGGGCTTCGTCAGGCAGCATCGGCCGATCTCTTTGTGTTGGGAAAGATCGAATCAAAAGTCAGCCAAGGATTATACTGAAAGATTTTTCCCTTCAATTTTCATAATGAACAAATGGATGTGTGACCTTTCAACTCTGCAATTATTGCCTCACATTCCATTTCTAATGGAGGTTTTGACAACCAAGGACATTTGCCTGAAGCACTCTGAATACATTTTAGCTGTGACACCATGGATTGCTGATAAAGAATAGGACAGCTTTGTCTGCAGATTACCTCGTCTCTTGAGGGAGAATTTCCAATGGCACCTTTGTGAGATGTGCTCCCAAAGATTTTATTAGTAACACCTTGTTTTGGAAAGAAGCTGCTTTATTTAATGCTTGATTGTTTCAGTGGCACTTCCTCTTGTTGTGGAATATACAATCTACTGGTCTGGATGATTCCACTTAATCACTGAGGTGCATTTAATGCCAACTCCTCTCCATCTGTCCAGAGATGTGTTTGGGTTTTCCTGCACTCTCAATTGATTTTTCTTGTCGAGAAGCTCTGACGTTCCCAGGGCAAAAACCCAAAGCTTTCAATTTATCCAAAATGTCAGCTGTTATGTCGGTCAAGTTTGATAGAAGCATTTTGTAAAATAAATAAAAAAATAAATACAGTGTGTTTATTGTGGTCACAGTTGCAGTATTAAATGAGACAAAGACTCAAGTTAATGATCATATGGCTTTGGTTGTGTTTATACGTGAAGTCAAGTCAAGGAAGAGGAGTTAAAAAAGCAGAAAGCCAAATTTAATGTTAAGAATTTTCGACACCCTATGGTTTTATTCAGAGTTCATGGTTTGCTCTCGGCTACTCAGGCACTGCATGACCCAATTTAAATTCAAAACTTGTTTTTGTCTATCCTTGTTTCAACAGAGATGTTGCCAGCAAGCTGTTAAAATTTGTCAAAATTTGACTGTATCACCCCTTAGACACATAAACAAGTAGGTACACACATACACATAAATATTCTCTCACTTTTTTGTGTGGGTGTTAGTCATCTGACAGTGACCCAGTGGGAGTTTTTCCTCCATCTGTGTCGGTCTGACCCATTTTAGCCCTCGGCCACGTCCAACTGTTCCGTTTCCCAAACATATGTGCGGTGGCAGGGGGATAAGCGAACCGTCGCCGCGCGGGACCTGCAGACACACACTGCAGATATGACACTGGACCCTGCTATCCAGTCTGTCTGCTTCCCACAGCATATGCCATCATCAGCACTGGCCCTGAGGATTCAGACCTTAGCGATTTGACAAAACAAAACTATTGCTTCTCCTTCTCGAAAGTAAATTTGTAAAGATTCATTTCCTGCTAATGCACAGTGTGTGTGTGTGTGTGTTTACTGTTGGACAATATGTGCTTGCCTTCATTTGTCTTCCACTGATTTTCAGTTCACATGATGACTTCTCATTGAATGTTTAACCTCTCTTATTCAGTATTCACCTGCATTTCTTCAGCTGCTATTGGCCAGCCCTTAACTGGGCACTTGACTTGGTGGACCAACTGGCTACATTCTCTGTGCAGCTCATAACACTAGCCAGTGAGGGCAGGATAGGCCAACCAGAAGAGGGATTGGGGTTTTTTCCAAGTGGTCCATGTTGGCAGATGAGATGGTATCACTGCACAGAGCCAAGACCCACTGGGGACTGTGGGGTGTGAGGCACATATGGGCAAACAGGCTGCTGATGAGCTGCTTACATGAGCCTCTCATCATAGCCTAAGAGAGAGGTGTCTCCACCAGAGGATTTGATGTTGGTAAATGGTGTGGGTCTGCATTGTTTGGGTTGGGTTGAAAAAACACAGAGAGCAGATCTCAACCAAATTAATTAGGGAGAAACACTGTATAACATAAAAGGTTATGTGAAAACGCCCACAACTTGTTATTGTAATTTACACGTTCTCTGAATAACTGAGGCAGACGGCGTGGTCAAATGGACGGAATAAAGTTGATTTAACTGTAGTCTTAAGGTAACTCACCTTAAATAAATGATATCCAACTTCCTGACCTGCTGGCTGTAATAAGCTTTAGATCGCTCTGGAATATTTTGATGGCTTTTCACTAATGCTTTATTGATTCTCCTCTTTCCCTTTTAACTCACACACATGAAAATGGAAAATATTCTGCTGCTAGACAGACGATCAGGACTTCCGCCCCCCGCCTCCCCCTCGCTGTCTAATTCAGCTCACTAACTCTGCATCCTCAACAGTATGCTGCCTCTGAGCATTGAAAGGGTTATAGCATCTCATTGAAGCCAAACTTGCATATTTTTTGCACTATATTACATCCAGATGCAAAGTAAAACCTTTAGTTCTTTGATTTCCCATCAATTTTAAAATGTGTTCATGATACAGCTAAGATAAAAATAGATTCTGGACATGGTTGTTTATAATCGCTCTGACAGCCTTGCAAATGTTTGGCATGTTTAATGTCTGTTTAGCTTATGTGAAAGGGAAAAAAATGTACATTTCCTATACATAATCAATTTATTTCTTCAGCCATGCAAAGAAACTTGGCAGGCATCTTTCTCGTTCCATCATCTGCACATACTACAGGCACCCTCACTCGCTCTCACGCACACACACACATACACACATGCATAGTAACAAACACACACTCTGAGGCTGCGAGGCTGCTTGGGTGGTGTGTTGTTCTCTCAGAGACAGTGCCATATGTTGTCTAGCCTCCCAGGGAGGGCAGAGCCTGAATCGAAGAGAAGCCCACTGCAGTACAGCGCCTCCAAAACTCCCCAAATTCTACATATTTCTGTGCATTTTATGTAATTTATTTTTCAACTTACTAACATCTAGCTTGCCCTTGAAGTGCATGCACTCGGTGAGATAATGATTGATTTTTTTTTTATCTTGATAAGTAAATACAATTAAAGGATAAGTTCACCCAAAAATGAAAATTCGGTCATTGTCTACTCACAGCATGCGGATAGAAAGTCAGGTGAAGTTTTGTAGTCCACAGAACATTTCTTGAGATTCGCAGCAAAACAGTGTTGCATCATTCTCCCAAACAACTGATGTAGATGGGGACTTGTTTTAAAACGTATAAAAACAACAGATACAATGGCTCCATACAGCTTGTCCAATGTAATCCAAGTCTCCAGAAGCCCAGAGATCCCAAAACGATTTGAAACGACTTTATTTATACCCCTTTTAAACAGAAATCTTCATTGTAGCTGCAAAGGTAGAAGCATTAGCGCACATCCAGTTTGAAGAAGGTGCATGAGCTTGCGCAGATGGTATAAATAACATTTTTTTTAAATTAGTTTGGGATCTCTGGGCTTCCGTAGACTTGGATTATGGATTACACCTGCAAGCTGTAAAGTCCCCATCTACATCAATTGTTTAGGAGAATGCTGCAATGCTATTTTGCTGTGAAGCTCAAGCAAAACCTGTGTGCCAGTGTGTTTTTGTGTTCTTGTATTTTTTCAAAGAAGTAAGGAATACATACAAACATACTGTACTGTAATGTTTGTGTGCACTTAGCTCCCAGCATCCCTGTCTTGTTGGACGATAGGAAGCATGAGCAGCAGTATAGTGTGAACACTTCTGGCAAACTGTAAGCAAGTAAAGAGCTGTTTAGATGGATTCCAGACAATGGCTAACCTTGCAGCGAGAGGACCTGTCAATGCCTCTGCACATCTGCAGATGAGGTCTTGAAAAATTCATTATAGCCAGGCACAGTGAAAAAAAAAAAAGCTTTTGTTCAGTAGTGCCGTCTTGGGTCTTTCAGAGCCCTTGGATTTGTCCTTTCTTCTCATTTTTAAGAGAAGGAGAGACAGAGTGACAAAAGAGGGAGACAAGTAGACAGTAAAATCGCAGAGAGCAGAGCAGTGAAAAGAGTGTGTTTGGATACCTTCGGTCAGGAGTGTGGGAAGGTGATGGGTGTGTTTGTTGAGAGGGGGATGAAGGAGAGAGTGGGTGTACGTGTGTTAAGGGATACATGTTCAGAATTTATCTTATCTGTGTGTTCATTACTACTTTGCATTTCAGGCAGAGAGCTTGGGTGCTCCACTAAATCGCAGGAAGGATTGTTAGACACGCGTGTTATTAATTTTTTCAGGGTCCCTGTGGCGTCTGTATGAATCTTAATGCTGCTGACTGGGCTGCAGCTCTATCGACTTTCTTTAAAATATGAAGAAGCTTTGCTGGAAGCGCCTGGGGTCATTAGCTGAAAAGTAGGCGCAAATCCCTCACCGAGCCTGCTCCGGCTTCGCCATGTTAAATGTGCTCTTAAAATATTCATAATCATACTCTTGCCTGCACACACGCACACACACACACACACACACACACACACACACACACACACACACACACACACACACACACACACACACACACACACACACACACGCGCACGCACTCACTCACACACACACATATGCACACAGACAATGCACCAGGGACATAAGGGGATCAATATTAAAATGTATTCCTGTTTTGGTGTGCGGTTAATTAGCTGCGGTTCTTTTAAACCATGAAGTTTGAGAACAGATTAACAGTAGCTTTTTGTACACAAGATAATATTTACCTCTGCTTCTTCCGTGCGGACAGAGATGAAATGCATGTCAGCGGATGTTGACATATGGAAACCAAAGAAAACAATGATTTTACTTTGTACTTCTTTAATATTTTACAAAGAGGGTTTCAGTGTCATATTATGATAAGTGAAATATGCAGTGGCTTCTGTTTCACACTGTTACTTCTATGCTGCTACAATTAGTGTATTTTCATGTTTCTATAATTCAGTGTGGATTTGCATTAAATTTGCATGAAATGTTCACAAACTGGAGAATCGTGCATTTCCAGCTAGTTTACTTCTTTGTCGGCCTCTTCACAAAATGTTTTTTTTTATTATGTCAAAATAAAGGTTTGAAACAACAACCTCACTCAAGTATTGTTTGATTACCTAATTAAATAAGATGCAAATATCCAAATAAAGTCATGATGTGGAGATTATAAAAGCGTGAAACTGTATTTTTATGACAGAGTGTATTGATTATTTCAGTACTGACCTTTGATCAGAGGGAGTTAGTAGCGTCCCTGGTGTGATTTCAGCCAACTGTGTGCTCGGTCCGTTTGAAGTCCTGTCAGGAGCACTGTGACCCTTAATGGCAGCTAAGGATCAATAACAACACTGTAGGTCACAGACTGTGGTGGATACTAGCATGAGTCAGCTGTTGTGTATTTCCGATTGTTTCATGTATACATGTGAATTGAACACGTGTTGTGAGTGCTGTTCGGCTCCTCTTTGGTTGGGAAAACTGTCTCCTTACAAGTGTTACAAACTGCTCTTTCATTATCCAATCATCATTCAGTTGGGAGAGTCAGATTTGTCAAAGTTCCCAGCCGATCCTAACAGACGTGAACCCAAATGTCAGACACATTATTGATATTCAGGCCTGGTGATTGATCCAATATTGTATGTTATAAGAACATTTCTAGTAAAAATGCTTTTGTTAATTCCCCCTTGTCTCCGCAAGGCAACCCCACGTGATGGTTCAGTGTACTTGAGGTAGTAGCTCAGACTTTATATATAGGGGCCTGGATAAACACTTCCTCTTCTTTGTCTCTCAACATTTTCACCTTGATTGATTTTTTTTGTGTTTCTTTTTTTTGTTTGCTATGTGTCTTTTGAAAAACCTTCAATGCATGCAGTTTCTTTCTATTGATTATAATGTGATTAAAAAGGAACAGGAAGATTAATAGATAATCTTGATTTGTTGAATAAAATATGATGAAGTTTGTCATTTGGAATATTTATGGCACTTTAATGTGCAAATATTTAACATGATTTATAGGCTGGATTTATGATTTGCTTGGGCGAGACATTGCAATTTCTTTTGCTCTTTGTTTAAACTGTGGTAATCATTTCAGCGATCAGCATTTACATCATTCTCTGGATAAAAAAATTGGACAATTGATTGCAACCCTTGTTTCCTCGAAGTTTGTGGCCTCGGTTAGAATCTTAAATCCATAACAGCTTTTGTCTTTATTTAACCTTCCTTGCAGGAAATCTCTTGAGATTGTTTGATGAAAACAAAACAAAAATACAACATAATTATCTGAAATGCCTGTATTAAGATATTTTCAGAGTTTAGATACAAAACATTTATGACCATGAGATTAAATTAAGGACAACTTCTCTAGCACTGTTGGTTTTATAAGAAAAGTGAGGGGAGTAATAAATGCATTTTGACTGATTTGTGTTTTTGGAGACCGCTGAAAATTCTCTGAAAAAGCACTCCACTGGATCCCAATACATTAATGTTCTTTTATGCAGTGGTTGTTACCTCATTTCCAAATGGTCCTAGTTATTTTGACAAAGAAAATCTGAAGCACATCCAGTTTTTCATCGTTTCATCGTTCAAGAGACTGTAGAAGGCTGAAAAAAGTACTGAAAGTTTTAATAGAAATGAGTTTCTTCCAGCCTTGCCTCAAGGAGGATATTTGAATTCAGAATTAATTTAACTTAAAATAACTTTAATTAATGAGTGAATAGATGATGCTTAACAATGGAATACAATTTCCACATTTACAGATTAATTATAATAATAATAATGTTCTGAATATAGTAGTAAGTGGACAACCTGTGTGACCCTATGATGACTGTCATGATTCAGAACTCATCAACTTCACTCTCAGCTCAAGTGAGCTCCACAACGACTAACCTTACTAATCTAAAAGCCCTTGAGAACAGCAGTGATCAGACCAGCGTGATCTCTCCAGGTAACTCAGACATAAGTATAATAAGCCATTTATATGTGTAAATACCTAATATGCCCTTCAACTGTTCTCAAATAAAAAATGGCATTTGTGTCACGCACACTGACCCACAGTTTGTTGTAATAATTTGTGCAGTAAAGAGATCTTAACTGAACTAATCATTAGCAGAACGTGACCACGAACATGCTATTTTTACCCCCTGGCTAATTTGAACAGGGGTTAAGTTACAGCCCATCAAAGGACTCCAACATGTGTGAGACAGGTGCTGCGATGGAGACCAGGCCAAAACAATCACGTTGCTACAGAAAGGCACAGCCTCACTAATTGAGGCCTGTTTGTGTGGCACACTGCGGCACAATGGACCCGGGCTGGCAGATGCATCAGGGGGGTGAATGATACACACAAATCCACTGAGAACAATATCACAGGAACAATGGGGGCAGGCGAGCGCACGTGTGGGTTCAGTGTGTGTGTGTGTGTGTGTCAAAATTAGAAAGCGGGAGGGTGCAGAGAGAAAGTGGAGGGATTCATGAGTCCATAAGATACTCACACTTTATACTCTTTGCTGTATATAAGAATTATTGCATCGGCACAGAAGTTGCAATTATTAAGTCAAGTCAGTATCACTGCTTCAGTTCTGGTGGTAAAATTGAGCATTTCATTTTTGTGAGACTCTCATTTCTCAGAAAGAAATACCATACTTTCTTTTTTATATCCTGTTACGATTAATTTTCTTTATTAATTACATCATGACTGGGTTCTTAACCCCCAATTCATCACGTTTTAGCGATAGTGCAAACTCTAACCTATGCAAAAAGGAAGAAATAGATGTAAGAGAAATATTGTACTTGCTTCTGGAGTACATTAAGTCCCGAGTTACCTGCTACCTTTAATAGTTTCATACAACATAACAGCTTCCCAACAGTATATAACGCGCAGTAGTCAGAGCAGCACCTGGACGAACTACACCATTACACCGCTGCGAGCAAATTAAGATATTAATATTTAACAACTTGGAAGGAGCCAGTCTTTTTGAATCAGTCATTTTAATACATTAGTTCAATTTTGGTGCTTCTACTTTTTCTCAAGTAGCTTGAAGAATATGAAGAGATAACCTGTTGAGTATTTTTTGGCTTGTGACCTTTCAAAGTAACTTTAAATCTACTCCTGATCTCTTATTAAAAGTTGCATACTGTTTAATTTGTGAGCAGTACCATGAACGTGGTGTCTGTGTAAAGCTTGTGTTGTAAAGCGCTTTGAGCGGTCAGAGGACAGGAAAAGCACTATAGAAATGCAAGTCCATTTACATCTTTCTTTGTGTTTTTTGAGCATTAAAGCATGTAAACCTATTGTAGTAGTAACCCAATATAAAACTGTGAACCAGAAAATGAGCATAATATGTCTCCTTTAATATTAGACACAATCACCTGGAAAGTAACATTTCTGTGAGATATAGGAACTTGCTTTTGGTAGATTTCTATTACTTATTACATCCAGCCCCTCAGATGTATGTTGTGACCACTAATCACTGCTTTAGTTATCCTCAGATTTAATTACAGTTATTACTGTTGTGTAACACCAATGCATCTTATCGAAGAAGAAAAAGCATTAAGGAATGTTTTATATGGAAGGAACATTTAACTTTCACTAAGGAAAAAAGCTTCATCATGCTCTTACTCAAGACATCTTCCCCCACCACCCCTCTCCAGTGGTCTGTATTGATCTGTGTGGAGCTTAATGTTGGTCTTTATGGCTACACTGTGGTTACACAAGCCGGTAGGAAAACTACTTACTCCAGCCCACTGTTATAACTGAATCAATCCATTAGGTGAGTATTGAAACTGTGGTCACTCTCCACAATATTTAGTGATTATATATGGCTGCAAATTGAATTATTCAATATGAGCAGCATGTAAAAACCCAGATAGAGATGGATGTTTTCCTCGGGCCACAGTGCATTACATCTATACATTAAATTGAAAATGGGAGCCATGACATAAGGCTATGAGGGCGTAATTACGGGCCGTTAAAAAGACAGCAGGGCATGAGAATAATAGTGTGTGTGTGCGAGAGAGTGAAGCAGTGTGTGTGTGTGTGTGTCCCTGGGAAAGTGACTGCTGTTTGGCTTGGCCCCCTGTCCCCTCTTCCAAAAGACTGTGAAATCAGAAATTAAACGCTTCACCATCGTGAAGCAATTCAGCCCGATGCGTCTTCCTCTCTTGTAATTGTTTGTTTATTGGACCTCTTTCAAAAGCAATATTGTGATGGTCTCTGCAGGCTCTGGGAGCCAGCTTGTATACTGGAGGAAGGTCACACCGTGTCACTTAGCATAAGTGGAAAGATAGCAGAGGCATAAAAAAAGAAATTAATGTAGTAAGTAAAGTAACAAGAAGACATGAGATAAATACATACTGTATTTATTAAGTTTATTTATATATTGCCCACATATTCTTTATCATTTGTAGGCCTGCTGTGTGTGGTTGAATGTGAGGGCAGACGGAGGTGACCTGACCAGCAGTAACAAGCTGTTGAGGTGGTGGCAGCACAGACCACATTGCTACTAACTGACCATAGGGGTCGTGACCGAAGTGACCTTTTAACCTTTTACTTCTGTGGTCCATTGTCCACTTTCATTCTAGTCCATTTGCTCTTCCTTGCTCTTCTTTTGTTCAGAGTTTTGCACAATATAAGGAGGGGGGGGAGAAAACATGGCCGGGCATAACATTTTAGTTAATGAGATGACAGAGAGGAGACATTTAAGACCTGAGCAAAGAGATACATCAATTTAACGATTCAAGGCAAAGTGAAGAGAGGTCAGTTGAGGGCAGCAACAGCAGGAAAGTAAAGAAGAGGCGGTGGTTTAAAGTTTAGTTTTTATTTAGTATTTGAATAGAAATGTGATATTTATCAGTTTTAGGCTCACTGGTACTGGATGTGATGAACAACTAAAAATACATTGTTTTCCAGAAAGGAATAATCAAATATTTGTTCTTAATAGATTATCTTTATTGATGAATTAAGATGTGAGTTAAGGTTGTTAAAGGTCAAAGTGGCACCAATTCAAAGTATTTTAAACACTGGTGCATAGTTTAAAGGTGCAATATGTAAGAATTGGTGTATTGTCAAAATTCACACTCAAAACAAAAAAAAGGAGGCAGCACATCACCAGAATAACCGCTAACTACTGCTAACTGTAGCTACTGTTAGCTAGTTAGTTCAGTTAGCACTGCAGCTAGAGGTCTGGACCGGAAGCTTGGAAGTCAGGAGGAGTGTTGATGTTCACACTGCCAGCACAGGAGCTTTGGAGTAGATATCTCTGCAACACTCGACATAGACGTACACTTTTTTCAGTGTTTTCAACTAAAATTGATACATATTGCACCTTTAATCTATAACAAATGCATTGTTTGTGAGATCAAGAAATCTCTAAAGATTTTCACCCTGAAATGCATTGGAGTAGAAGTAAAAAGGAGCAGAAATGTAAAATTCTGAAGCAAAATCTGTCTGTTGCGTAAGTGATGTCTTGTTTAAGTACAGAATTTAAGTACATTTACTTAGTTACATTCAATGACATTGGCGGCAGTAACAGCAGTGCAGCTAAGAGTCTCTGATGCTGAGTTTTGATTCAGTTTTGATGACTGAATTATTATTCAGTTATTTTGAAAATTATAACATGATTATTTCTTTAAGCTGAAGAGCGCACAGAATTGGCATAGTTTGCACCTAATGCATCGATCAATGGATGAAACATAAAACCCTTTATAAACAGACAGACATGTGCTTAGTGACAGCTGCAGGCTCTGAGAGCAGGTGTGATGGAGGGATAGCGGAGACTAATTTAGCCATACGCTTGTGGTGCTAGCGAGACCTCTACCACAGACACCCACACACAAACACACACACACACACACACACACACACACACACACACACACACACACACACACACACACACACACACACACACACACACACACAACATACTACCAATAATCTATTGTCACTCCCCAGCACCTCCCACCCTTCGCGGTTACATATGTGTGTGTATCCAGGCACATGAGCCATATGGACTCACCTAGACACCTGTCAATTGAAGGTGGAAAAGAATGGCTGTGACATCTGATGAATAATTCAACTTTAGCAGCAAGTTCACCAGAACCTTCACAGTGAGATCGCGGTGTCTTTTTGCAAACTTTCTGTCATTAACTATTGCTGGTTTCCTTTCTGACCAAACCATAGATGTAGGAACTCCGAATACATTTGAAAGTCACTTCAATGTCAGTTGAGGAGTATTACGTGTCTCTCACAAGAAAATTAATTCTGTAAATGGTATCAACATTAATTAACAAATAAAAATGTTTATTTAAGCAACACTATCTTCACAAACATTTTGATGCAAAGAAACAAGGATTATTGATTCAGTTTCATACTATACAGAATACATGGTTTGATCATTTACCCATGATTATCTTTTGTCTGTTAAACTGTGCTAGGAATTTTGTTCCAGATTAAATGATTCATGAAGTCCTGAAAAAAAAAAACCTTTCAGTTACAGTAAAACATTCCCTAATATTTATGTAATAGTTGACTTTTTAGGGAAAGAATGATACCCTTCTGTGTTAAACCTTATTTTTAGTTTTGAATGTGTGACATTGATGGTTAACTTGGTCAACTCTATGCAAGAGAAGGAAGCTGGTTTATAAAATGAATCACAATGGCTGGTTCATTTATGTTTATGTATGTTTATGTCAACTGACATAATTCTTCATTTTTGAAGTGGAAAATCTGACTCATTGTGAAATTTTGAATCTTTAAAGGAGACACATTATGCATTTTCAGTTTTTTTCCTTTCCTTCAGTGTGTTATATGTGTTCTTGTGCACGTTAAAGGTGTTCAAAATAAGAAGAAAACCCAAAGTCCAAGCCAACGGGATCTCTGAGAAACACTGCTCCTGAAGTGCCTGAAATGCCTCTTCAGGAGTCCTGCCTTTCATTCCAGGACTTTGTGACATCACACTACGTCACCATGTCACACATTTGCACAATATATGCCCATAGTCACGGTAGAAGTGAAGCTAAAAGCTTGAAAACATGACAGAGCCAACCGGAAACATGGTGAGCAGTGCTGGCTCAGGCATGTGTGAGCTGACCAATCAGAGCAGACTGGATATGCAGAAGGAGGGCCTTAAAGAGAAAAACACTAAAACAGAGCGTTTCAGACAGAAGGGGAATACAGTGCTGGTGCACTGGTCAGTATTAGAAAACTGATGTGTTTTTTAAGCAATAAAGCATGTTAACCTATTATATTTGTAACCCAAATGGAAATGAGCATACTACTGTATGTCTCCTTTAATAGTCATTTTAACAGGTGAGGTAGTTAGTACAGTGGCTAATCAAGCAGGTACTTCCTGTAACTCAAATGATCATTGCTATCAATTATGTGATGATACTCTACCATATGAACAATTATGAAACATGTTTGCAAAACACAAAGCTACTCTGTCAGACTGTTGTCAATATGCCAGGATTAATTAACATGCTCTTCAGTTTGTTTTCTCTCTTTCAGTCTGCCACAACACAAATCTGTCCCCTAATGACAGGCGAGAGAGTTGGAACAAAGTGTGCACTGAGTGTTTAGAGAATATAAGCTAAGTGTCCTATGTTACTGTTTTGAGTTACCCGAGTTAACACAATCTCCCTGTGATGGTTTATTTGCCCAAAAGTTGAATTTTCCGCACAGGAACTAAAATCCTACTTAATATAGTGATAGGATTTTTGCCAGTCAGCAACGTCTCCTGTGTAGCATCACTATTATATAAGCAATTAAATAAACATCAGTAAACTAACAAGTACAAGGCTGCGCACAGTATAGCTCTGTGGTAGAGCGCAAACAGCTACAACAAACTCAAGATTATGAGTAAACGAAAATAAAACAAAACAAAAGGCCCATGCACAGAATCCATATTCATTCTTTTCTTACGCGACAATCCAAGGCCATACAATACATGCTAATGAGTTGTCATTGTTTGAAGCCTGAGCCATGGAAATGAGCACACACTGAGCCGCGATGTGTGAGATGAGTGTGAAATCTGATAGGAAACAGACAGACAGTAGGAGACTGAGCCCCGGGGCCCACAGATCTCACTGCAGCAGATATGTAGAACACGGAGGAAAAGGTGTCGCTGCAAACTACTCTGTGCTACTGTGTGCAATATGTGTGAGTGTGTGTGTGTGTGTGTGTGTGTGAGGGGTTAGCTGTGGATGGCAGATGTCAGACCTCTCAGCCCCACCCCCACTATGGGACCACCTGTTGGACCGCGGCCATCTGGAGGGTGGGCCTTCTCTCCGGACTGATGCTGCGAGGGTCTGACCCAGCATGCTGACCAATGATACATGATCACACCACATGACAGGAAACGTACCGCGTGTCTACTGCGCGTCCTGCTGTCTGTCTGTCTGTTAAGTCTGTTGCAGCCTCTCTGCTTCTATTTTTCTGTCAATTGAATGTGTGGATGTAGGAGGCAAGAAAGCCAAGACTATCAGAAATATGAAGTATATTACCCGGAGCAAGTATAATAGGTAGTGTTACAAAATAGACAAATTGTTATTGTTGTCCTAGTTGTCTGAGTGGTGCATGAGTGTGTGCTTTAGGGGTAGACAGATTACCAACCTGGCTGACTATCAGGGCCGATATTCAGCATTTTTTTTTTTTTGTCCATTTGGGGATAGAATAAATTAATTTAAAAATGTGCTACTTTAGCTCTGATGCAGCATCCTCTTCTCTTGTAGTCACCACTCTGTAGTCTCACTCAGTGTCCCACTACTCCACTACATGTATCAGTCTTGCATTGAAAACATCATTTATGCACGACTATAGAAGTATTATCAGCAAAATGCACAAAAGTATTAAAAGTAAAAATAGTGTTTTATTAATTTGTGTTATTTATACTGATGCATTAATGTGTTTTTAACATTTTTAATGTTGTAGTTGGTTGAAGTGGAGCTGATTGTATTTATATACTGATTTGTATTTCAATACACAGTGTTTTACATACAAAACACATGATGAACTTCCAGCATAAAACTGGTGCAATTTTCATAATGTTTTATATGTTCATTTTAAATGTCTTTGATTAACTAAAGCTGTCAGATAAATGTAGTGAAGTAAAACGTAGAACATTGCCAGCTGAAATATGGTGCAACATAAGTATAAAGCCAGCAGAAAATTGAAATACTCAAGTAAAGTTCTTAAACTTATTTTGTACTGAAGCACAGAATTGAACTCTTTATTCTTCAACTAACTGTAAAAACAAGTTTTCTTCACATCATATCTGCCTAAAAAATATTTTTCTGGTTCAGAATTGAAAAATAACTTGACATTGGAGTACAAAACTGTTTTTTTTCAGGGTGAGACCTAAGCTCTTGTGCTGAAGCATTAATATTTTCCATTATAGAGTGATTTCAACACTTTTGTTGTTTTCTGGCATGAAACCTTCGCACCACAGACTGAAGGGAAGAAATACCGACAGGTTGTGTTGATTAGAGAGACATCACACAATCAAAAGGATCGACTGGGTGAAAGAGCAGTGTTGAAAAAAGCAGGTGTACATGTTCCAAACAACTATGTTAGCTTCGCATTTGTTTTCAGGTGAAGGAGAGTATTTGTGTACATGATTGCATTGACTTTATGAACTTGCTGTAACTGAGAAAATCCCTGTAGTAAACATTGGATTTAAGCTCTGATTCAGCTTCTTTCGAAAAGACAAAATCCAATACACAATATACAAAATCTGGGTGGGTACTAAAGCACTTCTTTCTTTGAAGTAACAGATATAGATAAATACATTTTCACCCTTTTTTTGCAGAATTAAAGATGTTGTATGTTACATTTGCGCCTTAAAACAACTACTGTAGTACTACATATTTTATTCCATATAATTTGTTTAGTTGTGTACTTACAGTATCCAAAATGTTTACAAAGATGTTAAAATACCAAAAGATCTGTTGTTTTATTCGAGATAAAAGTGCGTTTCATGTGGTTTCTGTCACTACACCTTCAAGGAAACACCAGATGATACATCCGAGTGTGAGGAAGTAATACAGTACCTCGTCCTTGAACATATCTGTCTGAGTCATGTCAGATACAGTATATATATTCATCTGTAATGATGGTTGTTTAACAATATAAGAAAGGACTCTCATGATCTCATGCTATTTCACAACACCACCAAACTGCTGTGTTGTGATTCCAAAGAAAGAACGATAACTTCACATTACATTATCATGATCATGATAATTTTCTCTGGTCACTGATTTAAAGAACTGATCTGAGTTACAGTCTGGAACTTTAAAGGAATAGTTCAACATTTTGGGAAATATGCGTTTTTAATTTTAATGTCCACATAATGTGAGGGAGCACTGGGTTCAAGCGTACAAATGGACTTTTCTGTCTCTTTTATGACAGCTTATATCTGATAAAGCTCAGGATAGGCAGACATTACCAGAACAAGCTTCTCCTACATTTCCTTGGTTACCAGGAAGACGAGTGATGAGTCCCACCCGATCTAATAAACGATTGGTTGCCTGTAAAAGAGTGATGGTGACGACAACAGTGCCTTCCTGAAGTGTTGAGATATTTTCAACTAGAAGCGCTCAGAGCAGCTGCACAAAAAAGGTGGAGCGCTCAAAAAAATGTCCTGTGAACACAGGTCCTCAGATGGGAAAATCAAAACAGCTCACATATCTGTCCATTAAAAATGAAGCCATCACTTCAGGTAACGGTTAGCTGAAAACTAAAAATAGGGAGGAAAAAGTTTGCCTGGATCTGTCTGAACGTAACAATATCCACCTACTAGCACGTCTAAACCTCACAAATTCAGAAGTTAAATCCTGCTTCCCTCATTGACACAAAAGCAGCATTTTAAAAACATGTTGAGGTTTTACAGGGGGTTATAAAGTGGATGTAGGTGAGCTGTTTGCCAAGGTAAGCTAGGCTGGCTGTAGCTCCCTATTTAGCTTTTATGAAAATGTTATTATCTCATCCATCTCTGTGAAAATAAGCTTATTTTCAAAATTGTCAAACTATTTTTTATTAAGGAATCAACTGTGTACAAATCATTTAATTATTAGAACAAATTTCCTTTTCCTTTTCATATACTTTCATTGTAACATTTTCCTGGAAATTATATGTTTTTGTAGTGACTTCTTGGATGAACATACGTCCTACTGATATTTAATATTTATACTATCTTATCTGTCTCATCTTAATAGTTGAATTAATAAATGAGTCCCTTGTTCTTTAACTCTGTTTTTATTCTATGTTTATAGTCTTTGCTCTTGGAGTACTTCTTCATGGAAATTTTAACTTATCTGCTCCTGTTTTATTGCCAGACTGCTGGAGACTCAGTTGAGTTAAAACTCTTTTTGGTCAAGAGGGCTTTTAAATTGGCTTCCCTGCCGAGTAAGTTTGAATACCATTCACATCACTGTCAAAAATAAAGGCTACATGAATACCTTGTGAACAATGGCAAGCAATTTGAATGAATGTTCCAGACAATTGCTATGGCTCTATTTCTATAAAACAGTGAATGTGTTTTTATAAAGTAGATTTCAAGTGAAGTGGTGCTAAAGAGTCTACCATTGAGCACATGCAAAGAGGGATTTACTCGCTGATAGGCTTGCAATTATGCGGCACACATATTTAGATTTATTACAGGAGAGGCACAATGTTATCATCTTGTATGTTTTTATTCCGCCCTATTTATCCGCACAGTAAATCACCCCTCCCCGCCCCCCATCAGATGAACAATTATAGGACTATAATGTTTCAAAGCAATAATCCAGCTGAAGATCCTGATCAGTGAGAAACAGGCCCGATGTTATGCAATTGAAAATAATGCTGAAATTGGTTTTGTATATTATTTTTGGTTACACAATAGTATCGTGCACCAGATCTCCCTCAGAGAAACAGTTATTAGGATTTCTGTAATAGCACTGCTGTGTTTTGCCATGACTTGGAGGCTTATTACTGTACCCACTGATTGTTAAAGAAGGCGCCTGTGTGTCTTAATAATCACACACACATGCGCTTAAGTGTTAGAGTGTGCAAGCATATGTCTGTGTGTGTACTGTACATATTTGTGTGTGTGCATATGTCCAACTCTGCCTGTGTGTGTGTTATCGCTTGTCTATTTTGGGGTCATATTTGATAAGCCCTTGAGTGATGTGGCAAGATGAAGTGACAGTTTGTCAGAAAGCGGGTCATGGGGCAGTCACTGTGTAGGCGGCCCTCTGCGCCCGTGTACCGGGTATAATTAGGCACTCATTACCATATCAGTCAATTACCAACAACCACTCTGGGTGCTTTCTCTCAGGAATCTGCCCTTCTGGACACCAGCTCCGGAGAAGGACAGATTTTTCCTGGCTGCAGAAGTAATTATTTTTCTTGTCTTTCTCCCTCCTTCCCCTTATTATGATTGCTACTGGTAAAACAATGGCTTAGGTTTTGTTGTGTTGTGTTGCTGCGGGCACCATCTGTGGCGGTGAGGGGGAGGCACAACAATACCCATCCATATGGTCAGGGCATCAGCAGCGGGCTATATCTGCTCATCAAGTCCTGTCACTGTCATCAGCCACTCTGCTCACACACTAGTCCGTGTTCATCTGTCACACATGCACACACAGACACACGAGACTGACACAGCAAGATATGGTCGTATACTTATTTATGAGGGGAAGATGAGGTTGGATGAGCAGCTGTTTTGCTGTCCTCAAACACTTACACAGAATTTCTTTCAATATTTTGCCGCATGATGAGCGATTTTGCTTTTCAAGGCGTGCTGTAATCCCTCAGAAAATGTCACGAGAGGCCAAATAAGGCTTACTTTTTGTAAATAATTGTTTCACTTGTCAGAAACAGACACTAATGCGGCGTGATTTTGATACCTAATGATCAGTTTTCATCGGCACCCATGAAATAATTTGCCACCTCAACATCAATCCCAACCCGTGATCGTTGATTGGTGTTGGGAGCTTGGGGGTTTTTTAGACATACCCATCTGCTGTCTCGCACCTCCTAATCTGCGCGCGCACACACACACACACACACACACACACACACACACACACACACACACACACACACACACACACACACACACACACACACACACACACACACACACACACACACACACACACACACACACACAAAGCCATTACTGGTGCCACCATTCTGGCTTTTGTATTTATTCCAGCAATATGCTTTTTTTGCTTTTAACCAAATTCGTATACATATCCGTCAAGGATTGGTAGATTATTATAAATTGCACGAGATCTGTCTTCATTTTTATTCATTTGCATGGACCACGCCATGTAATTCTTCCAGGTGAGAGGCAGGGTGCTGGCTGTGCTCATCAAGATAACGAGTAGATGAAGAAAGAGGAGAGGAGAAAGAAAAGCTACATTATACATACACTAAACAGATAGAAGGTATGAGGAGATGGTGAGATATGGGTATTAGATGCAACATACCAAAATAAGCATGTTATATTGAATGAGGACATGAGGACATGGGCTTGAGGAAAAACAGATTACTTGTGAGAGATCTAAAAGCGATAGAAAGGCAGAGATAGAGCGAGCGGGGAGGAGGGTAAGGGAAGGACAAAGCTGAAGGCATGTGAAGGCCGAGATAACCGGTTATCCCTGCGTCATCTCGGTCTGCGTTTATCTTCGTCTGCCTCGCGCCGTATCTTACCCCATCTTCCAGTCTCACCAAATAATAGAAACCTTGAAACAAAGCCCCAGTGTGACTGTGGTTTTTAATTGGTCTTCAGAATCCATAATTAACACAGCGGCCTTAACGTGCAGAAAACACGCTGCCTGCCATTACTCGCAGACTGCTCTCGCATTTCTGCATTTAACACTTCATATTGAGGGAAAATATAAATGTTGCATTTATTCCACTCCCCACTAGATTTTATGTGATTCGTTTAGCGCTCTGTCAGATTAGGGGACCAGCTTAGAATCTTGTTTCTACAAAGAAAATAAATAGAGGAAGTGTAAAAATGGAGTGTCAGGATACGAAGGGAAACCTGATAGATGGCGGGAAAACAAAAGGTCCAGGGGTTGAATATGAATGACCCTGCTATGAGGAAATGAAGCTGGCTTTTATAAATCTGGCCTGTTTACTTTGGCTGGTTTGTCTTGCTGTTAAGCAGGGAGGCCCGTATGGACAGGCTAATACTCAGCAGATCACAGGGATTGGGATATTGTTTATAGGATCAGCTGAACAATAGGCAGGGGAGCTCTCCTCTCAGCTCTCTATCTCTGTTTTGCCTCAGGCAGTGTAGATGGCCGCCCTACCCACTTCTCTCCCTCTACCCCTTTAGACCAACACGTCTCCTCATCTTGACCGCTCCCTTCCGTCCTCTGTCCTCTTCTGTGCCCCCCTCCAATCTGTCCCCTTCTCCTCTGCAGTCAGGGACAATTTCAGGGGATTTCTTGTCCTGATTGTTGTTGTAGACCAATCATCCTCCTGTACTGTTTGCCCTCTGGTCACCTGGCCCCACACCACAGCAGAGGGGATTTCAGGCTGACAGTTGCCCCTGGCGAAGCGAAAAGAGACTAAGGGACAAAGTGGGTGTTGGGATAGGAGGGAGGAGCAAGAGGGGAGTCGGGGGGTGTATGGCTGCCTCAGTCAGTTCCAGCCATGGGAGACAGCTGGACTCCCTCTGACCTCCTGGCTTGTGGGGGTCAGCACTGTTACCGAAGACCAAATCCTTGGCCTGGAACATGACCAATGTCTATGGGATTTGGCCAGGAGAGAGGCCTCCTACCACAGCCCAATTAAAAACAGCCTATAGGTGACTGGTGCATCTGAAAATAGGTTATTGTTGTTGTTTAGAATGGCAATAATCAATATTTAGCTGCTATGGCTTCATGAACAGATATCATAAAGCATGAAAAATGTAAAGGCATGATTTTTTTTATCTGCCACCATCTAGACAAAGCATTAAATATTTGGAGATATCATTGATAAATGACAAAAGACCTTTAAGGAAGTGGGAAAAGGAACCACACAATCAATAAGCCATAAAACTTCTCTTTCTGTCAGTATCTAACTTTCTGAGAGTGTAGCACCAGCTTGGCAGCTGTGTTTTGCATCTCTGATTGTCTTACACATATTTCCTTTTTATCAAATTTCCTGAAAGGTGTAATTATGTCGGCCCCCTTGAAATATCCCCGGCGTGTTCACTCGTGTTCGTGTGGCGCTCGGCACATATAATTTAATTTGAATTCATTACTCCCCCTCCTGTCAGTTAATATATTCATGACTTCCAATTCCCTCAGAGCTGTCCCACCACCTGGAGTGTCCTCCCTCATCTGTGTCACTCCTCCCTCCCTCCTCCTCCTCCTCCTCCGTCCGTCCTCCTCCTCCTCCTCACCCCTCCTGGCCCTGCGGGATCCCTGGGGGCCCATGAAGGGGTGTTAGGGCCAGGGTCACAGAGGCTGGGGGGCCCGCTGTCATTAGGGTGCAGTGGAATGTGTTAGCAGGGACCAGCTGGGACCAGCCAGCTCTGTCCCGGCCCTGTCTCTGCTGGTGCTGCTGGTGTTGGTGTGGTGTGTGTGTGTCTACTGTATGTGTGTGATGGTAGAGGAGATGGTGATGCCGGCAAATAACAGTGATGAGATGGCAGAGGTGGTTGTTCACACTGCTGAACTCAATGTTGCTCTTTGTTTTCAGCTAGTTCTGTTTCTGATTCAACTTTGACAGATCCAGTGTTGGAGTCTGAGGTTTAAGCTTCATATCTACGATTCACATCCATATTTGATGCTTGAATTTAACAACAAAAGAAGCTCACAGCACCATCAATGGTCTGTGTTTGTTGGAGTAATTAAATATTTGAGTTTTGCATACATGTGAAGTGTTATAGAAAACATGGAAGGTGGCAGAGTGAGCGACTGCGGGACTTGTTTGGATGACAGTGAGAACGCTTTAATGTTTCCTCTGTTTGACTTTTTCTTCTCCCTCCTCCTCTTTGGGAATAAGATGCATTATTTATCCTCCGCCAAAATATTACATCATTCAATAAAATGCTAACAGAGCAGTCGTGTTTCTCTGCAGTTTCACGGTAAAAAAAAAAGGACGGAGCTTCAGCTTCAAAATGCTCCTCTCCTCCTTTCATATTCTCTCTGTCTTTCATGTTGCACCTTTGTACCAGCCTCTCGACCGACACTGACTGAATATGTCCCTTCTGTGTGGTAAATATTTCATGGCGGGGAGCAGCGCGAAGTTTGATCGTTGCAGGGTGCCGGTGTAGGAGTTCAAAGGAGATGGTGGTCCTCTGACAGCCAGCCAGAACAGAGTGCAGGAGGAGGAGGAGGAGGAGGAGGAGGAGGAGAGACTGGGGTAAGACAGGAGGTGGGGGGAAAGCAGAGAAAGCAAGTGGGGAAGGGGAAAGGGAGGGAGGGAGGCAGGCACTGCTGTGTGCTCAGTTTAAATTCAGCACCACCAATTTCTTGGACAGCTCCCTCGGCCTTCAACAGAGTGGAAAACAAGAAGTTGTGCAGTTTGAAGGATAATGGTGCCAGACACCACATTGTACCAGCACGAGATGATAGTCTGATAGATATATGCCATAAGTTATTGCAATAAACGAACAAAATAAACTCACTAAATGTCAAGAAATGAAATACCATAACTTCTATTTTCCTTACAAAAAAGCTTGATTGCCTCGTTAACACATTGTAAAACACACTTTATTCAAACTTGACGTAAAACTCACCAACAGTCTTGGTTTGTCTTTCCACCATTACCTCAAAAACCTCAACCTTGAATGACCGAGCAAGGGGAAAATATTCCAGCTCTACACACCATTTTCACCCACTTCTGTTGTCTGAGTCTCTGTTGCTTCTCTCCCTAGTGTTGGTCAGTGCCGCTGTAAATCACCTCCATACTGCATCCCTGTTGTCAAACTGACCTCAGTTGGTCTTCAGTCCCAGCTCCTGTTCACTCTCAGGCTGCCAAATCCAGTTGAGCTGGGCCCTGTCGCCCGGGGTGACTCAAATCTGATTCAAGGTCCTGGTCCAGACAAACTCTAGGGCAACTGGCTCTATGGCTAGCTGAGCCATGAGCTAATTAGCTAACTATAGCTAGCTATGGACAAGGATTGCTGGCAAAGAGCAGCAGTTGTTGGTTACTCTAGCGATATGCTCCCCCCCCCCTATGTTTTTGGACCTACCTTTGAATTCTGGCAAAAATCAACAAATTACTTTTAATGTTGGAATATTTTGAACTTCAACATTGACACAAAATGTATTTTTATCTTCCATATGAATGATTATATAACTGAGGGAGTGAGAGCGATGGATTCTTCATGCCAGTCATTAGATTTCGATGAGCACATGTGTACGTGTGTGTGTGTTACCCATACGTGCCTGTCTTAGCATATCTGTGTGTGTGTGTGTGTGTGTGTGTGTGTGCGTGTGTGTGTGTGTGTAGAGGCAGGGGAGGGGGGCTTCATTATTAATCAGGGCCCTTCCCTTAGTGTGAGAGCTGCTCAGACTCCATGGCTTAATGACTGAAAATGAGCCGTAATTATGGGCTGTCAGTCCAGCCCCTGGCACCCCCCCTGCTCCTCCATCTCATGGGTCCATGTCATCCCCTCAGCGGCACCACACCCAGACTGCCATCACCTACCGCCATCACTTATCACGTATATCTTAGTACATTACCTACTCCTACACGACCCCTATTTCAGGATTACACCAATCTGAAATCATTGTCACTGGGACTTATTTTAGGGCAGGATAAGGAAATATATGTCTAATACAATTCTTATCTGGCCCCATCACTCTATACACACCTTACACCTCACATTAGAAGACACAGAATAGTAGATTGCTGATCAGAATTTGTGTTTCCACCATTAAAAGATGAACACGAGATCTTGAAACTACTTTATTCACAAACAAAGTTCTGCATGACAACGTATTTGAACTCTTTTTTATAGCATCAATGTTACTAACAAATTAAGGATGGATGCATGATGTTTACCACTGATTGGAGTATATTGGTCCCTTGTCTCTTTCTCTCTCTCCCACATTTCCTTCCTCTTGCTCTGTGCACTTAAGCTCATCGTTATGCGGCGTGTGGTTTGTCAGAGCTGATGATGAATCTGTTTATGAGTAGAGAGAGCTGATTTCCCCTGAGTGGTCTTTCTCTCTCTCTTTCTCTCTCTTACTCGTTTTCTTTCTCTCCTTTCCTTTGCATCAGTCCATCCAATCAAAGAGAACCTCTCTCCCCTCACTTCCCCCTGCAGCCCTTTCCACCCCTACAGGGTGCTTCAGCCGTCTGACATCCGGATTTAATCCCAGCCAATCCTCAGCTGGAGGGGTTGCTGACCATTGGACTATACAAAGAGACATCCAGATACAATTGAGATCCTGATTTCCTTACAACAGTGTTTAGAGTGTGGGGAATCGCTTGCACAAGCCTGCCAAGTGAATCCATTAAATCATACTCAGCAGTTGTGTTAATGTCATATTTTCCCTCCTGCAGCAGCAGCTGTGAGAGAAAGCACCAGGTTGTACAATGAACGGACTGTAGGCTACATACAAACACAAGCAAAGACAAACAGCTAGAGTCGAAGAAACACACATTCAACAATAGAATCCAACAGTGCCCTGAAAGCTCTCATGCATGAGTAATGTGTTGCTTGTTTAAGTCTTCAGCATCTCTTACAAGATGGCAAGTTTAAAAATGTAGGCATGTTGATGCTACAGACAATACAAACCATTTTGTCTGACAGGTCCCCCTCCTGGGCCTTTCAATATGAGCGTGCTGTTTGAAATCTGCCTGCGCACACACACATGTAGCATAGTGCATGCATATACACAGGCGCTTTCACACACACGCACACACTTATATCCCTGTTGGAGGTGGTGGAAGTGCCAGCTATTATCAATTAATCTTTGCTGTGTTTTTTCTCTTGCAGAGAGTGGTGCCATATGGTTCTCTGTCAGCCACTGCTTTTAATTTACTCCTTGCGTCTGCTGTGAAAACAGACCAACGTCCCATCTAAATTGCTGATTTGATAGAGGGAGTATAGGGAGACGTGAAGGAGAGCACTGTGCTGTACACACAATATATATAATACATGATGTGCATCCAGTGAGTCATATGGGATGCACACTCTAAATCTTGTAGTACTGCTCCTACACTACACGGCACACTCATACTGTAACCACTAACTCGTCAGGAAGTATAGTCAAATGCTCATTTATTTGGAAATGAGGCAAATGTATCAATAGGAGAAGCATAGTGTATCTTTTCTTTGTTTGAATCAGTTAAAATGGGAAACTTTTATTTATACAGTCGTCCTGTAAAATAGTGTGTATCTTACAATGTGGGCAATAAATAAAATATGTAAAAAAACAAACAAACAAAAAAATAAACGAAAAGGTAACAGAGTACAATTGTTATATTCAAGAATACTGTGTCCAAAAATGTTAAATAAGTTCAGAGCGTCTCTTTTTCACTTTTTCTATTATTGTAATGTATTTTGCAGTAGCATTCCAAAGTCACAGTTTGAAAGCATGTATTCATTTTGAACAGCAGTACAGTTGAGCTGCCAAAGTCTAAGCTACTTGTCCAGAGGGAAGCCACTGTTTGGCTAACATGCTTATATTTGTAATTGTGATTAAAAAGACAAATATACCAGCTTTATGCATAAGATAGAAATTACAGAAACATTTCTCTTTCTGTCAGAATTAGTGTTCTGACTAACAAACTGGCTAAGAGTAATTCCTGAGTGCTTGGTGTGGGGAGCGCATCTTTGAATGCATCCTTTAATAATTACTGCTTTACATTCACATCCACTAGACTGCAAGTGTAAGTGTAGCTTCTATTAACTGGAAAAGTCAACAATAACATTCATAGCAAATTCCTTTTTCACTTTCGCAGCTCGAAGTAATTAGTCCATCTAGATGTGAATAGCTCAAGGTTACATTCTTGGACATTTTATGAATCACTGGCAAAGTCATGGGGGGCGGGGGCAGAGATATTCTCCCTGCCCTGCTGTGTGTGGGTGTAAAAGGAGTAGAGGTGAAGATGGAGAGGTCATCTCTGTTGTGGAGGAGGGGTAAAGGACAGATGTATGTGTGTGTGTGTGTGTTTTTGTTCTGAATGTGAAGGTCTCAGGTGGAAAAGGAAATATGTGGGTTGGAGTGATGGTAAGGTGAATTTGTATGTGTGTGTGTGCCTGGGTGTGATGGATGAGGTGTGCTCTTGTGGTCTCTCACCACAGATATTATGGTCAAACAGACAATCCATCAGTGCATAGTGGACCGGAGGATTCCTCCACTCCTATCAGTCCTGTGCACTGCAGAGCAGATGTGTAGTGTGCTCTCTATACACTCTGTAAGAATGATAAAAACTGTAATGTGTGCCAAATGCTTTTCTGTGTTTCTAAAAGACACATAATATACACAATGCAAACACTATTTAAATGTTCGTAGTGAGATTATAGATGAGACTAACAAAATAAAATATTGGCACTTAATGTGACTGCAAACCACTGATACGTTCACATTTGTACATGTCATAGGCTACATACCATAATGACATTTCTATAAAACTTGTCATATCACGTTCACGTTCTTTCATATCTTGTGGTGGAGGGGACGGTGGTGGCGCTAGAGGCCAGCAGGCTGCCAAGCCAGTGGCCGCATGCTGACACAGCATTCAAAAACATGTAAGTGTGAAACTACTGGATATTCTGAAGGAGACCTCACGACAATTTCCGCTACAATAGACTGGCACCAACATCTGGCACCAAGAATGCTGAAATCATGATGTAATGTCCCTTCCTTTTTTCACTGGTTCCTTGATATTAACCAGAAGAAACTCTTTTATATGGGTTTGTGTGTGAAACAGCAGATAGAGAGAAATCGAATGAAAAGAAAACATTCTTTCCCTCTTAAATATACAATTTATTTTGGATTTATTTATACTATAAATTTTCTCCTGAGATATGTGTAAAATGTACAAATTGTTCTCACAATATTGTGTGAGTTCAAGTAAATCTATTTTTATTAGTTTTTATGTAGACATCTTGGGCAAGTCTCGAAGATATAGTATTGCAAGAGACAAACCAAACCAAAGAAGGAAAGAAAAAAGAGAAAGAAAGAAAGAAAGATGTTGACCCTTTTTTTCCAAATGGTGCAAGATATTTGCAAGGAGTCTTATACTGTATATATATTTTCAGTGAATTTCACAGTAATATAGCCTACCTGCAAAAAAACAAACATGTGAGTGCTATACAACTGTCATGATAATGAAACCTTCTGAGAGAGCCTGGCAGCAGCAGTGTTTTTAGGAGCGAGCCTGGCCGGTGAGCAGTGCTCAGGTGC
Organism: Pagrus major; assembly: GCF_040436345.1. Lineage (NCBI taxonomy): Eukaryota > Metazoa > Chordata > Actinopteri > Spariformes > Sparidae > Pagrus > Pagrus major. Next base: position 20,685,469 of record NC_133218.1, on the reverse strand, counting down.
TCAGCAGTGAAGGCCAATCGTCACAGGGTTGGCTCTGCCTAATGAGGGGACCTCCATGATCCACTACACAGGACAGGTTAACCTGACCCTCATTCAACAGTCCTCCCAGCGCAGGGCTCCAGCTGCTACTATGCCCTACTGGTACAGGATGAAAATTGAGGAGGACACACTCAAGTAACATGTTGACCTTACCTCCTAAAGTCTCTTATAAGTTATGTTTTTGAATTAAAGGCAGTTGGCCATAAGAGGCCTCACATCTGGAAAATGCTTGTCATCGTGCATGGGAGTAAACATGTCCTCTATCTCTCTCAAGTGGAATTTTTTCCAATCAATGCATTCATTGATTTAAAAAATACAATTCCACACTCTGTTTACTGTCAGTTACCACCCAATAAAACAAACTGTATAGACAGACAGACAGAATGATGAAGCAACTCTAGGTGACATGTTGATCTTCTTTTGCGCTCTGTAATGTAGTGTTCCTTTGTTCTGGTAAACTAAAGAAACAAAAGAGTAATTTTAAAAAATGAAAAAGAGGAAAACTTTCACATAAATAAACTGCAGATTTACAAGACCTAAAAAAAACAAACATATTTTTTACTTTCATTGAAAGTCAGAGGTGGATTCACAATGAGTCAGACAAATTAATTAATTTCAGCGTGCCATGTTTTGCTTCTTAGACAGTTGCTTTCAACACGGAGACATTCTGTGGAAGGTTTTATAACCAACCTTGCAACTACTATTTTGCAAAAAGGGTTGGTATTTTTGTTCTTAATGTCAGATGCTTTCTAAAGCAGAAAACCTTGAGGTGTTTCAGTGGAGGGAACGTCATTATACCTTTCTTCGCATTCTCTTCTGCTCAGAAAGTTACCATTCACTGTATTCTCTTTTTATCAAAAAAGACTGAAATTTCTGTAGAAAACAAGGACTTTTTTACCACGCAACAACAGTGTGTGTGGCTGTGTGCATATTTGTTTGAATCCAAACATTCTGACGGTACCTTTTAACTCATAAACGCACTTTGCTTTACTGAGAGTTTAAATGGAGGTATAGGGACACAATGTCTATTACTGTACTGAACCATCCTGTCTTTATGCTGTATGAAGAAATTACCAGCGCAGGTGTTTCATTGGAAAGGACAGTCATGATTTGCAGTATCTTAGGAATTATTCGAAGTCTATTTTGTTTGATTCCCCACCTCACAATTTACATTCGACACTTACATTCAGCGCCAATACAGGAAGCAGCAGCTTTTCATGTTGTGAAGTGGAAAAGCTTGGAGGTCAGGTTGTAGCACATTTGTCTCTCACAAAAGAGATCAGAGGTTGTATCTCACCACAGAAGTACAAGCCGCGTTTCCACTATTAATGTATACAAGGTCTTTCTCTAACCTTAAAGAGGAAACAGAGATCCCACCCACCATTACCCTTCACGTTTCTAAGTTGTGTTATCATTGGATCACTTTGTCTCCCTCAGAGTAGCAAATACCAACAACACAGGACAAAATGCAAGTTTATTCATTCATTTAGTCTGTAATGGAAGAAAGTAGATAGAAATGGTTCCAGCCTGCCAGCCAGACTGGATCACAAGTCAGTCTTCATCTTCCCAGAAGATTTTGTGCCCAGTGGCAGACAGAATTGCATAGTGAATGTGAGGCTTATGGGGAACCTACTGTATCTAAAGGACGATGGTGCCACTTTTCTATAGCCATAACATCCCAGCAAACAAAAGACATGATTTAGACATCTCAGCTAGATAGAGATCCAATTTAGTCGACAATCTGTAACCCACTTTTAGCCAAAAGTATCTTAACATTGTTTAGTTTTTGTTTTGGCTATTCCAGCTTGCAGAATGTTTGATATTTCATCACGTAAGAAAACAGTTATTACAAGGTTAAATCAAGGCAAATAATTTATCATTTTAAGACTGTTCTTTTTTATTTAGACAGCAAAATGCAGTTTCAACATCAACGTGTTACAAAGCACACATTTTCCGTCATTATTTAATTTGTTAAGTTTATATAGTAGGTTGAACGAGAAATGATATTGATTAGTTTTAAATGTTGCTCCAAAGTCACTGATAGGTGAAACTTGGTCTACATGAAGACGTAATTTTGATTTGAATTTAAAAATGCATTAAAAAATTCATTTAAAATGTCAGAAATATGAAACCTGTGACATGTGAACAAGAAGCTTCCAGGACATCATTTTTATACATTAATGTTAGATCTGACACTGTACATACTGTTGTAAAGCGCATGTGCAAACACGCCAGAACCAAGACTTTACACGTTGCAATGATAATTAGCTGTGGTGGTGTCATAGGTAAAGCAATGGGTTCTCAACTCTACAGATTGGTGGTTTGAACCCTGTTTTCCCTCTTTAAAAGTTGTCATCGCTTTTATTTTTGGCTATAAAGACAATGTACAAATAAGGCCTTACTTTTTTCAAATTTGTCACTCAAAACCCAGTATTGAATATCCCAGTGAAATACGATCTTAAAGGGGACATATTATGCAAAACTCACTTTTTCCTTGCTTTAGTATGTATATTTGCGTATCCGGAGTGCCTCCCCACCCCTTAAGCATGATTTTTCGACAACTAAGTCAATATTTCGTAAACTACCGGAGTCAGGGATTGGGTCTCTAAACGAGCCGTTTGGATTTCGACCGGATTGTGACGTCACAATCCGGTCTTTTGCATACTCCAGTCCTTGCGCTGGCTATCTCCTCCAACACATCGCCAGCTACCTGGACGAGGATCCACCATTTTCTCGTTCTCGCTTAACTTGTACGCGACAGCCTGACCACTACCATGTCCAACCCGAAAGCCGAGCACTGCTGCTCTGTCGTCGGATGCACGGATCCTCCTGTTTCGCTACATGGCCTCCCTACCAAAGAGGATATCAGAGCGAAGCGGCTACATTTTATTTATCAGGGAAACGTCCCAGCTTCAGTGAGCAAAAGCGTTATGGTCTGTGCCAGTCACTTCACGCCGGACTGCTTCAGCAACCAGGGTCAGGACTGGACGCTGGACTGGCAACAAGATTGTCCCTTAAAAGATGGATCCATACCCACTGTCAATGATGGAACTGTAAGTATTTAAAAAACAGTGTAGTTTGTGTTACTTTGGCCGTTTAGCACATGAGCTAACGCTAACCGACGATGTAAATATGAGGCTGAACTAACGTGAAGTTATCAACGTTGGGCTTACTGGCCGTAGTATTCACGATAATGTTACCAAACGTTAATTTGTCATATCAGCAGTCTTTTAAAACATGACAGTGAATTGAGAAAATGAAATAGGATATTGAGATTTTATCGCTTCTAACCGGCCGGTGAACCACTGCTCGGCCGTGAACATGGCGAGGAGACGGGCTGAAATGTCTCGGTGTTAGCGGACGGTGAGCTGCTGTTCCTCCGTAAACAGGCAGAGGAGACGGGGTGAAATGTCTCAGTTGTTCGCAGATGGTGAGCTACGTTAATTCATTAGCATGTTGTGCTAAAGGACAGTGACCTGCACGTTACCTGCAGTAAAGCGATCACTACTTTGTTTTGGAGCCGGAGCCGGAGACAGGGGTTAGCTGCTACATGTCTGCTATGCTACTATCAGTTATATGCAGGCATGGACACAGAAAAGTTGCTTCGCAAATGTCTATAGCTCGTTGCCATGGTCACGCGATGCCGTCCTCACGTCTTCCGCCCGGCAGGAAGAGGTGGGCGGCGCACGCAGTAGCTCATTAGCATAAAAGGGAAAGGCACTCAAACCGGCCGCTTAAAACAGGGCTGTGAAACTGGTGTGTCAACACCCCTGCTGTGCTCAATCCTTCGGTTTTTTCGACCAAAGCATGTTACTGTCATTCCATTTAGACATCAAGGAACCATGTCAACAAGCAGAAATGAGCATAATATGTCACCTTTAATGTGAACGTTTTATTATTACGCCTTCAAATAGATGGCTACAAAATTCTCCGTCTTAATTGTGCCACATTTTAGCCTTGGTTCTTGTATAGCAATAGGGTTAATCTTTCTCATGAGGACAGTGTCTCACATTCATGATCCATCCAAAGTGTTAGGACTGCTCCAGCAATTCAGTTACAGGAAACAAAGACAAAATCATTCTGCCACGTGCATTATGCTGATGACAGTCCCTCTTTGCCTTGCTCAGCTCTTCACCGTCCTCACATTTCCATCCTAACAGTTTTTTTCACATTACATACATGCTAATATAATATGGAGGTGGACAACACAGTAATCACCATAATCACACATGCAATACACTCATTCAGAGTGGTTCCTGACTGAAAGCGGCAAGAAACACAACAGTTCCTTCACATTGGACATCTACCTATATTGAGCCTTGCCAATTTGAATGCTAATTTATCAGTATGCAAACAAGTGGCTCATATACAAAGTGCAGTCTGAAATACATATTTGATTGCACAAAGCCAACGCTGATAAAAAAAAAAGATGACCCTGATGATGTCGAGCAGGATTTATTTTGCCGACTGAATTCATTCATTCAGTTTGTTTTGTACTGACTGGGGCTGCTGGTCTTAAAATCAAATTAGCAAAACAAATCAACCATATGATGCGCAGGCTTGCTGATTGCTGCTGTTTTTTTTCCCTTCATTTTATTGGCATTTTTTTCCTCCTTCCCTCCTTTCCTCCTGAAGTTGCAGCTTTCTCGCCACGAGGGTCCCTGTGGACCGGACCAGATGTTCCAGGCAGCACACTTCCCCACTCTCTGCCTCATGGAATATTCATGGGCAACCAGGCACCGCAGCACAGCACAGCACCGCGCCGCACAGACCAGAGACCACTTATTTATTTATTTCATCACCCTGCTGCCTGGCTGTCTGATGCACAACAACAGTTCAACATACAAGAGCATCTTCTCACCTTCCTGTTTCTCTCAGAGTCACTCACCACATCCGTTTTTCCTTTATAGTATTTCTTTCATTGGCATGGTTCCCCTGATACATAAACATGCCAAACTCCATATCTGTGGGTATTTTGATGGATCATTCCCTGTCCTACCCTTCCTTTTGATTTCTATCTCTCTTTCTCTTGCACTCTTTCTCTCCCTCACTTTTATTAGGCAGATGGGTGGGGCGTGAATGGACTGTTGAATAACTGATGTTTGTCTGTGAAGCCTAATGGCAGTGCTTAAATACAATGCCATTATTTACAACCCTGCCTAATGCATTGGGACACTTAAATTCTTTGTTTGGTGGTGATAATTGGGCTAAATGCTCCACAGTAATGCATCCTGTTGGGCTGTTAGTGGCATGTTTTCCATGATGGATCGGCTTGTTGTTTGGGCAGAGGTTTGGGGGCCATTACTTATCAGCAAACGCCCAAGTAACATTTATGATGCGCCTCAATGGCCAAATACTGGCAGAAGAACCTGCAATGGACTTGTGTTTCTTAACTTGAAAAACAAAACAAAATGTGTATTTTAGAGAGTCAGAGTCAAGAGCAAAATGTGAGAGGTGGACCGAGGGATGGAGAAAGAGATAATTTTTAGAGCAGTGGAAAGACAAAACAGCTTTCTGGTTACAGAGGGAGGCCGGGAGGCAGGGAGCCAGGCGGTACCTCTGCTCCACTTGACTGCGGTCCAAAATGACAGCTGACGGCTGCCGCGCAGACATCATGGACGAGCAGATGTGGCGGCAGCTTTCCAAGTGCAGCAACACTTAATCCCTGCTTTCTCACTATCTATTCCCCTCTTCTTCTAGTTCTCTTTCCTCTTCAAGTCGATGCTCTGCCTACCTGTCTGTCTTTTCTCAATGTATCCCTCTACCCATCTGTCATTGTCTCACTCTCATTCAGCTGTCTCTCCCTCAACAATTTGCTAACTGACTCAATCGCACGCCCTTTTCCCCTAAAAATTGCTCTTTGACTGCCCTATCCATTGAAAATTGCCAAAGAAGCAGCATGAGAAGGCTTGTGCCTCATAAAGAAACTCTTCTGTTGTTGTTTAGTTTCAAACACTGATCCCCCTGCAGCCTCCCAGCATGCACCTGTGGTAAAGAGGTTATTCAGCTCTCTCCCAGCTGAGGCACAGCTGACTACTCTCTGGCCCACATCCGGCTCTATTCCCACTCCAGCTAATCAAATTGCTTTTTACATCATCAGCTAATTAGCAGCTAATATAAGTCTTCAATTATTAGCGACTCTAAACATTTCATTTTTAACATTCGACTGCAAATGCTTCGCTGAATGTCTTTATCTTTCCCTCATTTCTTGCTTTTATACTCTCGCCGCCTCCACAAGTGTGTGTATCTACCATCTCTTCCCAGGTAGACTTTATTTCGATCACTCAATGTTTACGGTCTCCTCTGGTCCAGAAGATAGTAATCCCTGTTCAGCAGCAGGGGAAGAAAAGCAGGGATCCTCGGTGGGATGAGTTTATCAGGAGTGTAGGTCAACAAGGCCAGTTAATAATGCTGTTATCTTGGAGGCAGGAGGGGTTAGAGAGAGAAGGAGGGAAGGGGGCAGAGATAAAAAGTGAATAAATGAAGAAGAAGAAGAAGAAGGGGTAAGAGTGAGGGAGGAACAGTGGAGGGAGGACAAGAAGTGCAAGAGGGAATTGGCCGATGGTTCAAAAGGAGCTGTGCCCACAGAGAGAGAGCCCTGCTGGGTCTGTGCAGGGGGGGCAGGTGGCAGTCTGGAGGGCTCTGTGTGCGCGTTTGTGTGTGTGTTGTTGTTCATGTGGCTGTGTTTCTTTGTGTGCAGTATGCAAAGCCAGGTCTGCCATATTCAATATTCCTGTCAGCCTGGACTTAGAATACCAAAACAACCTGTCTGGGAGTATACAGATGCTTCTCCCCCTCCACACCTTCTTCCCCCCACCCTCTCCTCCTCCTCCTCTGCTCTGTTTTCTCCCTTCGCTCCCCTCACACATATGGTCCACAGTTTCAACCGCTATTCCTCTGACAAAACTGATATTTGCTTCTAATGGGGGTTTAAGTTTGAATAAAACATTTGTTTGGAGAGATGGTTGATGTGTGCTAATAGATAAATAGCACGACTGCAGCATTTCGTCTAAGGCGACACGGATCTCAGCAGTTGCACAGATGTTGGCTGCTGTAACAGAGACAATTTACACATTTTGATCTCTGTCAGTGCTGGTGAGGAGAGGCAAAAGACCGTCTGTTGCTGAAGGCACAACTTTGCAGAGATAAGAAAGTAACAAGGTTTTGCAATCTCTTGTGTAAAAACAGAAAAAAAAAGAAAAAAAACACACTCCAAGATGTGTTTTGGGCTTGTATCTGCTGTGGATTTGAATAGGAGGGAGGGGGGCAAAAAAACCAACGTCGCAACATTTCTGTGGATTTCTCTTTCTTTGCTCCCTCTCACATTTAGACAAACCTCATAAGATATGCTTGTAGTGTTGAGAAGAAGGCATGCTCCGCAGAACAAATGGTGTTAATTTGCCGCGCCTCTCTGAAGCTGCACATTAGAGAGAAGCCTTCAGGGAGAGAGAAGGAGGGAGGGAGGAGACATGGGGTTGAGGGGGTGGGTGGGGAGGGAGGTGCGGCGGAGGGAGGTGGGGAGAGGATGGAGGGAGGAGGAGGAGGAGGAGGCAGCAGCTGTGCTGGAATTAATGTCTGCATGCCAAATTAGAAACACCATGCATCTCCGTCAGAGATTCACCGAAAAAAAAATTAGGGAGGGGATGGAGAGAAAGAGAAAAAGAAAGAGAGTGAGACACAGACAGACATAAACATAAAAAATAGATAGATAGATAGATAGATAGATAGATAGATAGATAGATAGATAGATACTGTACATGCATACGTACAAAGACGGATGGATCCAATAAACAACCTTTAATCTTCTTTCATCACTTTGTCTTTCCATAGTGTAATGCTATACCTGCAGAATATCCATCAGCTCACATTCACACCTATGTTGGTTGTTTAGGTATGCGTATCACATGCCTCTGTGCTGGCTGGTTGGAGAGATTCAGTATATGTGTGTGTGTGTGTACTGATGTGTCGTTGATGGAACACCCTTACAGCGGCGATGCAGGGCTGGTGGGGGCCACCGGTCCCAGTGGTGCCCCCTAGGGACAGAGCATGCATAGCATTATCAGGCAGGGGATCAATAATGAGAGTACAGGCTCTCTCTAATGATAGCTGCAGGCCACAGGGCCAGGGGCCTCAGGGTACCGAGCTGGCAGGACAGCCCTCATGAATACAGGATAAGACTGGAAGGAACCGTGTGTGTGTGTGTGTGTGTATGTGTGCATGTGTGTGTGTGTGTGCGTGCAGGTCGAGTGTGTCTTTGTGCATGTGCATGCGCCTGTATGGGCCAATGTGGGTGAGAAGTATGTCAGATGAAGGACACAGAGAGCAGATGGCTGGTTGGAGCTGTATGAACACCTCACCTCATATCTCTCTGCCTCTGTGCGTCATTCAGACTTTTTCCTGTGCAGCGTGACTCAATGTACCTCGCTTCTCACTCACTTCAATGCCACACCACCCTGAATCCTCCATAACACACACAGAGAGAGCATATTTTGTGAATTTTGGTACCCTGAGACTTTTCGCAAAGTTCAATATTTATGCCTTTTCACGCCTGGTTAAGGTTTTTCCATACTGTTTTAGTGCAGGTGTATAGTCAGAGCTCTATTAGACAGAATTAGCATCACTGTCATCCTTTGCACATGATTCCTCTGCAGCAGGTCACACAGCAGAGCGACCATATAGAGCAACAACAAGAACAACAACAACATGCTCATTAGCTCATTTCTGTTTTCTCTCTCTCTCTCTTTCTCTGCTGAGCTAAATTAACCATCCCATTCTTCTTCTTTGTGTGTCCTCTGCAGAAACAAAGCCATGCAACCCCCCCACCACCACCCATCCTCCACATCACCCCTTCCTCCCTCCCTGCCTCGCTTCCCCTCCCTACTACCCACCCATCCTGTCATTGTAAAGTGTGCGTCTCCTGTCTGACCGTGCTCCCCCCTCTCCTCACCACCACCTCACACCTCCCTCCACCTTCCCCCCCTTCAACCATCGCTTTCCTACCTTACCCCAACCCCCTTCCTCCCCGAGCACACCCCCCACTCTCTCTCTCTCCCTCTACCACCCTGCTTTCCAATCACCCCCCGGGAGGTGACATCTGCCGGGATGTGCTCGGCTGGTTCCAGATGCACCACCGCCTCTTCCACCACCGCCACCCGAACGAGTGAGCGAGCGAACGACACCCCAGCACTCATTTCAATTCCATCACCCTCTCCCAATCATCTTGCCTCTCCCTAGTGCAACATTAACGAGCCTCTTTCATTTGAATACATAATTAGCCGCCCGAGCACTCTGCTTCACTAATTTTGAGACAAAAGGATGGAGGAGACGAGGGGGGTGGGCGGCGGGGGTGGAGGGCGAAAGGGGTGGGGGTGGCATGTGGGATGAAGAGGATGAGGCAAATAATGATAACAAAAAAAAAACATTTGCATTTTAATTTGGAAGCAGAGGGGGGACTGTATTTTTTTTCTTTGTCTTTGTCTCCTTTCGCGTGCCCTTGCTCCCTCGATCAGATCTGAGTTTGGGATTCTACAGTTTATTTTGCTCACCAGTATTTTCATGTGACTAAATTTGCATTGAAGTTCTTTGTGTGTGTGTGTGTGTGTGTGTGAGTATCTGAAGATGACAATGCATGCATGTGTGTGAGTGAATCCATCACCAGCCCTTAGGGCATGCGACGCTCCCAAGCCAAAATAAACCCCACTTACTCCTGCACAATAAATCATTCTTCTCAATGAGCTGGAGCCAGCTGAGACGCTCCTTAGTGCATTACAGTATCATCTACATTCAATAAACATTGCTACTATTGCCCTCACTGTGGGTGATTTCAGTTTGCCATGATAAAGGCCTTGAGGCTCTTCCCGTGGACTGACGGAACATTCATACATAAATGAACATGCATCGGGCGTATGTTATATTCCTGACTTACACTCCCATAATGAACTGGAGTTCCATTAGGTTTTTTGTATGTTTTGTGTGAGTCTATGTGTTTGGTAAAAAAAAGAAAAGGGAAGGACAGCGAGACAGAAGAGGAATAACGGTGCTCAAAAGCAACAATGTAGGGAGAGGCAGTGCCAAAGAGAGGGAGAGACAGAAAACACAGCCAAAAGAAAAGAGGCTGTGTTTGACTATGTGTACTTACGTAGCCTGTGAAAGTGATGTCGTCTCTTTTCCTTCTTGGTAGAGTGCCAGGCCTGGCCTCCTGTCAGCCATCGGGGGAGCCAAATGACAGCTTTGATCCTATTAGGATCAGCGCCAAATCAACACTTTGCTCATTAAGGGCCTGCACACGCCAGCTAACAACGCGCCCGCCTTCCATGCCGACCCTCTGTGCCAACCAGCCATGCCCTGTGAGTGCCAGACTCACCTGTCGTCACTGGGTGAACACAGCAGCGCGCAGGAAAACACTTTGCTGAGTCAGTGCTGACTCAGCAGACTTTAAATGACACAATTTCACAACAGTTTTCTGTGTTATGTGAAGCTGATCTTCATTTTTGATGGAAACGTTTGGGGTCATTGATGGTTACACATTCACCAGGCTACTTTTGCACCATCAGTGACACCATCAGTGTTCTCCTTTGCAATAAGCAGTAATTGCAAGGTGTTTTTTTATTTGGACCAGAGATCGATGTTGCCAGTGTGACGTTTTTGAATTTGTACTTGTTTTTGAAGTTTCATCCTCTAAAGTCATTGTTCTTTTTCTTTGTTTGTCAACTTTTTTACAAAGTAGAACTTAATTATTAATAAGACAAATGCTTCCATCATCTAATTTACCAATGATTCAAGACACAGCATCATGCATTTCTTTTTCTCCTGCTCACCATTATGTATCGTTCAACAAATCCTTTCGCAACAGCAAACCCGCTGACTCCTTGCATCATCTCACACCAGCTCACCCCATTCCTGCTTCACTTAGACATCAACTGTGAGTCCCCTTTACCTAATACAGAACTTCACCCCAAACCAGATTCCACCCATCCCAAACATTTCCCAAACTGCCTCACCTATCTGAAGCCTTACAAACTTTACTTCACACCCCACCACTCGTGTTGACTTGTGGGCAGACCTATGAATTTCCATCCACACTGAATCACTCAACCAATAGGAAAATGTTGCTAAACCTCCTCTTCTTTGTCCTATTTCCGTTTGCAAAATACATATCTGTGCACCACACCAAACATTTGAGTGTTACAATAAGTGATCACAGAAAGAAAGAACGAAAGATAGAAAGTTAAGGATGACCTGTTAATGTCTCGGCAGGCTTATGTGTTTACCGAAAGCTCAGTTTTCCCTGTTCACACTTTTCAGGTTTCCGATTTTCTCTGGAGAGCTTTTCCAAAAAGCTTATATATGGGGTCAATTTAGTCAAAATAGTCTTTGTCTTGAATTAATTAAAAGTTGTTTTAATCATTTACAACTTGACTCCAGCATACCAGTGCTCACAGATGCTTCCACACAGATAAAAACACCCCACTGTGACCCATCCACTGTTCCACCCCCCCGCTCCTCTAATGGAACGCTCCAGGTGACTGTGTCATTTTATTGGTGAGATATTTGCTATTGACAGGCTGTGGGCCGGGTCAAGAAGGTCAAAGCTCAGGGTTCAGTTTGAACCGACACGCTCTTGGGAGACAAACACAAACACACATGTATACACACACACACACACAAACACACACACAGGAGATGAAGACAGTTCCATCTTATTTACTGCTCGACCCCAATCTTTATCTATCACCTCTGACCTCTGCCTCGGGAATAGACGTATGGATCCTGACTTGCTCCGCTGACTTATTGAGCTGCATAAACTCCTGACAAACTCTGGACACTTACATATGCACACGTGAATGTAACACACGCTCTCACACACAAGACTATGATGCAGAACTCTACTTTTAAGACAGGAGTTCAGCGGGTAGCTTATGCTTGAAAAACAACACAAACGGCACATAGTTTTGATTTTGTTCTTTACATTACTGCTTATGGATGGTTATAATTAGCTTATATTATTGTATGATCCGGCATATCTCATCAAGGTGTATAATTATCTCACCCACAGTTTTACTGCTGCTTTTATGTGTCCCAACAAACAATATGCACGTTATCCTCACCGTACTTGTAATGTTACTTTCTGGTTTGGAGTTTCCTTTGTTTATAATTTGACTTATGGATTGTTACGAAAGGGTTAAGTCCATTTTCACTGTGTTGTCTGCTCCGCATCGATGTACATTATGTACTCCTAATTTGCATACTGCAGCGCGAGCTCAATTAAAATGAACTTTTAATTTCTTACAAGTAAATTAGTTTTGCATGCGATGCGTGCAAATGTCGGGATAATGGGTGCTTTTTAATGAGCTCACAAGCTGAGTGCACCCGATCAACTCCCGGGGTGGAGGGGAATGACGCAAGGGACACAGCACCCAACCACCTTACCTCTCTGTCACCACCCACCCTTCAAATGTCTTTACCCCATTTCACCACCGCCCACTCGAACTCCATTTTGAATCAAATTTTTGTTTCGCACCCAAACTCTTTGCTTACCCTGCATCCCTCTGTCTCCACATGACCAGCCTTTCAACATCCCTCTACCGTCTCTCACTCTACCTCCTATCATCGCACGCACTTTCCCTCCCTCCAGTCTGCTCCTCCCAAAGCCGTAATTCATTCTCCCCTCCTGCTGCTCCTCTCTGGGGTGCAGAGGTGGTCTTTGTGCGCTGAGTGCTGCTGATGTCAGGGCTGCTGAACAGGTGTGCAGACAGAAAGAGCCCCGTTGTTGTGGCGGGACGGCTGGGTAAACAAGCACACCAGAGGTCTGTGCCACATTGTCACACACACACACACACACACACGCACACACACACACACACACACACACACACACACACACACACACACACACACACACACACAGATTGACCAATCAGATGCACACTCACAGATATCTAACATCTCAGTTCAGAGGAGTAGGAGAGCAGAATGGAGTTTAACATGGCTGGGGGGGACACACAGAGCTGCATTACAATGATGAAGCGACACACACACACACACACACACACACACACACACACACACACCTGCGAGCGCACACGCTATTAGAGCAGAAAGTGTGTCACCACAGTGTGACCCTCGCCTTGCTGCAGGTGCTCTCTGTATGAACTGCCACAGGCCAAGAAGCCACTGAGGGATTATCTGAGAGCCACTGCCCTCACCACACACGCGATCTCACACACACAAACTTTACGCCCTCGGAGTTCCTGGATGAAAGGTTTTGGTCTCCCACAACTCTTTTACTCTTTCATTCATTTTTCTATTTTCCAGTTCTCTCCACCTCTCCTTTGTTTCCCTCTCTTCCGTCCTCTTCCCTCCACCAGCATCTGCTTTTCTTCTCTTTGTCTCACCAACATCCTCTCTCCGGGCTGCCCTCTGGCTCTCCGTCTCACCCACCTTCCCTCCATCTCCCCTCTCCATCTCTTTCTCCATCCCTCCCAGCCCTACTCCATTTTCCAATTCTGCCCTTGCTCTCTTGCTTTTTTCCCTCTCCTCCCTCCTCCAACGTGGCTACACAGCTGTGCAGAGGCAGATTAGTGTGTTAGTACCTGTGAGGCAGAGGCACGGCAAGCTGCATGCTAAAACCCAATCAGCTAATGCTGATAAAGGAGGCGGGGTACGGACATCTGTTCACACAAAACACCAAACTCATTTGAATCACAAGATGAAATGACTCACATCTGCTGAATTGGAAAATATCTTTTTGCCCTCCTTGTTTTAATTTGGGTGGAGGTGGGTATACTCCAGATGCCAAGGTGACGTTCTGAGTGACAGGCCTCAAGGATGGTATGGGAGTATATTTGTGTGTATTTGTCTGAGTAAAATGATAATTTTTTTATCAACATACTTATTGTATGTACTCTCTAAATTCATAAATGGGTTTTTAGCAGGATGAACATGTCTCCATGTTGAGGAGTCTTTTGTAAATGTGGAGGCCACTTGTGTGTGTGTTTATGTCACTCATGAACGTGACCTGAGTCATTGAAACCACAGCGTTTCAACATTTGTAATTGGTTTTTTTTTCAGGACCCCTCGGGACAATTTCTAGCTGTGTTTGCAGTGACAAAAAAGTTATATTTTTTGTAAGAAATTGGGACAAATCTGCAGTCGTGTTAGTAGTGATCAAAACAGGTATTTTATGCTAAATATGATCTTTTCCTAAACCTAACCAGATCATGAGCACAGTGTTGTCACAAAATAAAATTGAAAATGTAACTAAAAGAAATATAAAGTTGCAACATTAAGAAATGTAAAGTTTTGGGTGACTGCACACTTACTGTATATACTCTCGAAACTGATAAATGCAAGAATGGGTTTTAGCAGAATGAATGTCTCCATGTTGAGGAGTGTTTTGTAGATATGCTGTTATGTGGAGCCCACGTGTTTGTGTGTGTTTATGTCACTGCTGAACATGACCTGAGTCATAAATCAGACTGAAGCAGGACTAAAACCAACGATAACGTTCACTCATGGTTCACTCATAATGTAAAAATATCAAAATTGTTGCATCAGGACCACAAATTGTGTCCATTTTTCCTGTGGCATTTCTCTTTTTTATCAAAACCAGATGCCTACACTACCCACAATGCACCTCAACTGCTAGACGCTGCTGAGCTTGAGTCACTAGCCTCAAGCACAGATAAGAATCGGGTTACAAAGCCCACATCACCAGATTTTTGTCATTGCCAGTCTTGTAGACTTCAGACCCAACTAATGCAGACTCAAGTGACATCAAGTTAAAATTCACAACATTGACTGCTCTGTTCTCCACAACGTTTATGCAAGCACATTTAAATATTGCATGCATTTGTCTGTCATTTACATATACCATATAAACAATCACAACTCAGACAGAACCTCACTTTCTCTCCCCTTCCTTCTCTTTCTGAGAAAAAAAACACACACACACCTGCACACTCTGTCTCTGGCCACTTACCCTCTGACCTGATCCCCACTTGCAGGCACTAAACACTCACCGCAAGTGTTTATGGGCCAAACACTGAGGGAAAGGAGGAGAGGCTGTTAACAATTCTGGATGTGGCTGAAGGGCAGGGTACTTGCTGACTGGAGGGGTGAAATAAGGCCGCTGCTGTCAGGCTGTGACAAAACATAAGTGTCTGATTACATTTTGACTCACACATATCTTAGAAAACTCAGTTTTGTGTTCATTCAATAAGCACAGTATGTCATTCTTAAGTCTGATTTTAAGATTTTCAGAGATTATGCATTGATAGCCCAGTTGCCAAGATAAAAGTTGGTTACAGGAGTGAAGGCTGCCAAGCCGGTGTCTGCAGTAAGAGACTGCTTTTCAAATATTAATAAGTGTGAAACCACTGGATGTATTTGACAAAGGACCACAGCATTTCAACATTTATAATTCTAACACCACTGGATATTTCTTCAGGAGACATCGGGACAATTTCTAGTGGTGAAAAAAGAATAATATTTTTGAAAGAAATTGGGACAAATCTCCAGTCGTGTTAGTGGCGATCAAAACAGGTATTTTATGCTAAACATGGTCTTTTCCTCAACCTAACCAAGTGATTTTTAGCCCAAACCTAACCAGATCATGAGCACAGTGTTGTCACAATAATTTAAAATGTAACCTAAAGAAACGTTGAGTTGTAACATAATGAAATGTAAAGTTCTGCATGACTGGGTTGGCATCGAGGCACTGTGTGGCAACATTATTCACAGGGACCTACATATTGACCTTATTTTCAAACGGTGTTGTGTACCACATACGTACATGTTGGTCTTATCATTATGTCAAACATATTCATCCATATTTAAAAAAATAATAGTTTTACATCAATAATATATTGGAATATGAATTGTCACCTCAGGTTTTTTTATATTTTGGCGATGTGCAAGGACCTGCAGGATGAGATTAAATCAGAGTGATTTGACATGTGTTTAGGCACAAGAGTAAAGTAAATCAGAAGAGCATAAAACATAATCGTAACAAAACTAATGATGCCCCTTTGAATTTGATCCATAGACTGATGTTTTCTTCTCCTTTAATGAATCTGACTGCAGCAAATCTACAACAGTTTGTCAGTTTCAGTGGTATTTCCACAGTTTCTTGTGAATATCCTCCCAACAGAAAATGATCAACAGTTGCCACAACAGTTGTGAGAAAAGCTTTCTAATACTATCATCCAAACAGCATGATTTTGTTTGATGTGTGCAATGAGTCGGACCTACTCAAGAAGGCAGAATCTGTGGGTTGGTGGGAGTTTCGCTGCAGTTGTAGCAGATGTTGGCATAAAATGTGTCTGCAGATGTTTTGAAAATCTTTCAAAGACATTTGTTCATTAGACGTTTTTATTGACACTGAATAAAACTGAATGTGCCTTTGATGTTGTGTCGTCAATTAAATCAAACACACACAAAGACACACACACAGGCAGGCTGAAACAAGAAGTCACTAACTCACAGCTCCTGAAATTAAACTTGTAGCCTTCAGTAATTCGCTGCTGTGTCATTATTACTCTGAAACAAGTAACTCCATGGTTCCCTTTGTTGAATGAATAAAACAATTAGTCAGGACAAACAACAAACAAACTCTGTTGTGTTGCAAAAAGAAGTTGATGTGCAGCCCCTAATAACCAAGGTAATTAGATTAGCAAACAAAATAAATCTGTAGTGACAATCACAAATAACTGTAAGAGAGTGAAAACAAAACATCAGTGGAATAAAACAATTCAGAGGATCACTTTAAATCCTCCTATTTAGCATTTAGATAAGATATAAAGGTCTTTTACGTCTTTATTAATATACTCACATTGTCACATTTGAAGCAACTGAACAATGCTAAATAAAAACATACTGAACAGATATAATACATAGAGTATTACAAAGTTGTAATAATATAAAATATGTATTCATTGAAGAAGTTGTAACTGTAGAAAATGCTGTACATTATTAAACATTTGAAATTTCCCTTTCTGCTCATACTCAATGCTCAAGGTGCACTATGCAACTTTCTAACAGGCCTCTAAGCAAACAAAGATGGTGCTCTTGAAACCTTTTAGATGCACTTTAAAGCCAAATGTTTACATTCTGTGTTTTTAAATATTAAAGCAAAACATTTAGATTTTTTCAGACTCAAACAGTAGATTGCCTATGTAGAATTCCCACAGTTCAAGAATAGAGGACTATATAACCAAAACTGTTACTAAAAAAAGTAACATAGTGCTCCTTTAATTTAGACAATAAATAGTTAATGATATGTTTATTGACTCCTTATAGATGATGAATAGAGGAGCAGTTAGGAGTGTTACACAATTAAAGGCGATATCATTTATATTTTTCTGATGTAAATTACATGAGAGTATGCAGTATGTAATATATTTTTGGGATGGAACCAAGACTTGTAAATCTTTACTTTGTCAGAGGATAGAAACATTTTGCTATTGCAACGAGGACCAGGCCCTTAAATAATGAAAATAAATGACAAAGATGAAAATGTTTGCCAAAGTTAAGGCAACATGAAAGGCCAAAATAATTCTGTTAATTCAAAATAACAAGAAATTGTTGTAATGAATTTAATGTTAATTGTTATTGTAAGAATTATCAGTGTTATGACTTTCTACAGCTTCACTCTTTTCTATTGCTCAAGGACTTGTGTGTTTGTTCATGCGTTTTACATTCATCTTTGTGCGCGTCTGTATCTGTCCGTTTTCTGATGGTCTGTTTATCTGAGCTGCTCCCTGTGCACTTGCACAAGCTCGAGGCATGCATATTTTCTTTGTACATGAATGGCGATTAGCGCAGCTCTGCCAATCACTATAATTTACATTAAATTTGAAATTAATTTCACACTTTTTTCCCTCTCTGTAATTATGTCAACAGCTGCTGTGAAACCAAGCTGCACACATGAATTTTAATGGCTGTTTCTTTTAAATCCCTCTGAACTTTGGAGAGAAAAACACAACATTATGGCAATATTTCTGTTTTGAGCTCACAAGGATTTACTGTTGGGGAGGGGAGAAGAAATTGATCATTAAGTATCCCCTGCTTCAGTCGCACAGAACCACAGAACTGTCCCTCGATCCATCTGCTCATCCATCTGTCTGTCAACCACTGAAACTTAGGACTGTGTTGGTCTTTTTTAAAACCATATTTTAAAATGACAACAAGGACTTAGAATTCAATTAAAGCCAGACTATAATGTCAAAGTGTTGACTAAGAGTGTTGTTTTCCTTGGTTTTTAATTTATAAAATCGAAATTTATATTTATAATAAGGCTTAAAAATGACATCGACCTTTATCAAAGAACAAATGTTTAAATAAAGATGATGTCTTCATCATTTAAAAACCACGCCTTGTTGTTTTGTGATCTCTACAGTGAGGACTATTGAAGCATTCACAATACCAATACATGGTGCCCTGTACTCGATGCTGGAGGAGCCCCATGCAGCGACAATGGATCCAGCCTGCTTCTCTCTTTATCTCCATGTCACTGTTAAGGCTTTAAAGATCGCACCTGCTAGTCCCCCACACTCCTGTGCATTAACAAACCTGGCCCAGCCCTGTGTGTGTCCACCTCCCTGCTGGGCCGGTTATTAGACTATTTACCACAGATAGAAATGTATCTGTGCGGTCAGTTTGTATGTTTGTGTGTCTGAGAGAGAAAGAGAGAGACAAGGAGAATGGGAGAGGATAGAAATTGAGAAAAAGAAGGAGAGAGAGTGAAAAAGACAGAATGTGAGGTGCGATCAAGGGGTCAGGATTGAGGCAGTCAAGCTCCCATCTCCACACAGCGGGGGCCCACAACCAGAAGCCCTGCAATTACACAGCCATTTAGGGCAGGCACAGAGGGAGGGAGGCCCCAACCCCTTACAGCTCTCAAACAAGATGTTTATGGAGCCGAACGGGGGCCAAATCTTTTGTCAGTTTGAAAGACAAAATTGTAATGAATAGCTAAAATTTGAAAGTGAAAGCTGACATACCGAAGACAACAGCAAAACCAAACTTTGTGTATGACTGTATGAAAAGTTTCTCCCTTCAAAAGTAATTTGGAGTCATATCTAGAATCTCTTTGAACCAGGAAAAAGACTCTCGCACACTGTCCACTTCACTTGCAATTAAGTTTAACGACAACATTAAATTTAATTGCAAGTAAAGTGGATAGTGAGTCTTTTTCCAGATTTTGTCGGACTTCGGTCTTCTCCTACGCACCTGTCGATCTTTAGGTGTGCAAAAGCTGCACTCTGTAGAATCTCTTTGAATAAATTACTTTTTAGTTTTTTCTTTCATAAACATGTTGATGAAGGTTCTCAGTCATCCAGGTCATGGTAATTCAAGTTTCAAGTCCAGTTGCCTACGATATAGCACTTAGAATTCTTTCATAAACGTTTTCATATTTCAGCAGTATAGGTGAAATGGCTACCAAACGGGTGACCGCGGTTTGAGTCTGTGTTTTACATTTGCAAGTGTGAAAGCACTGGATAGTTTTGATGAGGGACCATGGCACTAAGTATGACAACAGTGGATGTTTTTAAGGGCGACGCGAGACAATTTCCAGCTGTGTTTGTGGTCACCAAAACAGGTATTTCAAGCATAAACCATTATGGTGTCCTATGTACAAAGTGTTTTTGTACCTAAACCCAACAGGGGCATAAGCACAGAGAAACATAATGAAACAGAAAATGTAAACTTATCTGTTGTGTTGTAGAAATGTACCTAGCTAAGATTTGGTTCTTTTGTTATTAACAGCATAATATCGACACATTATTGATGTCGATAAAGGCTATAAAACGAATTATCTGCACTGGCCAAAAATGAACATTTCTGTCTTTATGACAGGCTGATAAGATGAGCGCTTATTGTGCACACATGCTGGGAACTGTAGAGTGAGCAGTTTTCGTTGCCCAGTATGTCTGCATCTGCCAGGGGCCATCATGATGTGAGAGGGCATCATTTTGTTTTAATTTCACTACAGGAGAACATTTATGTTCTCTGCAATTGGTGGAAAAATGTCAGCAACTGGCCAACATGAGTTGGAAAATATCTGCTAAAATCCAATCACTAGCATTCCTGATAAACCTTAGAGTTTTCTCTGACTTATTTGCTTAAATATATCTGATTATAGGCTACAGTTTCCATTTTTGTTGTCAGATAACTACACAAGTATAAATGATTCACTCGATCAGAGGTATTCACTCAGCATGCCAGGAATTACTGTTAGCTTTGGTTGACTGACATTATTTATGACCCTCAGTCATAGTTATGACATATATTGTGAAGAGGAGGTGATAAGGGATCTGTAGCTACTGAGAAAAACATGTTATCATTGTTGACTACATAATCAAAAGAGCATTAAAGAGAAAAGATTAACATATCAAGCCTGGCATCTCAAACTATCGAAATCATGTTTCTCCGTCTCACAAATAATCACTCAACCCCTTTGTGCTCTGTGTGTGAGTGCCAAGGCGGAGGCGGAGGGATGTCGATGTTAAGTCAGTTGATGAAACGAGCAGGTCATCAACTTCTCTACAGACGCCTGCTCCTCTTGAGGACTCAATAGTAACCAATCAGACCAAGGATCTATTGATTAGCCGGGTAAGAAAATGAGGTGCTGGTTGCTGGTCGTGTGCAGGGGGGCATGCCTCGCAGGAGCAAAGCCCAGGTGATAATGACTGTGGCCTCCTCTGCCCTCCCTCCTTGTCTGGCTTCATCACGATCACACTGGCCTTAAACATCTTCTCCAGGCCTCCTGCTGCTCTCTCACTCTATTGCTCCCCTCCGTCTCAGATGAACACATACACACACATACACACACATACACACACACTGGACACCCTCTTCATGTCTCTCAAAATTAGTCACACTTATTTTCACAGAAATAAAGCACTGAGAACAATGGCCATTCTCCCCGTCGTTATTCAGATTGCTTTGTTTTCAGATCGCATCATGAGCTCCACCAGAAAGTCAATGATTAAAATGCAGATATAAATTAAAAACCACAACACCGGCTTCATGTCTCTCAAATTTTACACAAGGAATTGACCTACAAACTCTGATAATAGTGTTATGTTTTATATGTAACACAAGTACTGTATTAAACATTAACAGCACATCCTGAGATCCTTTTAATATTAACTGACACTTTGGATATTACTTATTACTTTAGACAGTGTCTTTTGACGGTAAAAAGCCTTTGCTTGTATCTGTCACTAGATGCCACAAGAGACGAGTTGAACCAATGTGTTCATTGTGTTCTCTCTCCGGACCCCACCTTATAAAAATATTATGAAAAATAAGTAAAAGTTTGATGCAAGCAAGCATGGCCTCATCCTGGTGATGACATAAAAACAACCGAGGTATAAGGTTTTATGAAAGAAAAGGGAAATAAGAACTAATTAACTAATACATTTTCTTATCAATTAATCTCTTGATTATTTTGTCCCGATAATTGTTTTTGTTGATTGTTTGGTCTATAAAATGTCAGAGAAAACACAGCTATTACAGTTTCTTGAAACCCAGCGTGTCATCCTCAAATTGCTTGTTTTCTCTGACCAGCAGTGCAAAACAGAAATATATTGCTTTTTTAATGAATTCAGTGATCCATTTCAATCTATATTTAGATAAAAGCAATACAAAGACAAGATATTTAATGTTCAAACTAAGGAACTTCATTGTCTTATGTAATATATACAGTTATAATTAAAGAGAGAGACAAACCCCAATGTCTTAACATTTTTGAAATCAGTGTTGCACATAAGATCAAAAAAGCCTCCACAGTTGAGTTTGATATTTTTGATTTAAACAATTAATCAATTATTATTATTAGTTGCAGATTAATTTTTTGTTGTCATAGTTGATGAAATGTTTCAAATTATTTTAAATTAGAGCTGACATGATTTATCGATAAAAAATGCCAAAAGTTCCCTTGTACATAAATTCATCTTGGCCTTTATGGGCGTTTTATTACAAGTTTATGACCTTTTATAGACAAAACAAATAATCATTAGACTAATGGATAATAAAACAATCCTTCGTTGCAGACTTGGTTTAATCACAGGGTTTCTGTGCTCAGTTTATAACTTTGGTCCCTTCATCAATCAAGTAGAGCCAGCTGAGTTTGTTCTGGCCTCTGATCAGGATGCATCATAGAAGTCTCAATGAGGAGGTATTTTGGGCACGTCCAACTTGGAGGACACCCAGAGTCAGACTCAGAGCACACTGGAGGGATTCCACATTATTCCTGGCCTGGAAACAAGCATCCTGCAGCAGAAGCTGGAGGATGTGGCTGGGAAACAGACACATAGGATATTCAGAGTCTGGAAATTTGTAGGAAAATAGACAGACAAGAGGTTCTTTTTCACACCTACATGAACCCACATGCCCCTTGTCTTTTTGTCTTTAACTGTATCCGTGTGTGTGTGTCTGACTGTGTAAATGCAAACGTTTCTCGTATACTCACTGAAGCTATACCTCACTAAGAGTTAATGATGAGCACACAGTCACAGAAACAAGCCCTTTGTGCTGTACCGTGTGTGCGTGTGTTCTATTGTGGTCTCCCAAATGATGCTCAGCACAGCTATAGATCCTAAAGGAGTCAGCTCTTTGTTACAGACAATTAAACTCAGCTCTGGTCTGTGCCCCCCCACCAGACCATCACACACACTCGCGCAGATGTGCACGATCCACCTACACACATGAGCACACAAATACACAGTGAAAAGACGGCGAGGAGACATTGTAACCCACAAAAGTGAGGTTCAAATACCACTCAACCTCACAGGGGAGGCTGCTGACCTTTACCACAGCAGCACAGCCTGTCCCTCTCCTCCCGTCACTCTATAGCTCTTTCCTTCTCTAACCTCATCCCTTTATACTTTCTCCTCCATCACTCCTTGCATCCACGTGCACCTTATCACACCTCCTCATCCGTCTTTCTCCCCAGAGAGGTCTGCTCCTCCCTCTGCTCCACCGAACCCGCCCCTTCCCCTTCACAGCTCCCTTTTATACCTTGAACCTCCCTGACAGCAAGGGCAAGTTTTCCTCTATCCATCCGTCATATCTGTCACAGTTACACCCACTACCCCCCATGTTGAGAAAAGGAGAAGCCAAACAAAAAATAATCATCTTAATGTATTCCAAACAATAACTGCAGCAATACAGCAAAAAAGAAAACATGGCAGAAGACTTTAGTTTTGGAATTGAGCATGTAAAAGATCCTTTACCTCCTTCCTAACACCTCCATCATCAAAATTAGTGTGAGTGTAATTGAAATCTGGGAGTGCAGGTGCAAAAGAAAGCAGCACATGTCACTGGTAGACAGGCGAGTCTGCGATTTTAACGTAATATAACTTAGAAAAGATATCAAGCAAGATATATTAAAGCTGCAGGCTTACCTGGTTCAAGGGGATTCAAGTCTGCAAGATGATTTCCATTTTGAACTGAAAGGAAATCAGTATATAAGGTGGGAAAAATATTCAGCAGGGTGCAATACAACACTACAGCGCTTTGGAAAATGTTAAGTGCATGAAGAATACTGAACAGGTAAAACAGTTCTTTAAAAAATCAAGGACACCTCAGCAGAGGATACATCACCTTTTTTCCCCCTAATATGCTTCAGAATAATACTTAACAACTGAAGGAACACATTTTTCTTTATAGGACATTACACTCTCAGAAATAAAAGTACCAAATAGAGCCAAGAGCCCTTTTTGGTCCCTGGTAGAACCTTTTACAAAAATTAGGCCTGGGACCCTTTCAGAGGGCTACCAAGAACCCAACATACAGGGTTATACCGAGAACCATCTGTGAAGGTTCCGCCCAGAAACCCCCTGCAGAGGTTCTACAAAGAACCTTTCTATGGTGTAATGGTTCCCCCAGTACTCTCTCTGGGGGTTCTATCCAGAACCTTTTCACTTTCTAAGGCTGCTAATAAGAATTCACCAGGGTGGTTCCATTGAGAACCCTGTTATATTCCAAGGGTTTCAGCTTGAACCCATCCAAAAAACACTTTCATCAGGGGTTTCATGTAGAATCCTATATTTAATTGATAAAACATTCAGACACCTTTTAATAAGTCAACATTTATTCAGAAATTTGAACGTCATTCATAATTTTTTATATCTATACAAATGATAATCAGTGCAAGTTGATTTTCATACGGGGATCTGAGTAAATCTAATTTAGTCTAAATAAATTTGCACATAACAATGTAGAAAAGTGATTTTCAGTTTTGCTTTTTTGCATTTTCTGCAAAAGAACCAAGCATTGAGTTATCAGGCATGTACTGTAGTAGTAATGTTACAACGTCTGTAAAGACATCGTCAGTTCGAATCTGTTGCATTGAGTACATGTATCTGCTGTATATATCTGTGTGTCAGACATGGAGAAAACCTTGCATGTATGACTACATCGAATACACTTCTTAATCTTCTACCTTGATTTTGTTTCAATTATTTACACAGTAAGTTGACTGAGGCCGTTGGGACAACACACACCTCTAGTGTGCTCAATCCTTGCAGGCATTTCCCCATGTGAACCCTCCTCAGACCTCTTGGAAAAACCACCCTCTGAGCTTCCTCTCTCTGGTTTGCTTCCCTCCTCTCGCCTTCTCTGTACAGACTTGCATTGCACCCTCCTCATGATGAGCTGAAAAGAGGGGAAGCCAGTTCAGGAGAGAGGGGAGAGGCAATGAGAGAGTAAAAAAAACAAAAACAGGCTGAGAGAGGATGACAAGGACTCAGACGAAGAGGGAGAGCGAGGGACAGGGCACACGGAGGAGGAAACGGGAGGGAGGAAGGAGGAGGAGTTGATAGTTTGAGGGGTCGAGCACCACCTGGTATTCCTTTACAACCAAGGAAAATGCCTAGAGAAATGATAATAAAATAGAGAGAAGTCGCAGAGCCTTCTGTTGCTGACAGGAGCTGTGTATGTGCCCTGCGAGAGGCTTGTGTGTGTGTGTGTGTGTGTGTGTGTGTGAGTGTGTGTGTGTGTGTGTGTATGTGTGTGCAAGTGTGTGTGATGAATAATTCATGGCTGTTCATTAAGGAGAGAAAGTGTGAGTGAGTGATTGAGTATGGGTGTGTGTGTGTGTGTGTGTGTGTGTGTGTGTGTGTGTGTGCGCGCGCACCCTTCGTTGCTCTGCGCCACGTCGCCTGCCTTGTGGCTGCCATCTGGCTTCACGCCATCAGAGTGCCACCCTCCAAAGCTCTCGCTCTTGCAAACATGGCAGGAGAGGAGAGGAGGAGGAGGGGGTTGGTAGGTGCTGTGTAGGGTGGTGGTGGTTGGAGGGGCAGCATACATGGAGGGGAGGGACAGGGGAAGAGCCTCAAGTTAACTTCTCCATTGCAATGATATCCTGTGACGTCCACAGTCTGGTAAAGAGAGATGTGCAGTTGGATGTGAAGTGTAATGACAGTCCATCACATGTGATGCAAACTGATGCACTGTCATGTTGGTTAACAGAGAGCTCTTCCTCTGTTTCTCTCCTCTTCTGCCTCTATTCATTTCAAACATTGGCTTTGATCCTTTTGATATGAATCTGCTGCTGGTTTGTGCCTGTAGACTCTCGTACCACGGGCACAAACAAGCAGCGATGAGAGCAAAGTCGGTTGAAACACATGAGATAGTAGTATCTCATTATAAGTATCTAAACGCCTCCAAATAGACAATAACTGACTATTTTGATAGTATTTTTTGGAACTGTGCGTTAATTTACATCTCTTGAAAATTAAGCTGAATGGAAGTAATGACATGAGGTAAGAAAAACTTTTTCAGCAATGTGCATTACAGCACTTTGCTTTAGAAAATGTTAATTGCATATGCAAAAAAATACTGTACAGGTAAAACAGTTTTTAAAATGTCAAGGATATCTCAGTGGAGGATATATACAAATCATCTTAATGATACAAAATATCTGGAGGAACAAATATTTCTTTAAAGCACATCATGAATATCATTAACAGAATTTTTAATATTTATACTTGGATAAAAATTCAACAAGATATATTCGGGCTCATGGATTACCTGTTGGTTGATGGAAACATCCATAAATCTTTTTGTTGTGAATGCAGCTACAGTTTAATGAAGATATTAACATTATATATTCATAATATGCAGTATATTCATTTATTCATAATATATTTGTAGTATTTATGTAGCATTTATTTATACCGTTAACTTCTGTCAACTATTACATATTGTAATATTAGTCAGTATCATCTATTGTAGTTATAGTCTAGTAATAGGCACATAAAATATCTTACATCTCTATTTCTAGTAGTAATTCTATTTCTAAATGTAAATACATACATATATATATTTTTTTACAGTTAATATTATATGTACGTATATATTTACAGAGTTATTACTTGTAAATTCTTTTTAACTTACCCTTATTTCTTGTTGTCTTCTCTATTTGAATTTTATTAAAGTCTCCCTATAGTGTAATATTTCTATTCTGGAAAGAGCAACTGGAATGTACCAATTTCGCCTCTGAGACCAATAAAGTATTTCTGACTCTGATTCTGAATATCAATGAGACTTTTTTTGATAAAAAATTATAGTGGTGTAACAGTATTCTTGAGAGGAACTGAGTGTTGATTTACATGTTTTGAAATTTGTACTTTGACATATATAAGAATATAGAACGTGTTTCCATGGATCAGTTGTTTTGTTGTTGTCAAGCTGATGAGAGCACCTGTGTGCACTGTGTCACCTGTGTTTACTTCCATCAGGAGAGACAGTGAATGAGAAAGGAAAATATTTATTATGACAGATAATGATAATATGTGATAATGAAGTCTTGACAGAAAGTCTTTGGGACTTAGACTCTTGGGAGACTCTGGGAGATTTTTGTAATTGAGGTCCATCCGTACTCGAGCAGCTAGAAGAAGCTGATTTTTTGACACCTAAAATGCAGGTGTAAGTAACTTGTGTAAGTAGCTGCTTAGGTTTGATGATTAACGATTAATGTTATTACTGTAGTAACACCTGTGATTTTCCTTTATGACAAGTCAAAATGTCTGCTGTGAAAACATCTATGCAGCGTTACGAGGAGAAGAAGTTGTGACTAGGAAGGCCATTGATCAGACAGGGAAAAGACAAGGTCATCCCAGGTCAGTGAAACTTGTTTGGAAGAGAAAGAGAATGTGAATGGTATGATTCTGAACTAAATTTACCATCGTAAACATCCTGCACATTATAGCCTGATGGCCTTGGCTTATCTTATACCTGCTCTTCTTTTTGTTATTGTATGCACAGTTTCCCTGAGCAATTTCTAACTGATAGAAATGATTACTATTATTATAACCTCTATTTAAACTCAAAGATCATTGAGTGCATATAAGACATGGCTAGGCAAGGCAAATTTATTTATAATGCACCAGACAAAGGAAATATAAAATGCTTTACGGGGGCCAAGGGCATCAGCTTACGTTGATATGTGGTGGGGGCATAAAAGCTCAGATAAAGAAAAATATTTTTCAAACAGTCTCCAATATATGAAATGTAAGGCCATGTAATGGGGAGATGGTATGTGGTCAGAGTAGATGATTCTGGTATGGATATGTGATGTTAAATATGCGGTTATTACAGTATACAGTATGCTGATAAAGCCTATTATCCAATTAACAATAGCTGTATTATGCACACGTTGTAGGCTGTTGTGTAGCCTTTGCATAGGCTACTGTTCATATCAGGTCCTGGGTTAAAATTGTGTCTGATTTTGCACCAGAAGCAGCAACAGAAAGTTTAGGGAGAAAAGCATTTGTTCTCATTTGCTAGGTAAAATTTCTTGTTGCACACTTTTTAACAAATTATGCTTTTTAAAAGTGATTGGGACAAAACTGACCATTTCAGAAAGCGGTGCAGACATTCCCAGCGTCCCCAGTGTACATGCGTTTAAGAAACAATAAAAACAAAAGTGAGCAAATAATACAGATTAAAAAGAAGTTATCTATTTCTCGGCTCATGTTTACAACGAGTAGCAGTTGAAATGTCATAAAAAATACAAATATTAAAAGATACAAAAATAAAATAATTAATAAAGACAAGTATGTAAATACAGTTCATAAAAGATACAGGATGCAAAAACAATCCAGTTAAAACAGCGACAAACAGAAGCTGAAAGGTTTATGATAATGGGTTTAAATTCACCAAGTGGTATCAAAATGCTATTTTTTTAGGGCACCTCAGGTGGTACAGGTAGAAACTATTAAGGCAGATCTTGCAAGTTCAGCACAAACTCAAGGGACATGCAGTGAAAGCCAGTCACTAGAACAAGTCTGATGAACTGGAATCATCTTTTGAGGATGTAGTTAAGTTTTTATACGGACATACACACTGTCACAGACACACACACCTCTCCTCCATCCCTCCTTTTACCTTTTACCATTAGTTCCTGTACTGCCACTTCCTCCTGCCCTCTGCTCATGCACATGGCCAGTAGCCATGACAGATGATTGAGTATTTGTAAGTGTGTACTGTATGCAATGTGTGTGTAATCAACACAAGCAGCTATGGTTGGAAGATAGTGTCCTAAAATGAGATGCCAGGTGTTTGTGTGTGTCGTGTAAGAGTGTGTATGTGTGCGTGTGCGTGTGTGTGTGTATGTGTCCATCTGGACGGGTCCTTGGGGTCACAGTAATCTGGCACAGCAATCTCGCACTGTAATCATCTCAGTGCTCAGCAGGTGGTCCGGCAGAAGGCTGGGGAGAAAAGTTTCTGCACATTCTCTCTCAGCTGGCAAGGGCCATTCTGCTGTATAGATCTATGGGTATGTACTGTACACTGAACATGCAATTATGCATTATATGGCTCCTTGTGAAACTAGACTGAAGTTACTCTGTGTGTTTGTATGAAGTATATCAAAAGTTTAACCAGGTTAATCAGGAGAGAATCGCACATATCTAAAGATAGATGAGCAATTTTAATATCACGTTACTATCTGCAGCAGTGAGGTGGCCGTGTTGACAGTGCTGTCCCCAGCTTCAGTGCACCTGACACATTCCCCATGGCTGGTCTACAAGTGGAAAGCGCCAACGGTGGCAAAAGGACTGCTCAGCCTGCTCGGGAAATACAGCAGGAGGTGCATGTAAGCAGGGACAACAGCATCATTATGGCGCGAGGTACAGCAGTGTGTCCTCACCACATCAGAAAACATATTTACAGATAGCTGTTTACCTCTGGGATGAAAGCGCCTTATTCTCCTGTAATGGAAGGTGACAGATAACAGAGCAGAGAGGATAATGATATATATTCTACCCCGGGATCTCTTTTTTTCTGTTTAGCAGTGGAAGGTCTTAGCTCAATAGCATAGCTATTTCAGGAGATCTGGGCCTTATCATGCCACCACACACAGGGATAATGAACTCGTCCTATCCTGGTACATTATATACATGTCAGTGTGTGCGTGTGCATGTGTGGGTGTACGTGTGTGTTCTGTTTTAACTCGAGAGGACAGCCCCTGTGTTGTTACATAGTGATGAAGGGCGCTTGGTTATCTCTACCTGGCACCCTTATCACATCTGCACATGTGACACCTTTCAATAACCCTCAGTCCCCCACCTTTCTCTCCACTAAAAGTGGGGGCCAGGGAGATAAAGAATGTGTGTGTGTGTGTGTGCGCGTGTGCATGCATGTATGTGTGTGTGTGTGTGTGTGTGTGTGGCAGTTAGTGGAGTTCTGTACTTGAAAGAGAGAGGAGGGCGGAGAGAATGATTGGAAGAATGAGGAAAGTCTTCAAGGATTCAAGATTATGTGCATGAAAGAGATACGAGAGTAGCGGTGGAAAGTAAATATATTTGCCATGGTACTGTGTATGAGTAGAGTTTTGAGGTTCTTACTGTACTTAAAGGGTAAATACACCAATTTTACACATTAAAGTGTGTTTACAGGTCTTGGGGAGTACTACTGCATATGTGAAAAAGTAGTATAAAGCCTTTTGTGGCCTTTTATTCATTTACTCTGGGGACGCCCGGGACATGTCCCCAATGCTGTCAATTCTAGTGTGAAATTGTCACAAAGTTTGAACCCAGGACCTGATATGTACAGTAAACACTATAAATTAAGGCTAAGAAACAGCCGACAATATGTGCAGGAAAACTGTTACAGCCTATTAGATAATAGATGTTGTCAGTAGTCTATATAATGTAAAATCAGAATGCAATACATTAGATAGACCGATTATCTGTCAAGCTAGAATAGCAAAAGGTTTGCAAACATGTCAAGCTCATTCTGTCTTATTTGCTAGGTTTCACAGTGATGCATATCAGTGTTGCTGTCTACATTGTTCTACTTTGTGATATGAATGTATTATTATTGTCGACTCTATAGTGGACTACTATGCGTTGTCATGCAGTTTTTCCTGCTGCAATTATGTGCTCTGACCTTACACGATCCCACCATTACATTGCCTAAAATCACATATGTTGCGACTTTTCACATCTGAGCCCTTATGTCCACACCACTTTTCAACACAAAAGTGACGCCCTTGCCCACAACTTAGCCACTGAGTGACATCACTGGAGGCAATTTACTGGATTACATGCAGCTTCCTTCAGAGACACAAAAGGCTTTCGCAAGTGCAGTAGTACTCCCCAAGACCTGTAAACACACTTTAATGTGTATAATTTGTATACACGTGCACACAAGTACACCGTCTATCCATTTTATGGTCATATATCCGTCAACAGACAGAATGCTGAAACAGTATCTGTAGGGAAGATGTTTGGAGGAGGTTTCCAGGTTTGCAAAATGTATGTGGAAGAGAATATAAAGGCGCATGGTAACATTACATGGCGACTGTCCATTATGATCAACTTCTTGGTTCCCTTTTGAACTTATTGTACTTACAATATTTTATGGTATTGTAGATGTGCACACACAATGTTCCTGTATAATGAGAATCATTCCTAAAATCTCAGGTGAACTCACTTTTAGTTTAACCTCCAAATGATGTGATTTTAATGATCTGACTTATCTGTTTACCACCTGTCTGATCATCCTACTGTAACTTCCTTGTAGCGATGCAGTGTTTCCAAATCAAAGCAAAGACTTTGATGAGCATTGTTTTATCTAATCAACTACAAAGACTCAAGTTATAATAATCACAAAGTGTCCTTAAAATACAATCTAAATGCAGGAAGTTTGCTCCTTTATTTTTACTAGTCCGAGTTTACAAGGTGCTATTGCCGCCTGTACTTACAGTTAGAAAACAATCTGAATACCGCCTCCATTATTGTAGTAGCAGTAAAGTAAGAGATGGGGCGGGAAGAGAGAGAGAGATAGACAGACAGACAGAGAAATGTAAGAGCAGGAAGTCGGAGGACTATAAGGAGTGTGAATGGGCAGAGTGTAGAGCAGTGAGCCAGGTCTGTTGGCCAGTCTCCAGTGAGGATAGTGGGTGTCCCTGTGCCAGCTGGCAGCCTGTCTCTCCCATCTGTGGAGCCTAGGAGAGTGTGCAGTAATCTCCTGGAGACAGTGGCTCAGCCCAGGCCAGATTTAAAGGGATATGGCCAGCTGGCCAGGCATGGACAGGTCTGTACCAGGGAGAGAAAGGAAGGGCAGGAGAAGGCCACAAAGACAGGAGGGGATGAGTGAGTGAGCTGTGATGAAGCAGGTCAGGTGTAATGGCGAGGATGATGGGGGAGCTGAGGATTGGTGGTCAGGGAGCAATAAAGAGCACTGATAAGAATGATTATAGTCCAGCTGCCAGCAAATAATGGGACAGGTTGAATGTGATGTCCCTGCCTTTAACTGCGAAAACTATGGGTCTCTGCCAGCTGCCGTAATGTGACTAACATGTACCTGTGTCAGTCTCCGCTTATGTAAGGTGATATCTTACCGCTCTGTTGCCTTTTCTCACCGCTCTGTGTCACCAAACTAATGAAGCTAATTGAAGAGAGTGCTCTCTGCTTACTCCAGCAAAAGAAATAACACAAGCTGTAGGCCAAGAAGCGCTGCTCAGCTCTTAGTTTACTCCTCTCTGTGATTGTTGCAGATGGTAATCAGAGCCCAGCTGGCCTGTCGGCTGCAGCTTAAGGCCTGCATTTCAAAATTATAGCAAGATATTTAATCCAGTATTAAACTTTATTTTTAGTGGGAAATATTCCAAAAAAATGGACAATTTCTCCAACTCAATTCAACTGGTTTCAAGATTTTCTTAAAAACATGTTTTTAAGCCTTTTTTCTTACTGTTGTTTGCATCCTTGGTGAAATGTTCTTAGTGAAACTATGTTGAAAAACTATTTTACTTTTATTTTGCTGCAGATCTGCCCACCCTTTTTAAGAGAAGAATGACTTTCTGACTGAATAGCAGCATCAGTGGCTTGGTGGAATTTCTTTCAGTGTGGGCGCCAGGTGAGAGAAGGAGGATGTTAAGAGCGAGACGGAGACGCACTCAAGTTTACAGCTGCGGCCTGACTCCATATGTTAACATGCACGTACAAAAACCCTGCTCACAAGGATGCTTGAAACACTCCTATAGCAACAATCAAAGAAAGTAGTCATACATGCACATCTCGGCACACTTGTGTATGAAAGATATCTGGGAACAATATCATGTGCACATGCAAACACAGGTGTGCTCAACTCACAGAGACACACATGCCTGCAGCGATTGCAGAAGAATAAGCGAAGCCATGCAAATCCCCAGATGTGCAGGAAGACGGGTAAGATGAGGAAGAGGGGATTGGGAGGAGGACTGGAGTGCCTGGAAGGAGGGGATGAGGGGGAGGTGTGATGGAGGGAGAGGAGGGGTGTGGTGGGGACGGCCGGGTGTTTACTACTGTTTAAAAGGCAGTGGGTGCTGTGTGCAGATTAATAAACAGGAGGTAATAGCAGAAGGACTCTATATTTATTTTTTATCTTAAATGTTGCTTGTTTGTCGGGCTGGATGAATATTGACTGTGAAATTGGGATCAGGGGCGACACATGCCAGTGCTCGGCCTTATCTCTGGGATGCAGGCAGGCCTGGGGCCGTTATCGCCACGCCACAGTGGCGTGCCGGCACTCCAGCGCTCTCAAAGCCGCCACATTCCCTTTGTATCTGCCTGGAGAAGCCTGTTTACCTTTCACTGGCTTGATATTCCTATTAGAGCCGCTGACTATTTACTCACTGCCTCCTCCTCCTCTCCCTCCACCGGGCAATGTGCTGTCTCTCATCTCTTCCTCTTTCTATTTCCCTTGCTCTGTTTGGCTATGCCTATCTAGCTCTTTTTTTTACTGTTTGTCTCCTTACTGTATATCTTTTTGTCCTGCTTCTGCCTCTGACCTTCACCATGACATAAACTTCTGGACATGGCTTTGCCTACCAAGAAGTATATAGCTGAGAACCAGGGGAGTACTTTCATACAGATATTACATCCATAATGAGGCGGATTGCTTGACACTCTGCACAGTGGGAGACACTCCAGATAAAGGCCAACATTGATCATGTTTCAAACATTTACTGAACTTTGAAAAGTGAGTTTGCACTTCACGTCCCATCCGGTACGGTTGCTAATGCACGAGCAGAAGCATGGATGCGCAACGTGGACATGAAGTATAATCATGCATATTACACCACCCTTGCATAATCAAGAAATCCAGGAATGTGAGAGGGCTGTCTATGACCAAATCGATACAAAAAGTCAGTAAAGTCATGTTCTCTCTGTTGTTCTCCATTGTGCTGTGACCACGCTACTACGTGATGACATATGTACAAGAGGTAACTGTGCTCAGGCCTGGTTGCGGCCGGAGCAATGTGAGTGCAGGGCAGCGGGGGACTGGGAAGGAGGGACAATCGTGCTTCAGCACAGTACGGAGCAACCGGGCCATGTGTGAGTGCACCGTGAGACAATTTAAGAGAATGAACCTGCAAATGACAGATTTGGCTGGGTTCATTTTCTGCTAGTTTGTCTTGATCAACAAGGCCTTGCTTGTAAAGGTACCCAAGAATATCAGTGTCAGTGGTATTTAATCTGGATCCAGTTCAAACAGAGGCACTTAAATCTAGCAAAATGGTTGAAGTGAGATTTGGCAACAAAAAGGCTCTGCTCCTTGAGATCCTGAGCAACAACAAGAATTCTGCTCTCCCATTTAACAAGCATCTTAGATCTTAGAGTTAAAAATGCCAACAGTTTAGCATGTGAGGAGGAGGTTGGGATTGCCACAAAGATATAAGCAGCGTGTTAAAGTCATAAACAGCAGTGTATAGCTGTGTGACTTTAATTGGATGTTACAGTTGATGAAGAATCCAGTGATAGTGAAGCATGAATCAAGGAGCTGATACCAATCAGCTAATGTGAACACAACCTCAGTGCTCTGCCAGAGATAGCGCCATCCTCCATAACTTCAACAGTGACAACTTGACTTCAATTTCAATAAATCTAAAATGAGGTCTTCAACAGTTCAGTGGATTAACTTGAGTCATAACTTTAGTTATTTATATATTTCTTATAACTTTCAGAAAAATGCTCCTTAATGCCTGCTTTTCACATTCTCTCTGAACTTATTTTTGACCTGGTAAATGTTACAGTCAGGCAAAATGGACCCAAACGCAACACACTAAGGCAGGCAGGAAGACGCAACAAGAAAACACAACAAGGATACAAGCAGGAATGCAAGAGCACAAAAAAACTAAACTACTAACCAGGATGACATGAGGACACAGGCAGCAAAGGCAGGAAAAACACGAGGAGGAACAGACTTAAAACGCGGCACTTACGTGAGGACAAAACCTGACGAAAAGAGAAAAACAGACTTACATACACAAGGAAGGGAAGACTTATAAGAGACAGGTGAAACTGTTAGGGCAATCAAAAAAGGCGCAAACACAGGAAGTGGAAACACATGGATATAATCTACAAAATATAACAGGAAATCATTAACCAAAAACCCGAACCATGACAGTTATAGGCTTCAAACTATAAGATTCTCATGTATGCAGAAATACTAATCCTTCTTGTATGTGAAGATAGAATAGAATAGAATAGAATAGAATAGAATAGAATAGAATAGAATAGATAGAATAAATAATTGATTTATTTAAACATTTTGGATAGTTTTGTTTAACTCTGCTTGGAGAATAATGTAACATGTTTAACAGTTTGAGAACACCTGTTTTAGAGCACTTAAGGATGTAAGTTTCTTGCAAAAGCGCTTCAACAATCAAGTGCAACATCAGGCAATGAAGAATTTAAGAGAAATCATTTTACCCAAATTTCACCAGCTAAAAGGCACCAGATGTGGTGCAAGCCCAAAAGGGATGATTCCCTTAAACAAGTTACTCTCTCTCTGACTACCGTTCCTTACTATCACCAGGCAGCTGTGTACACCAGCTTTCAACTGCATCGCAACCTGTAGGCAGATAGAACTAAAACAGAAGTGAACTGGGTTTGCCAGACAATCAATCAATTTAAAGCTTTCAGAAAATTAACTGGCACACCTGTGACAGGAATATCGGTGACATAGCTAAACACAACTTTCTGGTGTGACATTCAAGTGTCTGACAGTGTCCTCTCCTCAGGGAAGGGCACTCAGATTCCTCCAGTGATGACTGCCTCTTCTCTGACTGCAATCTCCATGGCAGTTTTTTTGTTTTATCTCTCCCCTCCATGCAGGGTACACTGAGGGGCTCGAGGCACACTGTGCCGCATGCCATGCCACGAGGTGGGATAAGGAGCAAACAAACATACGGGCAGCGCTTAGCAACCCTGATCAGAGTGTCTGCCAGGGTCCTGATAAGCTGACAGGCAGGAGAGGACAGCGAGAGGTGGAAGGAGTGGGTTGTGGGGATGTAAGGCTGTTGACATTGGAGGGTGTTTTCTGTCTCTGAGTACTAATGGCCGTGAATATCACAACAGACGCTGAAAATATTTTTTTTAATTATCAGTTGCAAAGGAACACAAATGCAAAGTCAAATGTCTCAGGCACTCAATCACAGAGGAAAATGCATTTTAAAGTTGTGACAGATTGAACGAAAAAGGAAAATGCCGCCTAATTTTATCTGCACCATGTTTTTTGCTGTAGCTAGCAATATGCACCTGCGTGTACTGCATGTTTTACCTGTGTGTGTGAGATGGCTCATATATATCCTGATCTCAAAACATAGGAGGGATTCTAGTTCTCCCTGTTATTATTTGAGGTTAAATGACCCTTTTATTTTCATAAAGTAGAAGTAGAAAGGACATACTGTATGTGTGAGTTTTCACGATAGTTCCAGAGGCATCTTCGCCTCAGTTTGCCCCATCTGGACTAAATCCCCATCAACTCAAATATTTTGTCACAGCACAGGAAAAGGTCAAGGAAATATTTTTTTGTTTAGTGTAGGGAAATTGATTTGCACTAAACCCCAGATCCCACCGTGCACGTCTGCATCATGTTCCAGCCACGACACAAACGCTGATTGCAACCGTTATAGACATCCATGCTTTTGGTTCCACCAGCTGTTCCCGGAGCATCTCAGCAGCGTCCCAGAAGCGGCTCCAATCTTCTCAGAGGAGAATACGTGCGAGAATAAGTCTATTTTTGATGGAAGTGGCGGAAGCAACATGTCAAGCTGCACAGAGCAGATCGAGCCAGGTGGGAAGTCAGACGCCAGAATGTCATAAAGTATCCAGGCTATTTTTCAAAATAAAACATTCTTTGGAGACCTAGGATTTACTGCACAACAGAGTTGGAAATATTAACAATAAACACACACACATTCACACAAAGAAACCATTCAACTACGTAGCTTACTCATTCATGGTGGAAGCACAAAATAAACACAAACTGTGGGGTGAGATAAATCAATGCACTATATACACCTTATAGCCCTAGAGTGATAAACGCCATGTACTTACCTCTACCCTCTGGCATACTACAGGATATGTTTATAGTTTATGTTTTGGGTCCTCATCGACCTAAAAGTGCATTTTCATTTCACCGTCTAACTATCTGAACATCTGTCTTTTGATGGTTGGTCAATCCATCTGTCTGCTGATTAGTACACATCTGTCTGTCTATCCATCTGCCAACTTGTGGATCTAACGTGTGGGGGACATGAGCAGCATTACTGTTGTATTGTGGAGAGAGACGACTGAAAAGGATGAGGACTCTGAGATGGAAAGTAAATACAAAGCATTAGGTGTTCGATGACCGAATTTTCAACCCACCGTCGCGTCATGGCCTATGATGCTTGCCCATGACTCATAGGCTAGCAACAGCCTTGACAACAACACATTGATTGTGAATGACACACATATAGACAAATCACTGTTGAATTCAGATGCATGGCATTATTTATGTTTTTATATTGGGTAATACGTGGGACAGAACATGATAGACGTCTTTATAAGCACTAAAAACAAGTGACATATTAAAATCTGGTAGTGAATGTTAAAAAGTTGGTACATTTTAGTGTTTTATTTGTGTTGGGACCCTCAGCTTGAAACTGGGATAGTCCCATACAAACAGGGATGTCTGGTCGCATTAATTAGATGACACATGGACAGTTTGTTTTAGACTTAATCAAAGAGGACAGACTACTAACCTGCCAGTGTGCATGCACACACACATTACACACAATCATGTGGCCTGACATTATATCTTGCTGTTACTTGAAAAAAATATGGATTCTGACAGACATTGATTAAATGTTATTAGCAAATAATTACCATTTTTCCCTGATCAAATCTAATCTAGATGCTTTAAGCATTTCTGATGTTTTTGTGAGGTAACTGTCAGTCACAGATGAGTGGCACAGTAATGCATTACTAACATCTAACAATAATGTGATTAGTTTTCTGTAACAAAAAGTGGAGGGAATTACTCTTTGAAATTCAGCAGTAACTCTGTGAGGTTTTTTGTAGTTTTTAAAAAAGCAACATGTGACCTGTGAGTGGTTTGACTCTGGATTGGGATGCACCTTTGCTGGAGGTGAGTTGAGAAGCAAACAAGGCTAAAAGTCTGCAGCCATTTCAGTGACTCTGTGAGGCTGTTCTTAAAGCTGATTTATAGTTGCACATAGGCTCTACGCACATCCCATGCCATAACCTACACAAGTGGTCTGTCTGCGTTGTTGCCAGTCTGAGCGGCTGTACTTTCCCTGGTAAACACACTGACCCATTCGGCTCACAGCTGTGTTTCTGGGCTGGTCAGAGTGAAAAAGGCAGAGTGTCCACTGGGAAGGCTGCCCCTCAATACACACCGAGCTTGAACATTGCTTGGTTTTGGCAAGGCTGCGTTTGCAACCAGACTGCTTGTTGAGGCGCAGCCCGCCCTTCAGATATCTGGCCCATCCGCACTTTCTTGCCCAGAGACACAGTGAAGACTGGCTCTGGTAGAGGAGTATAACCCAAGAGGAGCAGCAGCCGGCCGGTCAGGAGGGAGTGCAACAGTCAAAGAAGTTGGTGTGTTTACTGGGGAAACTACATGTCACAATCCCCTGTACTAGCACTGCTAATAAGCATTGAAGGAGAAGCTACAACAGAGCTTTAAGCTAAATTCTAACATCAGCATGCTAACATGTTCACAATGACAATGCCAACATGCTTATGCATGCTAACATGTGTTCACAGTCATAATTTAGCACAATGTTTTTCAATCCTGGTCCTGGTTGGCTCTTTGCTCTGCATGTTTTACACCTGATTCAAATGTCCAGCTCATTATCAAGCTCTGCTGAAGCCTGATAATGACCAATTCATTTGAATCAGGTCTGTTGGAGCAGAGTAGAGCTTAGTTTTGCAGACATTTGGTCATAGAGCAAAGTATTGGACAAATTAAAAGTGTTATCTCATGCAATAGATTCAAATTTCAGTGAATGTTATCATTCGTTCAAGTGTCATTCTGGAGGGGACATGAATGTCTGAACCAAATTTCATGCCAATCCATGTTTCACTTAAAAAAGTTTCACTTAAAACCCTGAATGTGAGCGTTGTGGTGGCACTAGGACCATGAATATCTGTACAAAATTTGAGATATTTCAGTCTGAATGGTGGACCAACCAACAGACTGCCATTACTGAATAATAACAAGTAACATCCAATTAAACCTGCCGCTGGGTAATTAGCAAAGTAATATAATGACTTCTTCAATGAGTGTTTAATTATAAGTAATTGATGACATTTTTTATGTCACCTGCAGATGAGTTTCCCCAAAGTGAATACGGCAATTTTATTTGAGTGAACATGTATCGGTCTCTGTATTTTGTCCTGCTACCCCGACCATCTGGTTCTCAAGAGGAATAAACAAAGCACAGAAAGTATTTTCAAATAGTATTTGACCCAGGTCTGTTTACAGATCAGTGAACCTTAATTGGCACTGTCAGCCCGCGCTCACTTCCAGCCTATCCATTTCAATACTGAGACAATAACAACATTATGGAGCTCAATAGCTCATATTCCTATGTGGCAATAATATCTAGATCCCTCCTCCTCTCAGTGCAAATCAATGGAGTGAGATGGCCTTTGGCTTCATTTTTCATCTTTAATATTGATTGCTGTTCTACTTTGGAGTGCGCTGTCAGTCCAATTACGGAGAATTTAATTGATTTTTCCTCACAAGCTGGGTTAGATTGGATTGGTTTATGCAAAGCAGATCAAACAGAAGTACTCCCTGGACTCCCTTCTATGTGTAAAATACAGCTCTAATGAGCAGGAGCACCCTGACACTTTCTACGTCTCACCCCCTTCTCCCCTCGTTTCTCTCTCTCAGCACAAAAGTGACACACGTGAACACTCACACACTCACAAAAAATAATTCAATGTATCAGCAGCAGCAGTTATTATTATAAGACACCATTCTGGTGATTCCAACAATGTTACACAAATAACCATCTTCAGTACACTAGTAATTGTCAAGAATTATTGTGTTCAATAGAGTGGATGGCTCCACTGATGTACCTTTCCTCTAGAGAGACTTGAAACTTCAACAAAGAGTTGATAATTATATGTAATGAATAAAGCAGGTGTCTCTTCATTTGAAAATTCTACAATGACCTTTACAGGAAGCCTCCTCTCATGAAATATACATGACCCTGAACACAATATGTCAGACAGCTAGACAAGACTAATTAGCTGCAGGTAAATTCTGAAAGCCTTGCTCTCTCCTCTGCTCTCTCTCTCTCAAACACACACACACACGCACACACACACACACACACACGCACACACACACACACACACACACACACACACACACACACACCTTGGTCAAAGCCCTTCTTCTGCATGAAGTGACACTAGCTGTGTTTCCCTCACTGTATTTTTTCATGCACATTTTAAAGTATCACATTAGAAAAGGTTGATGAAGTAACTTCCTCAATTTTGCAAAAATGTTTTACGCTCATTTGACATGAGTGTGAAGAAACAGCAGTGTTAATCTAATGTCAAAGAGATATATGCACTGTGTTGCAGAGATGTCTACTGAAGTTAGCATGCTAACCAGCTAGCTTCATCCTGTTGTGTCACCTCATCACTTTGAACTGCATGAGTTGATAGTCTGATAGCCCGCGTGGTTTCAGCTGGGAGATGTAAAAACAGTGACTTCTCTACTACAAAGTAAACAAAATAAACTTACAAAATGTCAAAAAGGAGATATGTTTAACACCCATTTTCCTTACTAAACAGAAAAAATAACCACACACTGGCTGAATTCAAGTTTCTCTCTTTCACTGAACTAAGATGAGTTCAGTGGACTCAGCATTAAACACATATCATTCAAACTCAAAATAAACTAAATAAAACCCACCAACAAGGTCTTGGTTTGTCTTTCCAAAATCACCTCTGGTCTGGTTCAAAATAATCCTTAATTGACCAAGTAACACACGCCGTTTTTGTCTGCTGCTGTTATCCGAGGCTGCGGTGCCGGCAGACTCCACTCATTTAATAGGGCCACTTAGGCTACCTGAGATATTTGCTAAAAGCAGCTAGTCCATACAGCCAATACAGTACAGCCAAAGATAGCTAAAGCAAAGAGTAAACTGAGCAGCAGTAAGCTTTTCCCCTGGCCCCTATAGTTGTGGAGCTACCTTCAAGGTCTGGCCATTTCATGGTTAATAAGAGAACAAACACGATGTACAATTAATTATTTAACTTTAAAGTTGCTGATAGACATATTTTGTTACCTTCTGACGGACCCAGACTAGCCTCAGACTTTACCCCTGTTTCTAGTCTTTATGCTAAGCTAAGCTAACTGTCCTCCAGCTGTAGCTTCACATTGAGCAGACAGATAGACAGAGGTATCAATTGTCTCATCTAACATGAAAGCCTAGTAATAAGAGTAAGTATATTTCATTCTGGGTGAGATGGAGAGATTTATCATCCCCGTAACCATGATAATAATTGTTGGAAACCATTACGCGTATTACTAATACTAATATTAGCGCTTTATGGCCACAATGAGATGCTCCTACAGTGGCCATGACTGTACACTTCACTTCATTTCGCATTTAATTATTATCTGCTGGAGGGCCGTGGGCTAATGTTTAATGCATGAGTCTTTAGGCACGTGTTAGTGTGTCTGTTTGTTTGGTTGCTATAGAGCAGTGGA
The DNA here is from genome assembly GCF_040436345.1 of Pagrus major. Taxonomy (NCBI): domain Eukaryota; kingdom Metazoa; phylum Chordata; class Actinopteri; order Spariformes; family Sparidae; genus Pagrus; species Pagrus major. Next base: position 20,643,904 of record NC_133218.1, on the reverse strand, counting down.
AATGTGTTGTCTTATAGCAGTCTATCGCTTGTCTCCTCACTTAAATCTCTACTTTCACATTCCTGGAGGCTGCTATTGGAGCTAACACCCCTCCTCTTTGCACCTTTGCACAGCCTCCGAGTGCGTTTGTGTGTATATGTGTATATGTGTATGTGCGTGTGTATGAGTGAGACAGAGATGGTGCTGTCTTCTATGTCTCTGGGTGCCCCCTTGCTGAGCTGTCATCACTCCCTGGCACCGGGTACACAGCACAGCTGCAGGGGAACCGCTCTGCGGGGAACCTTCGTTTCCATCTGTCTCCAATTCACAGTGGCACCTATTTAGGGCAGCTCAGCGGCTGTGCATGCCATGAGCCACAAGAGAGGGGAGAGGCTGGTTTTAGGGGGGTCAAGAGAGGTGGGTATCAACAGATCACATGCTTGAGTTTAAGGCCTTAAGGTTATGGGGGCATGAATGAAACAGACATTCATTGAGCTGATAAAGTAAAGTCAAGCAGCCATAAAACACCTACAAACACATAAAGAGTAATAGCTTTAAACATGACTTTTGATGCCATTGTAACACCAATCTTATTTTTAACAAATCTACTTTTCTACTATAAATTGCAAATTTCAATATTCTTTTCACCCATATGACATAAAAAAGAACAAAGTGTTAAGGATTTGTTTGGCTTTAAACACGCACACACACACACACACACACACACACACACACACACACACACACACAATAAATTGCAAACTATATCCTTAAACTATACCACCAGTAACCCTATCAGTTTATATCAGTTTTAATATCACCGTTAGCTTGTATCAGCATCTGCGTGCATCACAGCTATGTGTGTCCATTTGTGCATGTGTGAGTACAGTGTGTATTCTCGAGCTTGTGTCTGCGTCTGTGCGAGTATGAGAACGGGCTTAATTTAGCAGGTGTGCTTTGACAGTTCTTGAATGAGCGCCAAGTCTGCTGTACGAGGGATAAGAGAGAGGAGGCGCTCAATGTGCATCTGTGTGGAGCTCGACTGTGACAGATGGGGACGGTTTAACTTATAGAGTTCTGTTAAGATCTGGAGGTTTTTCTGACGCTGTCTGTGCCAAACAGGTGTGTATTTTAAAAACACCACAGAGAGAGGGGGTGAACAAGCCTCGACTGACTTATTTGTCTAGTAGTCGTGTTTCTACTGATAGAAGGAGCTTGCCACCGTGTTTTTTTCTTCTTCCTGTGGGTCCAAATTCATTGCAGTTGCTCCCTTTGGAAGAGACACTACCCTGGAGTGTTTTCATTCATCCTGTCTCACTGTGTGCAAATTGAAACAAATACAAACTCCAGTTACATCCATACTTATGTTGAAGTCTGGTGAACAGCGGACTGTTGTTGAAGCTTACAAAGCAACTAGTAAGTGAGGATTCAACTAAAACCTAAAAATGAAAAAAAATGAATGGAAAGTCAGGTGAAGTTTCGTAGTCCACAAAACATTTCTGGAGCTTCACGGAAGATGATGCACACATTCATGACCTAATCTTGTCTAGTGGATTTGGTTTGTTTAGGAAATAGTAGGCAATCATTTGTGAGGTTTTGACTGCTTTAAAAAGTAAATACAGGCGCTGTTAGCTTCATGCCATTCCCTAGTTCTGATTCCTACGACCTGTAAATGCGCACAGTACCACCACTTCAGCCCAATCTTTTCAGAACCCTTAAATGTGGAACTACAACTGGTGTATGTGCTGGCTCACAGCGCTCCAACCACGGCTGCAGGGTTGAAAAGTTCAGCCGGTTAGTGGTGGCCAGGTGTCTCACAGGCAGGCAAGACAGTTCACCATATGGCTGCTTCTCGCCACCAGACGCCAGCCGTCCCAGCCGCTGACTTTCACATGCTTTACTTTTGCTGCACAAGGTGAAAAGTTGCATCTTGTCTAAGCCCTGACCAACATGCTGAAAGAGCTCTGTATGTGTTTATATTCATGAAGCGGGGAAACTAGTTCTATCAGTGTGAGGAAACTGTGCTGGTATGACAACGAGACAATTAATAACCTGGCTAGAAAACAAGAAAGACAGATTTGATGAATTTCCTCTGGATTTCTGCTACACCAACAAAGTTGCAGATTATTTTGCTTCCCTTCTGCATGCTGATTGGAGTTTTAAAGAGGTAATGAAGTCCTGGTGTGTCCTCCTGCTGGGTTTGTATTTGGCGAGGGGTGCCTGTGTGTCGCTGATAGAGGGATCTCTCTGACACGGCTGCTCTGGCCCGCCGCATCTGGGAGCCAGTAGCGGCAGCCGCTGGGGGGAGATAAGACGAGGCTAGCCGCTCGCCTGTAACACACGTTTTTGCCCCCCTCTGCCCCGTTCTCCTCTCCTCTCCTCTCCTCCCCTGCTCCTCTCTCCACCCATCCTCCCTCCCGTCATCCCCCTGACCTTATCTCAGGGGAGAAGGCACCACTGGGTCGCTGCTGTGATAGCACCTGCCAGAACCAGAGCTGGCCTCTGGTGATTATGGGGAATCATTATCTCTCTCTCCCCAAAAACTCATTTTATACCTGCCAACATCTGAGGGGAGGGGGGCAAAGGAGCAAAGGTTTCTATAACAGGTAACACACAAATGTGTGTGTGTGTATCAGGAGAGGAGGTTGGGGTATATAGGCAAAAATACATGCAGGAAAACATTTTGCCTTTTGTCATGTGGCATTTGAATCTGATATAAAGATTATGTGATGATGGCTGCTGATCTGTTTCCAGACCTAAATAGTCATGGTTTATGGAGGGGCACAAACTGGACTCCCAAGTAAAGTTAAGTGATGGTTCTCTAACTCTAATAAGATTGGATGTTGCTGGAGAAAAAAAAAAGTTCTTATTTTTTACTTTATTTAGGGATTTGCATGCGTTTTAAATCACTTCATTCCCAAATCAGTTGCTTTTACTCTGCCATTCTCTGCTCCCTATAATTAGTTTTGCGTACTCTTTGTTCTTTTCATTCATGTTTTTTCCTCTTCCCACAATTATCTAATCAGTTTATAACTGCAGAGACAGATCCATCTTGGTTCACATCATCCAATCAAGTGAGGTTAAAACCCTCCGGCCTTTATGCAAGTGCGTCCTTAATTTCTTTTTTCCAGCTTTCTGACTCCTTTATCTTGTTGTGTTTCCAAACCTGTGATGAACCTCCACTCTCCACCTGCCCTACCATCTGCTTTGTTCTGATGCCAGTTCATAGCCTGCAATAAATTTTCATACTCACTTTGGTCACCACCTTAGTTACAGGACTCTTTCACTTAACCCAAAAAGATGCCAAAATGAAATGGGTTGCTCCGGGAATTCAAATATTAAAGGTGCACCATGTAGTTTGGGGGAATGTTCTTTTATGCCTAAACAAACTAAACAAACAAACTCTCTTCGTTTTCATTTCTAATAAACTGAATAAACAAACTGACCTAAGAGGACAACACAATTTCATACTGTTTTACTTTGTTTATATTTGGCGGACCCTGCCACTTTTCTAGCTTAAAACAAGTGTTCATTTGAGAAACGCTTGTTTATTCAGTTATGGAAAAAAAATAAAAATTCTTAGTTTGAATTTCTTCTCCAAAACTACATAGTTCCCCTTTAAATAAAATGTACATTTTGATTTCACTGTTAATGAGGTTTATATTGACTTTAATATCAAATTTGAATACCTTCCTACCTACTTACGTTTGTAAATTTGGGGAATAGCTAAGTTATGCTGCTGAATTTTTTTAAAAAAGTACCTAAATTTCATGTGCTGTGTAAACTCTGAACTTATAAAGAAATCGGTTCTCTCTCTCTCTCTCTCTCTCTCTCTCTCTCTCTCTCTCTCTGCCCCCCACACCCAGAAGACAGAAAGCAACACAAGTTTCTCTCAGTTCCTCTCTGCCAATGACCATATGTGCGTTGGTTTCGGCCAGGCGCTTGGCACATCTGTGTGCTCACATCCCCTCTCACTTCTCTCATCAGCGCACTTCTTGATCCAACAAAAATATGCGTTGATGTGTGTGTCTGTATGTGTGTGTGAGCACAGGCCACTCCATTGGGGTTAGGGGGTTAATGAGTCCTGGGGGGGTCAGAGGTCAAGGAGGTGATGGCTGCAATGTTGCTAGAGTTTCACATGAGAGCCTCTCTCAGCTGTCCGAGCTTTGTGAAGTTTACTTTGGCATCTCTGTAGATGTGAGACAGCAGTGTTTCAGCATATGTCTTTTCCCACAGCAGGCTGTGTCCTTTTTCTCTATTTAGAGGTGACTGCTTAGTGTCGCCCACATGGTATAGTGTGGTGGAGGGAGGAAGAAAAGTGCCAAAAAGGCTGAAATGGCGTGATCTTTATTTAAATTGACTACACAAATTCCCCAAAGGTTGCCACCTATGAAGCATTTGTCACATCTTTATACAGTTTCAAATTGTAAAGAGATTTTATTATTATATTAAACTGACTGATGTATGTGTCTACATGTCAAATAGATTGGCCCATAAGTCTTCTCTGTTTCCTCAGAATGACTTTCAGAGGGGAGATCTTTGTTTATCTGGAATTCATGAATAAGAAGTGAACATGGAGTTTGTGAGAAGAGCTGTCCACCACAGATTCTGGTGTGACCTTCTGGTGAAATAGTCAGTGGGAGTCATGTTTGAATGTGAAGTTATTTTTTCTATGTGGAAATTGCAGAACCATAATGTGACCATGATTTTACAGTGTTTGGCTGAATTGTTTTGAATTTCTTTCATATTCAATATGGAGCCTGACAGGCGGTTTGAGCTGTGCTCACCACTGGATTCGAGCACCAGGCTTCGAGGCTGACTTTCGTAGTGGCCAAGCGGTGTATTTACAACCAAAGATCAATTCATTTCCACAGGATTGAACCCTTAAGTTGCGCAGAAGGATGCTCAAGAAGGATTAGTTTTTGGTTATGGGACAACAGAAAGTGTCATTATGGCCACTAAGCAAGGTGCACAGAAGCAAAGGGTTCTGGGAAGGAGGGAATGGGGGTAACTTACGGATGATGCAAGGAGGGAAGGAGTGACTGCTGACCGCAGACACAGCTGGTTCCTGACAGAGGAAGCCCAGACGGAGGCCCAGGTCCTGCTGCCTGCTGCTGTCTGCTGCTATCACCGCAGCCAGCACTGCTGCTTGGTCTCCCCAGGGGCTGCAGCCCTGCAACGAGCACACATACGCACACACCGTAACATACTAACATACACTTCTCTTTTGAGCAGCAGTGGCAGGCAGGGCAGGAGGAGGGTTTAGATGAGAGCACAGCCCATAAGCCAGAGCCACGAGACAAGCTGACCTGCCGCTGACATACACACACACTCTGCTGGAAGGGAACGAAGAGAGATCAAGAGACCAAGATGAATGGAAAAGAAGGCAGAAAGGAAGATGTACACACAATATGCGCCAAGTAAAGGAGACAGCAAAAGAAACTTCTACCTGAAGACTTTTAGTCTGGAGTATTAACATAAGTACAGCTATCAGGTATCTTTCTAATGCAAGTTTTATGCGGATATGAAGCAAAGAAAAAGTACCAGAGGAATCCAGGAATAATACAACAAGGATCAAAGTCTTGGATGAAGAGGTGAATGGAAGAAGAAGAAGCAACTTGCGGCTGTTTCTTGTTTTTCTCTTTTTGGAGCTTTTGCTACAGCTGAGTCCTTGTCCTCGCACAGCAGTTCAGTGGGTCATACAATTATCTGCTGCAGCCTCAAAGGCAAACTGGCTGAATATCATGAAGAAAAATATGCAAAATCCCAAGGACATACAGAGGAGAGAGTTTAGCAGGAGTGCCTTCTAGCATCTTGGAGCTCAAAGAGATTTTATACATTAATTGCCTTGTATTTGTCTTGCTACACTGCTTGGCGTCACTTAACCTCGAAGCCCCTCACCTCACAAAGAAACTGGAAAGTTGAGATCTCCGCAGTGGGGATTCAAAGGTCCGGACATGTCTGCTGAGGTCCACTTGGAGCGCCAAAAGAAGGCCAACCTGAGAGCCGGGACTTCCTCTGCTACAATGTTCGCTCCACGTGTGCCCACGGTCACACTGATCAGCCACAGAGAGCTGAGGGATAAACACTCTACTACCCACAGGCTCCAGCATGGAAGCCTTGATCCAAACCTGGCGATCAGCAGCCACTACAGATGTAGTGAAGGTAGGAGCTTGTCATCCTAAAGGACCTTTTTTATGAATTCTTTTGGCAGTGTGTTACAGTGATGAGTGATGGAGGGTCCCGCAGCTGTCAGGTTTGCTCATTAAGTTGGAGTGATTGACGGATAATCAGTTTGTGTTGACTTAGCGCTGCATGCTATAAGGGCAATGTGAGGTTTCGTCATCTCGCTAGAAGACCTGTTATTTGATGATTGAAGCAGGGGTTTCAAGGTTAGAACATCAAACATTACCGTCTAAATGACTTTTTGTGGGTTTGTTCCCCAATGCAGTGAGCCATGTTTGTTCTTTTATATAAAACAAACTCACTTTAAAGGTCCAATTGAATCATGAATCAGGAATAAATTGGCCTCAAAGTGCAATTTAACTTAACATCATCCTTATTGTAGTGTATTATGGTCTTCATATAAGCTGTCAAGCACAAATCATTCGTGTTAACAAGCCCAGTAGAGCACATTCGTCCTCTGGCCCTGGAAAGGAAAGGGAAAGAGGTTTTTTAGAGCACTGGGTGGGTGGGGGGAGTCTTCCTCTGGGCTTCCCCATACAGCTGCAGGGAACAGAATGATTCTGGAGTTTCACTGCTCGGCTTCAATGGCTTCTTAATACACATGCAGGTCGTGAGGGTGCAGCACAGTGAAAACTTGCAGACAGATGAGGGATACTTGAAAGACATCCAGGAAAAAATAGGGGAAGAGAAGAAAAAAAAAATGTAATTGATTCTTAAAGGCGCTGAAAACACTGAAGTAGTGCCTTTAGGTAAAAATGAAAACCTTCACTTAAATCAGCAAAGGGTTGAGGAGAGAGAGATGCATTAAGAATCAGACATTAAAGGCCCAATTTTATAGACTCTAAATATGTAGAAACTGTAAGCCAGAGCTGGGACTAATACCCAACGGAGTGAATTACCTGCAGCGCTTGCCGTCTCTTGGCAGTAATGAGCTTTGTGAACGTCGCAGCGATAAGGCCTCTATAATTAGGCTTAGTCATAAGCATCCCCCTGTAATTCTGTGATAAAAACCCAGTAGAACTCTGGTGTCGGTGCTCCAACCTATTCGTCACACACATGCACACACACACACACACACACACACAGTGAGGAAATCAAAATGTGTCAGTGTGAACTGTAAACACAGCTCTTTGTCTCAAGTAGTTGACCTGATGTAACTGTATATGTGTGTGTGCGAGTGTGTGTGTGTGTGTGTGTGTGTGTGTGTGTGGCGGTATAGTCCAGCAATATGTTCACACTTTATGAAGAAGCAGTGTGTGTGTTCGTGCGTGTGCATGTGCATGTGTGTGCGAGGTGTTGTGAGCTGCAGCATAGGCTTCCTGTGAGGGAGCAGATGTCGCAGAGCTCAGGCACAGCTGCGACGGGCGATAACCGCGGTGGCAAGAATATGTCGGCACGCTGGCTCTTCTCCCTGGGTCTTATCAGCCGCACACAGCATACAGACAGACACACACACGCGCGCGCACACACACACACATGCACACACTCATATAGACACTCTACAATAAGGAACTGCCACCCAGCACTAGCACACCCTCACAGCAGGCCCAGATAGAGGGAGGAAGGCAATGAGAGAGATGGAGAGAGGAAGAAAAGGAGCAAGGACTAAATCAAGGGACTTTGAGGGAGAAGGTGCAGTGAATCCCTAACAAAGCCTTGGCTCACGTCTGCTGTATCATAGACTTCATAATTTTGTGCCAATCCTAATCCTCTACAGCTATGAATAGGCTATTCTTTACAGTTTCCTCGTATATAAAGAGTTTTATATAAGTACATAAGTACATAACTGTCGCTTTTGCTATCATGATGTCAATTTGTGATAACGGACTCAGTTTCTCAATTTCTTTTCACAGTCATTACAACCTCTCAAAATTGTAAAATCATGTGCATCTGCGGTCGGTATATCAACCATACATAATATTTTGTGATTCAGACGTTTTTTTCGCTTCTGTTTTACAGAAGTGCTTTGTCTTGCAGTTTTGCCACATCACCATAACTCAGCAGTTAATCTGATGAACAGTGTTATCACATTCATAGCGACTGGTCAGAAACTAGACACATTTTGCAACTTTAAATGTAGATATGAAAATTTGCCTACTTTTTCTTGGATCCATTGCTCAATGATTCAGCCCAGTCGCCTGGAGAAAATGTCAGCAGTCAATGTTTCTGCAAACCACTGATTCCTTCCCACTTGTACACGTCATAGGCTACGTACCATATTGACATTTCGACAATTTGTGTAATATCACGTTCACATCTCATCTTTATGACCTGACTGTCATAATGGGATGTGGAGGGGAAGGTGGCAGTTAAAGGCTACCAAGCCAACTGCGTTTCAACATTTGTGTGGGAATGTGAAATCTCTGGACACCCTGGGACAATATCCAACTGTGTTTGTGGCGACCAAAGCAGGTATTTTAAGAAGCCCTGTCACCAGGATATAATATTAGCAGCAAACCACAGATATGTGGTTAACACAAGGTTAACAATTCTGCCAAACGTGGCATATCACGTTCACCTTATATGCTTATTAGGCACCTTTCACATTGGGAGGTGGAGGGGTCGGTTGTGCACTATTTATTACAAGCCAACAAGGCTACCCAAACACCAGAGGACATTTCCAGCCGTTGTGGCTATTTTTCACGAGAAATCGAACCATCTCCATCCGTGATCATGGTGACCAAAACTGTTTCTTCAAGCAAACCCATGATCTTTTTCTAACCCTATCCATGTAGTTTTTGTGCCTAAACCTAACCAGTGCATAAGCACAGCGTTATGACAAGGGAAAAATTATCAAATTCAACCTAAAGAAACATAGATTGTGTAGTTGCAACATAATGTTCAGTTTTACCTTATCTGTGGTTTTGTACAAACGCATTAAGCTAACATTTGTACTGGGGATTGGATTGATTTTAAGCCAAAACGTGATCTTTTCCTAACCCTAACCAAGTGGTTTCTGTGCCAAATGTAACCACAGCATATTAAGCAAAGCATTTTATCACAAGATTAAATTGAAAATTTAACCAAAAGGAAGAAATCTGCAACATAAAGGAGTGTAGTTTCAACATATCTGTGGTTTCCAGAAACGTACTGCCAACATTTATTCTGGCGACTGGGTGGAATGATTACATCACTGTATCTCTGGCAGACATACAATAAATGTGGCAGAGATTAAAGCAAGTTGGAAAGGATAAATGTTGATGTTGATGCACCAAGAGGAAGAAAAACTGAGTAAACTAAGCAAGGAAAATAAGGTGCAGGGGCATGTGTGGGAGGAGGCGAGGTTGTGATGAGAGGTGTGTGTGTGTGTGTGAGGGAGGGAGAGGGAGAAAGAGAAGTTACCCTCTCTATTTCCTCAGCACCAGCTTTGTGGTTTCTATGAGGAACAGATGTTCACAACTTGATACAGTGCCTCATCCCCCTCTACTCACTATCTCCAGTGCCAGCACCACCAACTGTCTGCACACAACCAAACACGCTCTCACACACACAGGCACACACACACACACATATTGTCTCTTGGGAAAGACAGTCATATATAGCAGTGACTTTCTCATGAGTGCACGGGGGCGTATTCACCTGCATGCTGAGGGCATTTTACTGTCTGTTTCCCCCTGTGCTCAGGCTGCGTATCCTGTTCTTGAGTCAACACTTGATATAATCAGGTGTCACTTCCTCCTTTGTCAGTTTGCACTTCTGTTGGTCAGCTGTGACCCTGAGCTCAGCGCTCTTACTCAGCCTGGCAGTCTGGCCAAAGAAAACAGATGCATGCACTTACGGTACCTGTATGCAAGCAGAAGTTAATGTCCAGAAATGAGTCATTCTAAAATCATCCGGCAGTCTTGTTAAAGTGTCCCATACTCTTTGCTTCCTGTTTATTTCCAGATTCATTTTGGTATGTATAACAAAGGAATTTAGGTACAATTTCACTGCGATTTAACCACATTGTTTATGTTCTTCTTCCTCTCTTAGGATATGTGCCTGCGCTTGAAGCAATATTTTGCTTGGCTCAGAAAATAAAGCCTGTAAGCATATGAAATATTTAAGAAAGGTACTTTGTTATTTTCAAAAGAACAAAAGCAAATTGAGTGAAAAAATCTGAAAAGTACATGGAACAGACAAATAGTCTGACATACTGGAATAGCTTCAGTAATGCATCGTGTAGTGCTCTTATTCGCTCTTGTTCTGTTGCAGAAACAACCCTGGAAGTCAAGTGCTTCAGAGGACATAATTTTTTTCCAGAGCATGGATTGAATTTTGAATTCCCATCATGTCTGGATGATTCAAACAGCCGACACTTTGCTGCTCGATTGCAAACAAAATGTCAGGGGGTCTATGGGTGCAATTTGTAAAAGCAGCATTCCGGCGTACGTGCTTGAGTGGGTGGGTCAATGATCCGTTACACCACGGCGTATTACAGAAAGACTGTCTCATCCTCTTTCATAACATTATGGAGCGGCTTGAGGACACATTAAAGATGTTAGCACACAAATTGAGAGAACAACATCCTCTTCTGCACGCTATCAGCAACGTAGTGTTTAAATTACAAAACCCATATTCGGGAAAGGGAAATTTCTCAACACAAACTTGATAATTTCTATCAGTGTTTCAATCAGCATAACACAACTCAGTTACGTTTTTTTTTTTCTTCTTCCTTGATTGAGTAGGATGTACTCTCTCTTCTGTCATGATTGCCAGGAACCTTGTGACTTTACTGGCACTAACATAAGAGTGTGGTCGGTTGAAGGTGCATGAGAGAGGAGAGGATAGAAGAAGAGAGAGGAGCGCAGGAACACAATGGGTCTAGCGTTCCTTTCAGTCGGCTCAGGGCCTTATCTCATTTCAACACACTAGCCTGTGACTGCCATAAGGATTTACAATGTGTGAGTGGAGGGAATGCTGCAAACTTCTCTATTTCTTTCCTGCTTTTACTCTGACAGACACACACACAGAAATTGTCATTTCCATACCGGCACAATGATCTAACCTGGTTCTTATATCTCAGTGGGTGCTCAACCATCCAGGAGAGGCTGTCAAATCCAGAGAAGGGTGGTGGGTGTTTGTGAGGTGATGGAGAGATAGAGGAGTGAAAGAAAGAGGAGACAAAAGTGGTTTTAATGCTATCAAAGGGACTACCAGACACAGTGTTACGGTACAGAGAGTTCATCGAGGCGAGTTCCCACCGTATGTGTGTGTGTTTCATTGTGCAGTTTATCAGGGCGGCCACATGGAGCGTCAGCGCTAACCCAGTGACCGCTCAACAAAAGGCCAAATTAAGAGGAGTGAGAGGCTGTCGTACAGGGAGGCTGACAGGTTGAGTGACGCCGTTCGCGAGGAGAATAGCATCCTGTCAATCTTGGAGCTGTCACCTTGACAGGAATCCTTTCTTTAGATGCAACCCCCATCGCCAACCTTTCTGTCACTCAAGGCCACACACACACACACACACCTCTTCCCTTTTCAGTAGTCTGCACAGGACACAGTAACATATTAAGGAGACACACTCACACACAATGCTGCATGTGTAAAGAGCTACCTAGGGCCATAACTCTGAAGAGAAAAATACAGAGTGAGTTTCATAAACACTCCATCCATTTCACTGACAACTGTACTTCCACCATGCTGCGCTACACGAGCTGCCTCTGACAGACCCACCTTGTAATGGCCCGTGCATCTGTTTATGCGCGTAATGTTGTTGTTTTTCTGTGTGTGTGTGTGTGTGTGTGTGTGTGTTAGCATATTATGGCTCGAACAAAAACACAAGCTCTGGACCTTGGACTGAAGGTGAACTGAACTTATTCCCTCTCTGTGCAGGAAAACTGTTATGTTCCAAATAAAGCGGCTTCCCCCCCGCACGCTTGTTCATGTTATTTAATCAGTGCTGCACCGTTTTTCAGAAGTCCTCCTGGCTCGATGTGAAGGCAGCATTTGTGTTCAGTTGCTGGCGAGAATGGTGAGACTTGAGTTAGGGCAGAGCAGCTGTCTGTGTGTACTTTACAAGCTGGTTCTGTTTGTTCTATAGACACAGGAAGGGTCAGGAGGGTGTCAGCTTTGTCTTCTGTCCACCTCCATGGCTATGTGTGCGTAAGTGTGTGTGTGTGCTTGTTGGTGTGTGTGCGTGGGCGTGTGTGTGTCCACCAGAGGGAGAGAGAGGGCAGGTGGGTGCGGCGAGCAGATCAGTGTGGACAGGTGGATGATTCTCACTGTAGAGGTACCAGATGCACTTGCCTTTCTCTCTCTCTGTCTATCAAATGTTTATTTATTCAGTGGTAGTTCACATTAAGATTATTGTAAAGGCACCAAAGTCAGCCAAAAGTCTATTTATCTTCCGTAGTACAGCTTAAATGATTGGCCGATTACTAAATTAGTTGATTGACATAAAGATTCATCAGCAACAATTTTATTAACCAATTAATTGTTTAGGTCTAATAGAGAAAGAAGGTTCAAAAAAAGTTTGTCCTTTTATCTGTTCTGTAACAGGTTTTGGACTGGAAATTTGGAGTGGGCATTTTTCAGTATTATCTAACATTTTATAAACTATAAAGGTAATGCAAAACGTAATTGTCAGATTAAAGGGGCTCTGAGGAAATTCTGTGTTGTGCTGGAAGCCAGTCGTTAGTTTATGTTTGCAGACTTCTTTTCTAAACTAATGTTAGCTACTGTTGCTCTCAGTTAGCTACTGTTGCTCTCAGTTAGCGACGCAGACACAAGGCCCTCGAGAATGTGCATAAAGTCACATCGTCGCAGAAAACCCAACCCAAGTTCTTCATGAAGAAATCCACTGTCCAGCAGCATTACACAACTTTAACAAATCATCCACAGGCTTGTATAGGCAACCGAGAGAGACAGGGGTCTCATTTTTCACGTCACATTACACGGCCAATAAAAAAGTGATTAAAGGAGACCTATTATCCTTTTTTGTTTTTTTCCACTCCTCCAGTGTGTTTTATAGGTGTTTGTGCATGTTAAAGATCTTAAAAGTTAAAATGGTCAAAGTCCGCTCCAACAGAAGTTCCTCTCTCCCACAGAAAACACTGCTCCTGAAACGCCTCGTCGGTAGTCGCGCCTTTAATTCTGTGACCTTGTGACATCACACTACGTCACAGAGTTGCACATTTGCATAATGTAATAACAACTACTAGTTAGGCTCATATGGATTGTTTTAGCACAGCTGCTCCGTTGTTGTTAGCGGTGCTGGCTCAGGCGTGTGTGAGCTGACCAATCAGAGGAGACTCGGGAGGGGGGACCTTAAAGAGACAGGAGAATGGCGATACAGTGTTGCAACACTGGACAGTATAAGAAAATTGATGTGTTTTATTTAACACTAAAGCATGTAAACCTATTCTACTAGTAATATAAAATAAAATTAATAATAAAATTATGAACCTATAAAATGAGCAATATATCTCTTCTAATACCTGTAAATTGCTACAAACTGTTAGTAAATAAATAAATATTAATTAATTAAAAACAGACAAATAGATATGATATACGGGTGCAGCAAAAATAAAATGTGAATATTAAGTCGGATAACACCACGGTACATTGACAGAAGACAAGGATGCACATGTAGAGCAATAGAAAAATGGAACCTTATTGATAGATCATTCATTCATATTTGGTTTATCAGCGTTTAATTTCCAGAAACAATTGTACAAGAAAAATTATACACTTTTACCCACCATAGTTCACATTCCACGAACAAAACTTATGTTAGCTGCCCCTTTCTAAATAATAACATTACATTCTGTTTAGATGGCCATCTTCACACAAATGTTACTTTTGATAAGTTCATAATGTCTTTTTAATTCCTCTTAAATTGAACAGTATTTGAGCAACATTTTAAGTCTGATGTCGATCAATGTGTGTTTCCCCTGAAGGTGAACACATATATCAGTCTACCCAGCTGGCAACAACACAAAAGAAAACTTTACAACATTATTTAACAGGCAGCAGCCTATTTCAGCTCCCAGAGAGCTGTCCTTAAGTAAAGTAATTGAAGTGTGCAGTCTTGTGGACTCAGTTGTGCTCTCCTTGTGGTCCTCGTCGTCCTGATATGACGAAACAGCGGCCCCCACGGGCAGACAGCGGGACTGCAACACAGTTGGATTTCTCTCAGCTCTCTTTTGCTTTTTGATCCGACCGTTTTTGGTTTCGTGAAATAATTACACAGGATTAAATATGTTTGGAATTGCACTTTGCTGCACATAATTTGTGTCATCTTAGTATTTTATTGTGAAATAAGACATTTTTCATCCAGTGATCACTTATTAAGTGCAATATAGATCGTTGTATTCAGCCTCCACTGGCGTTGATCCTAATAATTTTGTAGCAATATATGAGAATCTGAAGGATTCAACTTGGATCTTCTTCAATTTAGGAGGAGGATTCCTGTACAATAGCTGCCAGCTCAAGAGGGGGGGGGGGCGTGGGGGGGTGGGGGGGGGAGAGAGAGAGAGAGGGAGGGAGGGAGGGAGAGAGAGGGAGGGAGGGAGGGAGAGAGAGAGAGAGAGAGAGAGAGAGAGAGAGAGAGAGGTTAGGAGCTCCAGATGGTGTTTAAACGCAGACAGAAGGCTACAGCGAGGACAGAGAGGAGGAGGAGGAGAGAGCCGCGGTTATTGCGCACAGTGTGGGCTCCACTCATCAGTGAAGACAAAACACCAAGTCTGAAAACCCGAAAAATTGCTCATTGACAGGAACAGAGAGGTTAAAATATGCTCAGCTGACTGTGATTCTCATCGGGAGAAAAGTGAAGGTTTCCTGACACCATCTGACGGCAGGTCGGCGGAGGATCGGCGCGTCGGAGGAGGAGGAGGAGGAGGAGAAGGACCACAGAGAGGAGCGTGGTAGGAGAGCAGCACACCGGCCACAGGCTGTGGAGAAACTGTGTTTTTATTTAAAGAAAAAGGGGGAAATTGATCTCACCGGATGCATACGGACTTGTTCCTGACACCGCGGACTGTGGCTCAACTGTGAACTGAAGGTTTTTAAAGTTGTCACAGGAGGAATAATAGACGCACCCTGCAGACAAGAGGATCCGCACCTTGATCGTTTCTACACGGGAGACGCGTGGATATGTGGTTAACATCAAAAACCGGTGAATAGTTTTGTCTGTTTCTGCGGTTAAGACTGTATTTTTGCTCCTTTATTTCTCTCTCTCTCTCTCTTTTAATTTTTTTAATTTTTGTCCGGGATGGTCAAAATGAGCAAGAGAGCGGATTTACACGACCGGGACAAGTTGTGATTGTTTTCACATCTACACAAAACACAACACAGACTGCCAAACCAAAGACATCAGTGTGCTTAAGGACCCAAGAGCCCTGGCTTTGATTTTATTTCCTCCTTTTCCTTCCGATATAAGCGAGAAGAGAAATACCTCATCATTTGTTGAACCTGGAAAGTCAAGACCCCTTTTTGAACTCCCAAAGGAAAGTTAAACATCTTCTTTTGTGTCAGACTGTGGCTCCTGCCTCTCTTTCCTCTCAAGATTTCAAGAACAAAAAACAAAAAAACAAAAAAAAAAAGGAGGGGATAACACCTGAGTGGTTCCCCGCACTATTAAGCAAAAGGCTTTACCCCTGTTTTATCCAAATAATGAGGATTGAGACGATATAAAAGCTGTTTCAGAAGCTACTCGGTGTGGATTATCACCGCTACAATTACCTCAGCCTGACCTCGACCTTCACAAAGTAAGTGCAACCTGCAAACTGGGCTGTTTTGAAGCAAATAATGGGAGAAATGTTTAATTTGTTATTGGAGTGAAGTGTTCTTGAAATGCATTTTTTTTTGTTCAGGGCTTAAGAGATCAAAAAGGATTTTTGTTTTTCATATTTAAAGACTTCAACTGCTGAATTTATTCAAGTTTAAACTCACATTCTGGTCAACATGCTGTTTGCAGCTGTTAGAGCGGCGTGTTAATGTGAAGGTGAAGACAAACCAGGCTTCTGTCTCTATATCAAAGCTTATTTCTTTCTTTCTTTTTATTTTTTGTTCTATTATGCCCACTTTAATTTAACATATTCATTTGTCTTCAGACGGTTTAGGATATTAAATAAAGGGAAAGAAAAAAAGGGTTCTCTGCAAGTGAAAAAGCACATTTCTTATTATTTAATTGTTGCTTATGCTAGATATAAAGATAGCAAACTCTGCCAAGGAACGTGCATTTATTATTATCTATTATAATTATTATTATTACCTCACATATCTCTTTTTATTCACCTGTTTGTTGTTACTTTAAAGTAGTAGGAAATGTGGTGAGAAAGACACTTGGAGGGTTTATGAGTTCGCCCCATCAGTCTGTGATGCACATCAAAGTGATGCTCAGACAAAGTGATGACACAAAATCTCTATGAACTTGGTGTCCATCTGGACTGCATGGAGGTGATGGGTGCGAAGGGATAAATGTAGACATTTACCCTGAAGTGAACTCCACGGTGCCTCCACCTTTTCGTTGATGATACTATAGTGCATCACCAGAAAAAAATGAGACTTGAAGACAGATCTGTCAGTGTAGGGATATCAACTTGTGGAGACATTGAAGAAGGAGGCAGGGGGAGTGTTTAACAGGAATACTATGGCAACCAAATTGAATAAACACAACAGAAAAGTGAGCACAAAAGCTGAAATCATGGTGTATAATTTACAGCAACCCTTGTGACTTTCATGGGGACACTCCCTGAGAAGAAACAAGTGCAGCCAAAGGTTTCTACCCCCACTTGAACAGCCTCAGCAGCGCACTCTCCTGCCTGTGAGTGCAACAGTAAAACACTCAGGCCATTTTCTCTGCAGGACGCGGCCCTGTATAATTGGCCCTGGTAAATATCATCTGAATAATTGAACAGCTGATAATAGTCTCCAACAATGGATGGGAGGTTGCAGAGGTGAAACCGCAGTGCAGACACCCTGCCTCACCGCACATTATACCTCCATCACCACCACCACCACCAGGCGAGCATCCCCGCCTCCCTCTCTCCAAACGCTGGCCGCCCCGTCTCTCAGCTGGGCCCGGCCAGCCGCCTGCTATGGCAGGTGTCCCCACTTCATCATTAAGTAGCTCTCTTAAAAAGGCAGGCCATTCATTATGACCCTCGGCCTGCCGAGTGTTTATTCAATTCCCATCCACCACAGGTGCATGGATGGGATGTCTCCTGTTTTATACACAGAGGCAAACATACCAAAGGACTTTAAAAGAAAGCCAGGCTACCTGTTTTCTTTTAAGGAAACCAGCAGAGAGTCAGCGCCAACACTCACACACTTTACTTCCCTTTGCTCCATGATGGGTTTTTGTCTTCTTGTTTTTTTCATTCTGTGATTCATTGCTGCTATTTCAGGCACATCATGACTAATGTTTTACCATTAAGGTATCAAAGACACAATATTTTCTGTACTCCTGCATGTGCCAATGTTAACTAGAGGCGTTAGACAGAAAAAAAATGCAGGCAGGAGTTGGTGAAAGTCATTAGTCTTCTGTGTCTGGTGCAGGTCTATGGATGCTGTGTTTATGTGTTTACTGTATGAGTGTGTGGGCTTGTTGAGTGTGCTCCGTCTGTGTGTGTGTGTGTGTGGTAATTATTGTAATCTAAATGCGGGCAGTGCAGGTGAAACTGGCTGTCTCCTAATTAATGAGCGGAGCAGATGGCCTTGGGTGGGCGGGAGCTGCGAGCGGCACAGCGAGGCCGGTCAGGTGGTCAGCACAACACAGACACCTGGGCCATCACAAACAAGACAAGGCAAAGCGGTCGACACAAGCCAAAGACATCAGGCTGTGTGTGTTTATATGGCTGCGTGTGTATGTGTGGGCTTCCTGGAAGTCGACAACAAACAGATGTATACAGTGTTATATCTGATATAATAAGAAAAGGAGCAGAAGCTACCTACAAACAGTCATAATATGTTAGTTGTGAGCAGCACAAACATTAATATTAAAGAAAAGGTAGTTTGACTTCTTCTTCTTCTTCTTCTACCTTTCATGACCCCTCAGACCACTTATGGGAACTTGACCCCAAAGTTGGAAGCCATTGCTGTAGAGCATATTCTTTTACATCACCACACAGTTCGTGTGTGGCCTATTTATTTTTAATGTTTGTGTGTGAGTCCTAAACAGAGCCTCTGTGTATATATATTAAGGAAATGAACCTAATACCCCTCCCCCCCAATAACACTCTATTCTTATACAAACAGTACAACAAATGACTCAAATCGAGGTGATTTGTGCACAGAGTTCACATTTGTCCCTTTTGACATCTGTAACTGTGCTTCAACGAGCAATCTTAACTGTTGTATATGTTTCTTTGTTCCAACTTGTTTATTTATTTGTGTCATTCAAGAGTTGGGGTCTGTTTTTTCTCTTGTAGGCAGTCGCACAGCTTTGCCTCCAGGGTGAGACCATTAGGCTCCAACTGATCAGACAGTTTCAAAATAAGAGAGAAAAGTAGAGCCTCTGTCTGAGAACAAATAGCTACAGAATGATGAAAACTGCAGTAACTGAGGAGCCATAATTGTTGGTAATATGAGTGGTTTTCGGTGCCCTGCATGTGTGTGAGTTCGTGATAGAAGTGATAAATGGCAGACCACTGAATTAGGATGGTTTTTAAAGAGGAGACAGTGAAGCGTCGAAGAGAGTTATGAAGGTTATTTGACGTTTGGTAGGACTTCTTTGGTGTTTTCTATGTTCAGGGCGACAAATTGCCATTAATGTTTTGCAGCACTGAGTACTTACTGTACAGTTAAAGTGAGTTTAAAGAGATCAGTGTGTAAATGTGTGTGTTTTTGTGAAATAATAGGGGAGCAAATGAGTGATGAAGTGACTTTCCCGGCGCTGCATCTCTATGGTTTCACTGCTGTTTATCCTAATACACAGTGGGAAAGACCAGTGTGGTTCTGGCCGCCTCCTGCCCCGTCCTCCGTCCTGTGTGTGTGTGTGTCTGCCCTGGTCTGTTCCACATGTGTTTGACATTACTGTGACAAGGCTGCCCAGCCTCTCAGGGGAGATGGAGAATGTCAGAGACTAGAGCGGAGAAGCGAACAGCTTCCCAACATCTGATGGAATGAGAAACACACTCGCTGGATGGCTGGCCCGCTGACGCCACAGCGTGGGAGCAGAGGCAGAGGGTGGAGGCCAAGTAAAACCCCAAATGTGTGTGTGAAATATCACTCTTTCTCTCTTTTTCTCCTTTGCTCCCCTACATGTGCACATGTCCGCTCAGATTCCCAAGAAAAACATATAGTTACACACACACACACACACACACACACCATTTATTCCCTGCTATACTGTTTTGCACTTGAATTATCAGATGTCTTCTTTACAGATTTCCATGCATGCAGAGCAGGTGAAATGCACCTTGTCTGTGACATTGATGGCGGAAATTATTTGTTGAATTGACTTCATCTTACTAAAATTACGTCAACGTATACAGCAGCACTGACAAATAGCGCCCTCAATTACACATTTCAAAAGAGAGGCACATTTCCAGTGCGCAGACAAGCTCAATCGTGAATGTAGTTGCAAACAAATGTCACAACACTGATGATTCACATGTACCGTACGTAGGGCTGAATCGTTGACAGCTACACCCGAGAAAACAACTCTTTCTCCTCCCTTCCTCGTCTTGTGCCTATTTCACCTCCTGCTCTACCTCCTCACCTTTTACTTCCTCGCTTACCCATGGACCTCTGACCTTCTGCTGACCCACTTCTCTTCCCCGTCCCACTCTGCCTGCAGCACCCTCTCACCTCCCACCCCCTCCACTCTGTGTTTAGGAAGTGTGTTCAGATCAGAGTCAGACACAGGAAACAGCTGGGCTAATCTACAGTAGCGCTGAGCTCTGTTTTAATCAAGCCAAACGGACAGGCCAACAGAGAAAATGGGAAGTTCATATCGCCGCCGCTACCTGATATAATGAACCCCTCCCTTTCCTTGTGCCCCCACGCCGAGGCCTTTATCACAGGCAGGGAGTAAACAAGCACAAAGGAACACAGACTGAACTTATTAAGGCCTCCACTCCAAAGCAGTCCTCTCTGGACGTCTGAGGAAGTGCTGCAGCGGAGGAGCATGCATGCAGAGATTTAGATTGGGAAGGAAGGCACGTCTCTCACGCTCGCTCTCTCTTTCTCTCTCTCTCTCCCTCTGTACAGTATTTGTGAAATTAAAAAAGCCGTTATCTCCTGGAAACAGATCCTGTGCCACACAGATGGTTCCGTCTCTCTTCAAATGGGAGGCTGAGCCATTGAGTGCCGTTGTGTTACCAGTTAGTTGTACAGACCTTAATCTCGGCTCCAGCCTTCCTTCCTCTCCCTCTCTGCCTCTCTCTCTCTCTCTCTCTCTCTCCACACACACATGCAAACAAACTCTACCAATTCAGATAAAAGCAGTGCTTGTGTTAAGCACTAATTTCACTAAGAAATGGACATATTAGCTTCTGAGGGGTATTTATTCAGAGTGCAGAGAGAGGGAGGTCAGAGATCTTACTGATGTGTCAAAGAGCAGTGGTCACTTTGAGGAGCGAGTTATCAGCTGGCATTTAAAGTCACCAGGAGCCTCAGCGGGGTGTGTTTGAAGGCTTCCACTCCATCTTTCAAGTGCTACCTCAGAGAAAGATCATCCTATTAGTGATGTGCTCTGACCTCTGGGAGTTATCATTTTTGAAGAGGTCTCTGCGCACATCTGTACGCTTGCATTATGCAGGATCAGCCACTGAAAACTTTAGTAGCAATATCAGGTTTAAAGGTGCAATATGTAAGAATAGGACATTTGTGGAATTTATACTTACAGTAACACATAGGGGGCAACACATCAGCAAAGTTACAGCTAACTGCTGCCAACTGTAGCTAGTTAGCTCAGTTAGCAGTACAGACCAAGCCCCAAGGAGGAGCACCAGGCTTTGAAGCCAACTTTCGTAGTGGCCAAACCATGTAATTACAACGTCTCATGATGCACTGGAGCCCAAAAAGACTTTTTCCAATAAGCTTACATTGTGAAAGAAGCGTCTGTAAAACGGTAGACAAATAATGTGTGTGTAAGAATTAAGGGGGCTTTGTGTCCAACGCTGTATCCAGGTTTTAATTAAAGATCCAACTAGATCCATGGTCCGGTTTATACTGCTAGCACAGGAGCTTTGGACTCGGACGGGATGGGGCTAGGTGTTTAGTATGCTACTCACACTTTGTTACAATACATAGACATCATAACGCCAAAACTGTTATTCTGTAAATTTTAGTAAAGTTTTAAATGTTTTCAACCAAAATTCTTACATTATCCCACCTTAAATCATGTAGCCCCTGACATTAGAAAATCTCATCCTACAACAAATATATTTCATGATATTACAAAATACAAAAACTAATAAGGATCAAACAAACTGCCATGCAACACACTATTAATCTGTCAAATGTCTCAGAAAAACAAAAAAATTTACTCAAAAAATGTAATCCTCGGAGTCTGAGTTCTGAGTTTCAACTTTGCTGTTTAAATGATCACTTATTTGCCACTTAATTACTAGCAATGTCAACGTAGTAAACTTTGGAATGAATAAAAATGCTCCTACACTGACGTATTCCAATCTTATGATTTTCCTCAGAAAAGTTCCTTTATAAAGAGCCACATTTTGCTGTCCACTAACTTTGACCATTAATTTGAACATTAATCAGCGGGTCATCTTGATTTGCCAATTAGCTCACTTAATCAGCATGTTACTGTCACTGCAGTCCCTCCCTTTCTTCGCCCGCTCGCTCTGTTTTTGTGATGGCGTCCCGTAGTCGGCTCGAGTCCCAGAGGAGTAGCTGGTATTTATTTCAGCGGCTTCCAGCATGAGCTGGCTTTAGGCTAAATGGAGAAACTGTCAAAGCTTCTCTCTAACCTGTCACATGAATGCCCCCCCCCCCCCTTCTCCGCCACATTCTGTTTCCCAGTGATTTGTGTGTGTCGATGTGTGTGCATGTGTGGCACCTATGGGGTCCAGGATAATACAAAACACCCTATCCATGCCTGGCTAATGTCAGGAGCTATTGTTACTGTGCCTGTGGGCCAAATGAAGAGGCATTAGAGTGCTGGCAGGCTGGGGAGCGGTTCAGACTACAGACAGTTTTGTCAGTGCTGACAGCTCCACAGTGACGGAGCAGACATTTAACACTGAATGAAATGAAATACATGACATCAAGCAGGAGAATGCCTAATCTCCTGTTTGTTTTTCTATCTTAGCTGTAAGTGACAGCTCAGTGTCAGTTTTTTAGCAGTGCACAAAGCATAAGAGCGAGAGACACCAGGAGGAAAATAGGCAGCCACAATTCACACACATGTAAAGACTCCGGGCTTATGAGGAGGAAGGACGGAGATGCTGCAGTTGCCGTGGTGTGTGCGTCTGTGTGTGCATGTGTGTGTGTTGCCAGGGTCAAATCTAAGTCTTTTGTGCTCCATAAATCAGCAGGCAGCAACGGTGACGTAAGAACAAACAGAGCTGCTCTCTGCTGCAGCTGGCTGGAAAGAGGGAGAAACAGGAGAGAGGAATACAGAGAGGGAAAGAGAGAGCAGGACAGCAGCTGTCAGGCCTCCATCGCACACCTGTCACACAGGAAGTGAGCGCCGGCCACTGTTTCCTGGATACACCTCCTCAAACACTGCTCCTGGAAGAAATGGAGGGAGGACATCTGCTGCGAGGGAGAGAGACACACAGGCGGCCAGACTGATACACTAAAAAAGATCAATAGATACAGACATTTGATAAGGATGAGGAATAAATGCCAAACAACACGAGGTGAAAACAAATACAGAAGTTCTCACGCCTGTGTTGCCTTTCTCATGTCAGCAGCCTCCCTCTTGAATGTGTGAGTGCGTGCAGTTAAGAGGATGTTTGTGTTATCGCAGAGCTCTACGACGGACAGGTCACTCTGTGGAGACTCCGGCCTAACTCTCCCACAAATACAGTAAGCCCACATGCCCTAAACTTAACAGTGGGACATTCCCACGCTTGCTCCTCTCACCCGCCCCTCCAACGCCAACCCACCCCCCGCTCCCCTCCTATGACCAATACGAGCTAATCCAGATGTAGTGTAGCCGCTCACACATGCACACACAACTCTCTTTACTCCTTTCTCCCCTCAACTGCTTCTCCTGCTTTCCCCAGCCTCCTCTCATCACCCCGCTCACAGTCTCCATGCCTAACTGATCAGAACAGGAAGTGATGTCACTCGGCGCTACAGTGCTGCTGATGAGGCACTTGGAGCTGTTGTCTCCTGTTTTTGCTTCTCCTCCCAACCTCCAGAGCCGCTCTGTTGTGGCTGCTGTTGGTAGAAAACCTCCTCTTTGTTTGTCAGGCTTGTCAGGCTGGGTCCTCAGGAGGCCCCCCTTGCCCTATTCCCAGGCTGCCCTTCATGCTGCCTGTATGCAATTAACAGAGTAATTAAAAGCCTGATGAGCTAATTGGTGCTGGGTGAGGCTGCAGGTGTTTGGTCGGGGAGCTTATTTATGTAAGTGCAGTCATTGTGAACATCCTCTGACAGTGGGACGGAGGCTTTTTTCTTCCTTCTATGCTATTTAAATGTGTTTATGACATATTGATGGTTATTGGTTACCATCACTGTAACAAATCAATTCCCTTAATGTGATTTTTTAATGAGATTTATATGTTTGATTTTTTGTTTTGATAGAGTGACCTTATACTCTGGTGGGACTTGGTGTGTTCAGGTCAGGTAGTAGAACTCTAAAACCAAACTAGGTTTTTATTATTTAAACATGTAATTCATTAAAGGTGCACTATGTAGTTTTTGGGAGGACATTTTGATCAGAAGAGAAGGATCTGCTTTGACTGATTTGTTATGCCTTAATAAACTAAATAATCAAACTATTGATATTGTTTTACTTTGTTTATATATGGCGGACCCTGCCAACTTTCTAGCTTCAGACAGTGTTCTGGGGATCCTTTTTTCCTCTGAGAACATCTGTTTATTCAGTAATGGAAAAAGAGTGAGTTTGTATTATTACCTCACTATTATTGTAAATATTAGAGTTTAAATTTCTTCTCCAAAACTACATAGTGCCTCTTTAAGAAATCCATCTTTTTATCTCTAACTGTGCCAAGTATCTGCATAAGATGTGTTGCAAGTAAATTGGCAGTGCTGAGCAGCAAGAAGGAAAGGGAGAAAGTACAGCTTCTGTGTCACATTACCTGACGAGCTAAAAGTCAGTATTAGATCAAATTAAAAAGTCTCAGGTTGTGCTCAGGTCTCATATTCCGGTTCAGTCAGGTCTGATCTTGAAAACACAGGAGAAGTTTTGGTCTCCTGCAGAACTCTATTTCGTGCCAGCATATCAACAGTGTACCTCATATTAAAATGAATGATATCATGTCTGACGGAGCCCGCTAACTGAGCTCATCTGAAAGAGGAATGACAAAAGAAAGTCTGATCTGATGTTGTAACGTTGCAGCCTGAGGCTGAGCTCTCAGCTGGCAAAATGAGGCGCACGGCTGGCAGGACGTAGAAAAGAAGACGTAGATGAGGGGGAACAAAGGAGAGTTATCACGCAGAGCAGAAGCTACATGTAAATCCTCATCTGTCTGCCTCTCCGTCTCTCTGACCCGTTCCCAGATGTATATGCACAGTCACCTCCTCATATAGCTGTGTGTGTGTGTGTGTGTGTGTGTGTGTGTCTTTCTTGTCTCCTACTTCCTCCCTCATACATCCCTCCCCCTCGTTTCTCTCTGTGGCAGCTGTGCTGGTGATGGCTCTGTGCCCATGGTGCAAGCTGGCTGTGGGGTCCCAGGTGGCCCACATGACAGTTATTGATGTTCAGGTGTTCAACTCCTCTCACACAGAGACCCTGGAGCCACACACACACAAACACACACATAGACACACGCAGAAGCACAACACACATATGGATACACAAAGAATACATGCAAGGAGTCATGTACTCGCACAATTATGCAAATAAACCCTGTTTTCCTCTATTGCTGCTGAGGAAGTGTATTCAACACAGAAACAGGGACAACAGAGAATTTGTGCATACAGCTGCCGGGCTGTCTGGCGAGCAACAAGAATAACAGTTTTCAATGTGAGAACGGCAAGCTAGTCATTGTGAAAAAGTATGCATATACGTGTATATGATTCCTATAGTCCAGTATTTGTAACCATTTTTTGTGTGTGTACATGTGGTGGGATAGCCAGTGTGGGTACCGGTGCCCAGTGCAGTCCTAACACACTCCAGATGTGTCTGGCTAGCCAGGGAGTTGTTCTTGGCACAGCCGCCTCGGCCAAATGTCGCAAATACTTTCCTTTATTTAGGAATTGCTCTGGGTTAGTGGCTGGAGAGAGGGAAGGAGGTGAGGATGGATGGATTGTGGGGGGAGGAGGGAGGGAATGAGAAGAGGAGAAGTAGATGAAAAGAGCACAATAAATGATTAGCAATGGAGAAAGACAGGGAAGGGAGGGAGGAGGGGGGTGACTAAGAGAAGAGATGTGGAAGGACAGAAGATGGAGAGGGAGGAGAGGAGGAGGAGGAGGGAGCGATGAGGGAGAGAGGCAGAAACAGCTCCAGTCTAGCATCTGGATTTTATTAGCAGCCGTTGGGAAAATCTGAAAAGGAAGTTTTTTCTCTGCGAGCACGTCGGCAGCAGTGATATGCTGCACATAACCACTTCACTGCCGACGAGAGGAGCCAGGCCCTCCCAAAGGAGAACAGATGGTCGCTAGAACTTCAATACAATTACATCAATAACAGCTTTCACAGATATAAGCACTGTATGACAGGATCCCTGCAGCTCAGAGAGAGAGAAGTACAACTCCTCTACCCTCAGCACCTCTGGCTCTGGATAAATTGCCTTCGGTCCATCTTCACTCCCTGCCTGTCCTCAAGTTATCCTTGTTTTTCTTGCCAGTTTCAGACATTTTTGAAGTGTATGACTTAGAAAAAGCTGGTGACTTGTCATTGATTTGCTCATGGTAAGCTGATCAAAGACAGAAGGGCTTTTGTCAGTGCTTATTAAGGAGAACCCCCCCGCTCCCCACATCCACCCCCACCTCCAGTTTGTTTTTTTGTTCGGCGTGTTTGCTCAGCCGGCGCTGCATGTGTACTATCACAGGGATTCTCAAGTAACATACGGGAAAATATGTGTTTGTGTCCGCAGCGTGAGCATATGCACCCAACATCCAACTTGCAAGCATGTGTGCATACATCTGTGTATCTATTTGTGTGTGTGTGTGTGTGTGTGTGTTTATGCACACACTGTACAGGCCTGTCTCCCACCCTGTCATTAGTGAGGGCTTTAAAGCCTCTGAACTCTAAATCAGCTCAAGATGAAGTGGAGTCTGGGATCTGTCTGCAGAAGCAGCCCGTGTGCTGCTGACACACAAATAGACACACACACACACTCCTATCTTACCTGTGACACAGTTCAGACTTTCACACTGATAACAAGTCGTACATGAAGGCACACAGAAAGGTATTTTTGTAAAATATGTCATATTGTTCTTGTGATGTCAGCAGTCGTTTTCCTCTTAAAGGCTGAGTTTTGGCTGGTTGTAAGAGAGAGGAGGGTGCTGTGGGTGCTGTACCCTGAAGTCTTAGGTCCAGGGCACAGGGCTACAATCCCCATGTTTTGATATGAAGGCCTGGTGGGAGGCTGGGGGCCAGGGGCTCAGGCTCTGTTTGTGTGGACTCCTCAGCGGCCTGATAGGGAACAGATGTGGGAAGGCAGGCGGCCGGGCAGCCAGCCAGAGCAGCTGGGAGAAATTAAAAACAACAGCATTCCTGGAGACTGGGGGAATTACAGTGGGAGGGAGGGAGGCAGGGAGGGAGGGAGGGATGTAAGGAGCGAGAGACAGAGGGAGAGTTTTAGGGCTATGTGGTCACTGACGAGAGTCTCTGTGGAGTACGAGAGATTGAATAGACAGGAGGGATTTAAGGGGACTGTTCTGCAGCGGTTAGCTAAAGCTAATAAGCTGCAGCTGTATTTCCAGTGGAAGCAGGATCAGACGCGCACACACATCACACATGTGCATACACACACACACACACAGTAATGCAAGCATTCAATGCACGGACCAAATGCATCTGAATGGCCTTCTAATGGCCTTTCATTACATGATAGTATTTATTTGAGTATGAGTATGTGTGTTTGTTTTTAAGGGCTTTAGTGAAGGCATATGTTCTTAAATCTATAATGAGACCCCAGAATGGCTCGTGCACTGTGTGTGTGCAGCTGTACAGTACATGATCTGTGGTTTTGTGTGCCTCGCACTGAATTGTTTTTCATCTTGTTTCATCATGGCACAAGGGGAGAGTCAAAGACAGAGAACATTTTTAGAACTCAGACTGCAGACTGTTTCTTTGGTGAGCAATCTTTTAGCCCCAGTTACGTCAAATGTGCAGACATACAGCTGTTCAGAGAGTCGGAGAAACAGAGGCAGACACAGACAGCAGCAGAGAGGTAGGTAATGACTGTATCTTATTGTTTTGTTTTCCACATGACGTTCAGTAGTTAGGGTTTGTGACAGACAGCAACGTATCTCCTGAGTGGATCTATTCTCAGCTGTATTGATCACAAAGTGGCTCCATATCAGAGAGCCACATAAAAACCTGTGCAGCAATGCAGACAGGAGCATAAGCATGGACCTTATAACCACAGGTCTGTTTAACCTGGTGCACCAGTCTCTCTCTCCTCCTTCTTCTCTCACTTTGAGTGTTTCGTCCTTCAGCACAAAGCACAATGGGAGCACAAATGGCAACAGATGGGGTGGCAGACCTAGCAGACTTCCTAATGTATTAAAAGTGAAATCCAGAGCGTGGCGCGTATGTGTGTGCCTTGTCCCTGTAGCTGGTCAGATTAAACAGCTGTCTATAATCCCACGGTGGGAGCAGACAAACAGACTGGACGGTCCCCTTATCCTCCTCTCCTCTCCTCTCCTCTCCTCTCCTCTCCTCTCCTCTCCTCTCCTCTCCTCTCCTCTCCTCTCCTCTCCTCTCCTCTCCTCTCCTCTCCTCTCCTCTCCTCTCCTCTCCACCTGTCCAGCTCTTGTTAATTAAAGCTTCAGACTATCAATTTATCAATATGGGGAACTAGCACTAGCAAGATTGTTGGATGTATACTATACTGTAAGCCCCACAGTACTCACTGCATACAGTGGCACACTAAATTTGATCAAAGACAAATTTACTGAAACAAAATCCTCCCCGCAGGAAGCAGCTCGCCAAATCAGCAGCACCGACTGAGAGCTTGTTTGTGTGTTTAGGATTCTTCAGAAGAGAATGGCCGCATCTATTTATACCAGCCGTCCCCCCCGTCTGCCTCGAGCTACAACCTTGTGTGTTTATGTTCAGAGCGTCTTGCGTTGGGGCAAACAGCGGAGTGCCCCTCGTGTTCTTGAGGATCACTGTGTCAATGGCCCTCGTTCAGCACACTCCAGAGTGGTGCTCTTTAAATACAGACACCAGCTGTTGAGCGCGTCTACATGAGCGCTCAGAAATAGGCTAACGCCGACTGAGGCAGGAGTTTTATGGAGGAAAACATTGGCTTCATAGTTGGTTCACAAGGAAAGCGCATTATTTGAAAACATTTACAGTAGGGCTGCAACTAACGTCTACTTTCGTTTATTAATCAATTACTGGGTTAGTCAATAAAATGTCAAAAAATTGTGAGAAAATGCTCCTCACAATTTCCCAGAGCCCAAAGCTATGTCTTAAAATTTCTTCTTGTGTCCAACCAACAGTATAAAGTCAAAAGACTCCTCATTTACTATCATATACGACAAAGAAGAGCAGCAAATCCTTATATGAAAGAAGCTGAAACCAGGAGGTGTTTGACATTTGCTTGAAAAATGAATGAAACAAATAATCAATAATAGAGTGGTGGCAGTGCTATTATTTTTTATTATTTTATCAACAGCTAATCACTGACCAATAATACTGTAACCCCTTTCCCTGTGCCAGTTGCAGGATGACAGGGTCACTGAGGGGGGCATATGAGGATGTAAAATAACACTTTTGATTGGTTGTTGTTCGGGTTCCATGGTTGAGAGTTAGACAGAGTTTATTTCTTTCTCCTATTCTCTTGTAATGCATCAAGAGTCAGCTAAAAGCGAGAAAAAGAAAAACAGAGAGAAGAGTTATTGAGAATCAATGAATGCCTACAAAGTCTGCAATGCTGTTGGTGTCTGATTTGAACACAGAAGAAGGCCCTCTCTCTCCACTCTTACATTATAAATGCATATGTTTACTCCACTTATAGTGGTGTGTAGAGCTAGTGTAGAACACATTTCTAATAATATATAAACCGTGCAGCATATTGATTTCATTGTTTTTCACTGCACATTTATCACGCTTTCTGCCAGTTACACACATGTACACATACTCGAAAGCTATCTGCTCACAGCCTGCAAAAGTCATCACACCTCTCAGCTCAGGTTTACATTACAGAAAGATCTTGTTCCAGCAGCTGCAGATGGACACAGACAGAAAGAACACTCTCAGCTCACTGATAAATAAAGTAAAAGACACATTGTGTGTATAAAAATACAGAATGTGAGGCAGCAGTGCTTCACACTTGCTTGTGCACCCAGTGTCATGTTTTCTTCTCGTGTCCCGTGCTGTACCGTCCATCCCCTTCACGCCACACAGCCTGGCCTTGCCTTGCCTTGTTTGGTCCTGGCAGGGTGTCTGGCAGAGGACAGTGAAGCTCCTGGTAGCAGGACGGAGCTCTGCTGAAAGCCAGTCCACAGTGATGGACAGCAGCAGATCCAGCTGCACTTGTCACTGGCTGTCAAGCCGGCTGTCTGAACTAGGGGGCGAGAGGCGAGAGGGGACAGGCGAGGAGGAGTGTGTGCATGCGAATACGAATGTGTGTATGTATGTGCGCCCAGCAGGTTGGAGGTTACAGTGGAGGGGCACTGATTGGGATGTCAGAGCTACATGGTGTGTGTGTGTGTGTGTGTGTGTGTGTGTGTGTGTGTGTGTGTGTGTGTGTGTGTGTGTGTGTGTGTGTGTGTGAGAAGGAGAGAGAGGGGAGGAGGGGGGCTCCAAGTCAGCAGCAGCTGAGCGAGTGAGCAGGTGTTACTGTATGTCTCCCAGGCCCACGAATCTCCAACAAGAGAGACACAATACAAGTTTGGATTCATTTCCACTCCCTGCATTGATTTGTTTTGGTTCTTTTTATGGGGCTTTTGGTTTCAGGAAACAATCGATGGTTCCCAGGTGAAAATGTCAGTGCTCTCCTCCTTAACCAGCTGCCTCCACTTTGAATTTTTTTTTTTTTCCATACTGGAGCCCTTCTTGATGACTGTTTTCTCTTTTTTTCCCCTCCTTTCATATCACAGGTAGCAGAGTGCAGAAGGTTGGAACAATGCCAGATTCACCTGCGGATGTGAAAACCCAGCCCAGGTCCACCCCACCCACAATGCCTCCTCCACCCCCGGCTGTCAGCCAAGCAACCAATCGCAACGCTTCATTCACACCTACTACCAGTAAAACAAGTAAGGACCCTTTCTAGTTTTGACCACTTTCTAAGATGAATGACACCTCAACTCTATACAGTGAACGTGTGTCGTACATGACGTTGTTTAGCTGCTGTGAGATGCATGTTTTCTTTGACTTGAAGATGATTGAAGAGACATTCCAGGCAGGTGTGAGACAAAAACATTGATCTGGTAAGTGTGGTGACCCAGCCACCCATCACTGGAACAGCTCTAACTCGTCACTCCACAGTAACCATTGGAGAAGATAGCCAAAGCACCCAAAATGCTTCTCTACATCAATGCCCCAAAAATTCTTAAAACTTTACCTTATTTGGCTGATAAGATAAGATAAAATAAGATTAGATTAGACAAGATAAGATGAGACTATTGATCCCTCACTGGGAAATTCCCTTGTTACAGCAGCTTACAGTAGTGATTGACTGATAGATGAAAAAATTGATGCAAGACAAAATATAAAAACAAAATAGAATAATAGAAAAAGAAATGCTAAAAATGCTTCTCATAATAAGTAAGACTATATACTCTCAATTCACCTCATACAAAATATGGCTAAGAAGGATAATTTTACACACATGGTGTGTAGTAATAATAAATCTAAATTTTAGGCCATTTTTTAGACATTGTAGAAAATAAAAGGATTCAACCTTCAATCCATAATAAATTTAACAAATGGATACAGCAGCACCTCAGAAGCGATCTACAACGCACTCCACCGTCATTTGTCCCTGTTTGACCAACTGTCACGAACACTTTATCTGCTTGTGTAAAGGCAGCGAAATTCCAAATATGTGGTTCTTCCCTGTCCTGGTGAACAAGTGTTGAAGTCACTTGTGTGTCAGGTGTGTGTGCCCCTGCAAGCATCTATGTATGTGTGTGTGTGTCTTTTGGTGTGTCCTTGCTAGTGGGACAAGTGTCTCTGAGCGCATGTGCAAGTGCGGCTGTGGCAATATGTGTGTCTGTGTTGTTTACCAGCTGGCTGGGCGGCGGCGGCAGCGGCAGTGGACAGGGTGGCGATGCAGTGTGTGTGTAGACTACTTTCTTCCCTATATAGCAATGACAGGCCATGTTGTTTCACCTGTTGTGGCAGACAGTCAGCAGTGTAGCTCTCCTTGCACCTCTCCCTCTCTCTCGCTCTCTAAAACCAGAAAACAAGTGCTGCCTGTTGGGATCACATGGGTCAGTCCATATGTGTTCAGGCCTGAGAAACTAGCATGCCTGAGAGGAACCGTTGAAATACACTAGTTTTGTTTTCAAGTACGAGTTGAAATTTCTTTTCATTTTATTTGTAAGGGACCATGTGCAATGTTACGCTTAAATGCTGTGATTTGATGTTTTGCGTGATGTAATGATAATAAGATAATACATTTTATTTATATGGCACTTTTCTTCACAATGTTACAAAGTGCTTTACAAAATAATTAAAACCATTTGACGCTAATAAAATGAGAATAAGGCAAGAGGACATAAATAAAATGAATAAAATCAAGTAAAAAGGAAATAAAATGGCCTAAATTAAACACAATACAATATATTGTAGAGTGTTACGGTCCACAATGGTTCACTGGAGAGTCCTGTTCATGTAACATTCACCTGTACCCATACAGATTAAGATCAAGTTGCTGCAGCTGTAATAAGATTAAATGAAATGCTCAGAGTTTGCATATGCTGTTATATAAAAACACAGGTACACACATTTCATACAAGACCACTATATGTTTAATCTGAGAGACAACGTTGTTACTTTTTGTCATCATTAGATATTCAAACAAAGGAAAAATGCACATAAATGAATATAATAATATGACAGGAGAGTCAGGAGATAGAAAAATAGTTGAGCTTTTCATAAAATAAGTAGATTTTTTTGGCACATAAATCTAGTCTCTGCATGCATTTTGTGTCAAATAGAAGTATGAAAACAGGGGAAAGGTCAAACGTGTGTGTGTGACTTTGTTTGCGCCTGCATTACAAAGAATATGCCAGTGATTATATATGTGTATGACTGCTGTGTCTATTCTGAACCTTAAAGCTGCAAATCTACTTTCAGCTGGTGGACATGTGTAGGGCCGGATTTAGCCGCACACCTGCTATTGGAATAAAAGTAACACAGGCCTGGGGACTATTTTTGGCACCTCTTTAACAAGTTCCTCTTATAGTTGTATCCTAGTGAGTGAGTGAGGGGGAAGAGGGTGAGGAGGAGCAGGGTGGGATAGACTGATACAGATGGAGATGGAGGGGGTCAGATGCTACCACTTGTGAGACAGCTGAAGTTACTGCAAACACACACACACACACACATGCGCCCAAACACACACACACAAGCAATCGCAGTCAACTGGCAGAAAATGAAGTCACTCCGTGCATCATATACTGTAGAAGTGGGTCTAATGTTTGCTGTACTCCTCTATCAGCTTCTGCCCTCTTTATGCCCCCCAGATCTCTCAGATGCCTTCAGGGCCCCTTCACTACTACTGACCCAATTATTCACGTTGTCTCTTCCTTCTGTCTGTGTATCTGCAGTGCTGAACGGGAGCAGCCACTCTCCTACGTCACTGAACGGTGCTCCATCCACTCCTAACGGCTTCAGTAATGGGCCAGCCATGTCCTCGACGGCCTCGCTTTCCAACCAGCAGCTCCCGCCAGCTTGCGGTGCCCGCCAACTCTGCAAACTGAAGCGCTTCCTGACCACGCTGCAGCAGTTTGGCAACGACATATCGCCTGAGATCGGAGAGAGAGTGCGCAGCCTTGTGCTGGGGCTGGTGGTAAGTTCTGATTATATTCATGTGGAAGTGTTTTTGATGAATCTTTCCAACAATGCTACTGTACAGCAGTTTCTCCTTCCTCTGAATTATTTGATAAAAGCATACAGTTACTTACAGTAATGTGTTGCAGAGCATTTTACATACAGTCTCGAAAGCTGATATTTTTTTATCTTGTGCACAAAAGATAACAACTTGTGGGCATAACACATTATCTTGCTCGCATAAGATATGGACCTTGAGCGAACAAGATAAAAAAATGTGATTTTTTTGGGACTTTTGCTGGTCTGTAAAAGAAAGTGTATCAAGAAAGTTTGTTTCTCAGCCACTCCTGTTTCCATTCTCTCTGGCAGAACTCCACTCTCACCATCGAAGAGTTTCACTCAAAGCTTCACGAGGCCACCAACTTCCCTCTGAGGCCGTTCGTCATTCCCTTCCTCAAGGTAAATACTCATGCATTGATTTATGTTGGTTATATCGAGTCTGATGTCTTCAGTTGACAAGCTCAAAGCTTTCTGCTGCTGTCCATATGGTCAGTTTTTCAGAGCTGTGTGTGAAGATATTTTATGCCTCCAAACAGAGGGCATTCACAGAGAGGCAGGGGGGGAAACCTATTCTTGAATAGAAACCTATAGGTGTATACTTTACTTCTATTACTACGGTGAAACAGTGGGAGGTGCTTGTGAATGTCTGTTGAAGGATGGGTGTGTGAGCGTGTCAGACCTCCTGGCGTGCGATGATCCTCCACATCTGGGACATTGCAGCAATAGCTGTGTTATATCAACCAGACAGGTCTGAGAGAGCTATTTGACAGCACTGACACACACACACACACTTACACATCAGCACACCCCGGAGAGAGAGAGACACATGGCAGAGTAAGGTGTCAAGGGACCTGTCTTATCTCATCCTGTCTCTTCATCTATCACTTCCTTTTTTTTCTCGCCCTAATCTGGCATTATTTCACTCTCACCCTATCTATTTGTTGTTCTACGCTGAGTTTCTAACTCTTGTCCCCTTAACACTCTTCCCTGCATTTACATCGTCTCAATAAATCTTTATCCATGCGTCCTGCAACAACTTATTTCCTTCCTAATCCAGACATGTCTGTCTTCCTTGTTTTTACCACTGAAGGCAAACCTGCCCCTGCTCCAGAGAGAGCTCCTCCACTGTGCCAGGTTGGCCAAGCAGACTCCAGCTCAGTATCTGGCCCAGCACGAGCAGCTTCTCCTGGACGCCAACGCCAGTTCGCCCCTCGACTCCTCCGAGATCATGCTGGAGATGAACGAGCACGGCAAGAGGAGGACCCCTGACAGGTAGCAGCTCTTCTTTAAACACAAAAAAAAAACACGCACAGACTTCAGAGGCTCGCGTACATTGGCAGACTCCCAGACAGCCAGTGTTATATATGAATTATTTCAGGGTATTTCAGAATGCCAAGTGACAGGGGGGGAGTCTATAAATCCTCTGTGCGGGAGGCGGAAGTCTGGACTGCCCCGATGCCAGGCCGGCTCTGCCAGCTGTCTGTGAGAGAGGGAGGGAGGGGTGAGATAAACGCAGAGTAGGAAAAGAAAGAGAGAAGGGAGTGAAGTACAGTAGATGTCCTCAGCACAACCCAAACACCAACAGTGAGCTGTGGAGTCCGATTGGCCCACATTTCTCCCCGGCGCTCTGCTTCATTCACTCGGCTAAGACGACGACACAAGAGAGAATTAACTGGCTTTTCCTTTTCTGCTTCCCCTCTTTTTGCCTTCTTTATTTACTTCCTGTCTGATCACTTCTTCACCTCTCACACACTCTCTCTCTCTGTCTCTCTCACTCTCTCCCCCTGCCTGACCCGCGGGCTCCCAGCAGCTGTCCATATGTCAGGGATGTGTCCAGATGGCGATATGCTGACCGTAACACTGAGCACATCCTGAGCGGGGTGTGGGGAGGTGGTGGGACTAGGGGTTGGAGGCGAACGTGCAATCCCACTGTAATCCGCACACCTCCGCCTCCCGACCTGTGGCTTATACACTGCAGTGGAGGAGGAGGAGGAGGGGGAGGTTCAGGCTGGGGCAGGGCCTACGTCGTGCCAGATGTTCCTATGATTTGTCCGATACTAGAGCGAGGGATGTGTACAAGTACACATGGATAAGTCCGAGCACACACATACATATACACACATCATCTTCGCGGGGCACGTGCATTTATTCGCCTTTGATCCCCAGGATGATAAAGAGTGATTTCCAACCGAATGGCTATTGCCATCCAGCTAAACAGATTAATATCAACACTCACATTTAAACTGTCCAGATGGCTTGAAAACACAACCTCTCACACACACATATACACACACACACACTCAGTGAAAGTACGCAGACACAAACGAGTGTCGGTAAACATCTGCCAAACACACAGCATCCAGCCCATATTGCCCCTTAAGCCCGAGAGCAGGGTGGGAGGGAGAGGGGAGAAATACTTGCAATCTAAGAGTGGGCTGAGGGATATTCAGATTAAGAGCTTGAGACGCAGGGTGTACAGTTGGACTTGGCTTTGTCTGATACATATGGCGTACAGCTGTGCAAAAGCTTTGGAGGGCCGCTGCCGTACTGTAACTGAACAACAAGCGGCTCTCAGCCATGTGTGTGTGAGTGTGTGTGTTTGCATACAGCATGTGGGAGTTGTTGAACTTGGAAAAAAACAAGCTTGTTTTTCTGTTTCTTCAAACAGGTATAGTCCAAAATGCTAGATGCTGTAAACTGCAAATAAATTGTTATGACATCTTATGGTAAACTGTGATTTCACAGGTTACACGGCTCCTTTTAGATCTTTTAGAGTCCTGGTAAAAGACAAATGTCTTCTCTTGATTATGTTTTCATTTGTTTGAAATAAGACCACACATGTTAAAGGAAAAGTTCACCCAAAAATGAAAATTCAATCATTTTCCACTCACCCCCATGCTGATGGAAAGCCAGGTGAAGTTTTGTAGTCCACAAAACATTTCTGGAGCGTCACAGAAAAACAGTGTTGCAGCATTCTCCTAAACAACTGAAGTAGCTGGGGACAGCTTGTGGGGTGTATTCCTAGTCCCTCGAAGCCATGAGATCCCAGCCACAGTAAAGACTTCAGCTTAAAGATGGTGTAAATAAATAAATTCTCGATCTCAGGGTTTAAGGAGACTTGGATTACGCTGAACAAGCTTTATGGAGCCATTTCATGTTTTCTGGGGGGTCTTTTTCAGTTGTTTTTTTATGTTTTAAAACAAATCCCCATCTACTTCAGCTGTTTAGGGGAGCGATGCAACACTGTTTAGCTGTGAAGCTCCCGAAATGTTTTGTGAACTGTAACATTTCACTCGGCTTTCCCTTTTTCTGCCTCTTGATCTGACTTTAAGGGCATTCTGATCCTTGCTAGCCAAATTATGAAGTAATACACTGGTACTGCATATTTAGCCTGGCGAAGCCATTCTATGGTTTTCACGTTACTCATTGTGGCCTGGCAAGGCAGTAGATGGAATAGCTAGAGGAAGACGAAGAAGGTCGTACAAAAGTTAATTCTCTTTCTTGAAGAGAAAATCAGTTTCTGAATAAAACTGAGGTGAGAAATGAGCCAGGAAGCTGCTGATTTGTTGGAAATAAGAATAGTCACATTAACATCAAAACCATTTCTGATTGGTCCAGAAGCAGAATGGATTCTTGGGTGAACATTTGTGGAATAATGATAAATGTGGTAGTGGAAACAGAGCTTAGGAGATGACGTCTGGCTGTAAAAGGCCATATTAGCAAATAAACACTGTTGTACAACAAATATCTGTTTTGTAGTCCATCGTAATATACCACACATCCCACACCTCCCACTGCTAGAAACTGCCAGTTTAAATTTAATCCTGTTATGTTCTGCTGACATTATCTACTGTGTGGTGGCTTTAATTTCGGTTCTGTTTAACATTCAGGCATCTTTTAACCCAATCTCCTGTCCTCCTCTACAGGACCAAAGACAGCTCAGAGAGAGATGGGTTGCATCCGGAGCACTTGGCTAAGCGGCCCTGCACCATCAGCCCCAGCCAACGTTTCAGCCCCAGCACAGGTCTCCCTGCTCACCCACCTCCAAATGGCATCCCCACACACCCTCCCAACGGACTACCCCACCCGCCCAACCCCCAAATGGGACC
Source organism: Pagrus major (assembly GCF_040436345.1). Classification (NCBI taxonomy): domain Eukaryota; kingdom Metazoa; phylum Chordata; class Actinopteri; order Spariformes; family Sparidae; genus Pagrus; species Pagrus major. Next base: position 20,606,368 of record NC_133218.1, on the reverse strand, counting down.
CCAGCACTATCGCTTAGAAGACATGGCACTGGCACACCAATACAGAGACGCTTACAGACATAATGAGCACCGCGACGCACGGGACAGGCACCGACCAACAGGTAGAACAGCTGCGTCAGATAAATCTATACAGTCCTCAGTAATGTGGTTAACACCGTGGGCTTGTGGGAACGAAAGTGGGATGCATGTAGAGAACAAAAGCCAGTTGTCAGTCCGGTGTGATAATCCTCGTGGCAGTGCGTCTATATAAAGACCACAACCATACATGCCCATGTGCTACAACTGTGGCAACCATATATGCCTTCCTTCTGCTTTCCCAAAAGGAAAGAGATGAATTCTTAGCCAATGTGTCTCACTGATAGGCACATGAGTGCCTGCCACCAGTTATTTTGTTTGAAATTAAACTTTGATAACTCTGAATTCAAAGTTGCTTTGTGGATTTGAGGCTGCATGGTGTAAAAAGCCAGAGCATTGAGAGGTTTTGGTCACACATCATTTGGTTTAAGGATATAGATGCCAATTATTAAATCAAAAAGACCAAAAACCGATATTTGGAACTGACTTACATTTGCAGTAAAAATCTAAATCATATAGATAGAAGAGCACAACCCATGCATTGTCAGGGCTGGATTAGCAATCCAGTGTTAGAAATTCAGCAAGTTTCCCTCCATTAAACACCCAATTTGTCCAAAAGACTGTTGAGTATCCATCCTGGAATTAGAAGCACAGAATTTGACAGAGACCCATGTGTTTGTCTTCTAGCAGTGCATGGAGCCCGCCAAGAGGAGGTGATTGACCACCGTCTTACAGATCGAGAGTGGGCAGAGGAATGGAAGCACCTTGATAATGTACGTATCAGCGTTGTAGCCATGTTTAAAGTCCACCACCGTTTTTGTTTCATGCGTAAACGTCCCAAAGCAGTAAAAAAGGAAAAGGGAGCAGAAGTTAGTTTTAGTGCTGAAGATGATGAGCAGATGACAGGCAGAACAGCCTCCGTCCCATCTGAGTAAACAGCTGACGGACAGCTGACCTTAGGAGGTCTGTGTCAGTGTGGTGATTTAGCAACAGACAGACACCTATCTGCCTTCCTGGCACCCAACTCCATGAAGACAAAATCATGTACACTAGATGCACACACACACACACACACAAACATACAGACAGACGCACACACAGAAACTGGGGCCCAGATGGAGCTCAGGACCCAGCAGAGAGCAGCTCCAGCTGGGGAGAGCAGCTGAGACAAGAGCTGCAGTCATGGAGAGAACCGGCCAGGCCTGGACCCGTGCCAAATTAGAAACACTTCACTGAAATAAATATAGCTAACTCAGAGGGGGAGGGAGCGAGCACGGGGACAGAGGAAAGGAGGCAGAGAGGGAAAGATGAATGGGAATAACGATATGGATTGAATGTCAAACATGCTAAACTCATTTAACATGGAAACACGGGGCAGTGTGGAAAAAAAGTGACACTGTTTACAGCGGTGGGGGCGAGAGGAGAGAAACGAGAGGAAATCTGTTGAGTTGGCAGAGAACAGAGCAGAAGGGTGGAAGGAATTGGCTCAACTTTTTCATCAGCAGCCCAGCTGTTACATTATCGCTGTTGTAATGCTCTCAGACATTGAAATTCAGTGACGAGTACACAACCCATGAACAGATAGTCCGAGACTGAAACACACTGTCTCATGCAAACACACACATCTGCTAGGTTGTATGTGTTTTGGGAGAAATTTTAAATGGTGTGTAGATTTACAGCTTGGTTGCTCCAAGAGTAACTCGTTCTTTATGAATGGGTTTTGTTTCTATAACCTGTAGAGCTATTTTTTATGGATTTGCACTGAAAAAAAAACTTTTATCAGTAGGTAGGAGGGTTTACCTTTCCACTTAAATTGAGCGCTGTCAAATTTCTCCTCGATCCTGTCCCTTTGCAGCTCTTGAACTGCATCATGGACATGGTGGAGAAGACGCGTCGCTCTCTCACGGTGCTGCGCCGGTGCCAGGAGGCTGACCGGGAGGAGATGAATCACTGGATCCGGCGCTACAGCGACGTGGAGGAGATGAAAAAAGGTGGGAGCAACGGACAGCACTGCCTTCCTCCTCCTCTTCCTCCTCCTCCTACTCCTCACCACAACTCCTCCTCCAACACAGCTAGCAGCAGCGAGGCACTGCCCGTAGGAACTTCCTCGGCTGCTGAAAGGCAGACAGGCAGACAGACAGGTAGACGAACACACACAGGGCATGTTTGGCAAATCAAAACACTCACAGCAAGCCAGGTAGGGCTTATTTGAAATGCTGGAAATGCCGTAATATATCAATTTAGACACAAAAAGTCATATTTTTCGACAGATTTACACATATTTGCTCATACTGTGAGGCAATACAAATCCAGCTGCAACATCCTGCATCTTTAACCACCTGATTGCACCCTTATGCTCCCAGCATGCTCGTTCATAATTAAGATTTGTATTCACACCTATTCCTTTGCAGAAATTGTTGAAAGATTTAATGAAAGCTTATTTACTGATGCTGCCACACATAGTTTGCATTAGTACCAATGCATATAAAACTGGGAGACACATGGGTGTGTGTTTGAGCAGATCAAGACTCTATCCCTGTGTCTAATTGAGTGTGTGCCTGCTTGTGTTTTTCAGAGATCCACAGAGACTTCTTACACAGGCCTCCCTCAGGATACCTGCCTGAAGAAATCTGGAGGAAAGCTGGTAAGAGCCAAGCATCCCCTTTCTCACTATTGTCTCCATGGCTAGCCTCACACAGACTAACAACACACACACACATACACACACAATCACCATCATCAGTCTTCAGGGCCCTCACCCTACCAGATCAGAGGCCTTACAGCCGTAGGTCCATCAGGCCAGAGGATTGGAGACCTTCTGTGTCATTAGGGCTAAATTCCCTCCATCTGTCACCACTATGAAAGGCCACTGCAGTTAAAGCTGCAGTGAAAATGCAGTCACCTGGCCCAGGGCAGGCCGCAGCAGCACAGCACAGGTCGGAGATTAACTGATCTCCATTGTGCGAAGAAACACACCATTAAGCTTTTATGCCCCTTATTTCATAGTGATTGTATAGACATTCAGAAATAAAGACAAAAAAGGGTGGTTTTTGGTTCATTTTGTAGCCAATCAGGTGAGAGCGTTGCATTTGCATGGGCCTTCTCGTACACTGCATGTTAGATAGAGCCCATCCCAGGAGTCGTCTGGCTCGGCTCTTGTTCCACCCCAGTCCCAGCACTATTATGTTGCCGTCATACTCCAATACCCTGCGGAGGAAAGATGCTGCTGCTGTTGGCAAAATACTGCGCTGCATTTTCACCAGCAGAGAAAAAAAAGCTCTTTTAATTGCAGTTGTTTTTCATACAGGTACTACAAGCATCCCGCTCTCCCCAGCACTAAAGCACCTCCAAAACAGGCAGGGTGAGTAACATATCTCACTCACATCTCACCTCTACTGTGTATGTGTGTACATGTGTCACCTCTATCTCAGCAGCCAGCCAGGTACAGTCCGCCTGATGTAGCTGCAGCCCCTCTTGCTTTTAATTAAAAACAGACACGTACTCTTTGGTCTGGTTCAGGTTGAGAGACTGCAGTGCTTTTGAAAAATAAGATCTGAAGTGTGAAAAAAGCAGACAGAAATAACACGTCTCAGGGACTTGCCAAATCCCTGCGGAATTAAAACGTTAATATTGCTGCCCCCGTGTTTTCCATTAAGTGCTAATTGCCCCAGCATCTGCTATGCAGTCTCCTTGATAAGAATTAATTAAATTTGCAAACTAATCTTAGTGGTGCATGCATTAGGCCAGATAATTGAGAAGCTCGGGATAATGCAGATAGTGTTTGCAAGGGAGAGAAGAAAGAAGAGAAAGAGGGGTGTAAGGGAAAGTTAAAAGGAGTAGAAATGAAATGAAGGGTAAAGGTAGAGACGGGATGAGGGGAAGCACTGAGGCGTGTGTCTGAGTGTGAATGTATGTTGACAGGACTGACAGAATTTTTTAGCATATGAGCATTGGAATCAAGCTCACACAAACATTAATGCACACACAGCCATGCGCAGTGTGGGTACGGCTCCCCCCGCTGCCTATCTTTTTGCACAGTAGTTTGAAACAAGTGGAGTGGAGCGGCGAGGAAAAGTGACAGTTATTTATGAGTTCCCCCTCAAACAAACACAGACTGGAGGAAATAGGGAGCAGCGGAGAGAGCGGTATCACTCTCACCTCCCACTTGGTCGGCCTAACACACCTGGAGAGCCACTTGTGTGTGTGTTAATTGAGTCTTAGTGCGTGTATGTGTGTGTGTGTGTGTGTGTGTGTCAGGATGGACAACAATTATTTAATCTTTAAATATCTGATGGCAGGAGAAAATCTCACTTTCGAGGACCTCACATCTTGTGATCATGATATACTACATTTGCATTTGATTACTCAGTAGTGTATATTTATAAATAAAACCCTGCAAGAAATCACACACTGTACATTTGTTGTGCACCGCGAGGCCAATAATGAAAGATGGCAAAATGTAATCACTCCTGCCTCTTACTGAGAAGGGACTGCGGGAAGTTTCTATTTTCGACTGCCATCTGGAAAGGAGTCTACACACCTGCCTGTTGCAAAAACACAGCCTCCTCACTCATACAGTTTGTGCTTGTGCTGGAAGAACAAAAGGCCCCATGATAAAATCTACATCACAGGAAGCCCTGCAGTGGAGATATGCATGCCCACCGGTGGGGGAAATTCACTCCTCACTGTAAACTCGCATTTTTCTATTAAAATTATTCTTCTGACAAGATGACTATCATGCAAACAGGGAATCCCACGATGTTGGATGAACAAAACTTTGGAGACATCTGCTGTTGTCAGCACTGGAAATGATTGTGGCCAGACGTGTTTGAATTAATTATGGAAGTCTGGCTGTTTCCCTTTTCTGGCAGAAAGTTTTAAATCTTGGATGATGTACATCTGTTCGCTGAGATACAACAAGATGGCAACTTAAAGAGCCTCAATAAAGGATGACAGAGCAAGGCAGGGTGGGACGATGGTCACCAGCACCAACACCTCTCTCTCTCTCTCTCTCTCTCTCTCTCTCTCAGAGGAGGCCGTGAATGAGGTGAAGCGGCAGGCGATGTCAGAGCTGCAGAAGGCGGTGTCGGACGCTGAGAGGAAGGCCCATGAGATGATTTCAGCCGAGCGCTCTAAGATGGAGAGGGCGCTGGCTGAGGCCAAGAGGCAAGCCTCTGAGGATGCACTAACAGTCATCAACCAGCAGGAGGACTCCAGCGAAGTGAGTACCACAGACCCCTCACCTACATTTCACCGTACTCAGTCACTCACTCTTCGGGTTCCTTCTTTGCAATGCTCTTTTGCTCCATCCATCACTCTTCACTTCGTTTCCCTCAGCCGCTAATTCATCCTGTGTTGTGTAATCCACACAGCTGGCTGCTCTTGGTTTGGTGCTGCAGCATGTTGTCATCATTATTGCAGAAGCAGTCCAGTTGTCTGGGTACATAAAAGCAGACATACCCAGATGGTTTGAGCAAAGTGCCAGGCTGAGGCCATTACAGAGCAGTTGACCACCACCTGCTGGTAACACAAACCAGTGGTGCTGAACCAGGACTCAAAACCTTAAAATCAAATTCCTATGACAAGAGAAAAAAATTTAAGAATCAGATTAATAAATTAGATTGTAGAAATGACTTATTTTCATGTAAGAAAATGTACTGGAACAAGAAAGAAACTTATTTTTATCAACCCGCTCTCTCCCCACTGTCTCACCAGAGCTGCTGGAATTGCGGGAGGAAAGCCAGTGAGACGTGCAGCGGCTGCAACACGGCTCGCTACTGCGGCTCCTTCTGCCAACACAAAGACTGGGAGAAGCACCACCATGTCTGTGGTCAGGGCCTGCAGGGGCTGCCGGGGGGCAGCAGCGTCCCTCTAGGCACCCCCTCCTCCAACTCCGCGGCGTCGAGTGCGCCCCCCACTCACACAGAGAGCACTCCTCCAGGACCCCTGTCCCTGGTGGGCCAGAGCAGTATCGCGGGAGGGGCTGGCAGCGGCAGTGGAAGTGTGTCTGCCAGCCCCAAGGAGAGCAGTTCCAGCAGTGCCTCTCGCTCCACAACTCCAGCTACCCCCGCCCTACTCGACGCCACCTCTCGCTGACGTCCGACCCTAGTCCCCTCCCTGCATACTGATGCGATAGTGCCCACTCGCCACACAAAACCAAACTGAGGAATCTCCATTGCATACTGCTCCCTTTCTTCTTCCCCTACTTTAGTCCTTATTTCCCTCTTATCCTGAGCTCTTCTGAAAATCTTCTCACTACCTGATGACTTGTTTTATCATGTCACCATCTACGCCCCAACAAAAAAATATTTATTTCTGTCTTTGTCTCTATATCAACCACAAAAACAAAGATTCCAGCTTGGGGTTCAGCGTAGTGGAAAGCATGAAAAGTGTCTCCTTTCTCTGTGTTCAGTCACAGAAACATATCAGATGTGTTTGCTGAAAAACATGAGCTTTGACTTGAAGGTGTGACTAAGATGCGCCCTCAGTAATGTAAGCACGATAAATACTGTCCACATAAGGACGCAAGACAAGGGCTGTGGTAAGGCAACGTTGATGAGGGGATGACTGGGACGATTAGCACTTGGATTGGATTTCCCTTTAATTTAGCACCAATGAGAGAACAGCACCCAGCCCTGACATGTGCACTACCAGTCCAAACAGTTCACTGATGTGGCACTTACTCTACAGTGTCCTCACGGAGACAGGAAAGGAACATAATACCTTTTTTTCAAATGGATGAGGGAAGGGGATGCGATTAATTCTTCAGAAACACAGCTTAGTATTTATTAAATGTTTCTTTCTGGCTTTAAGGGAAAATAAAGAAGTCCAAATATTCTAAATAAAGAATAATAGTGATGATGCTGATGATGATGATGATGATAAGGATATGAAAATAAATTAATTTTAAACTGCTAACTACCTTGCTAGCGAGCCAAGAAAATCTACACCGGACTCACCTCTCTGCACCATTGTGAACCCAAATGAATTCAAAGATGAAAAATAACATGATCCAAACCTTTGTATTACACTGCCAAAGTGAGTAAATAAGCGATAAGGAGAAGCACTCATCTTATAACCAAACGCAAAGCAACATCACCTCCTCAGCAGATAAGCCAGCCCTGAGAGGACCAGGCTGCAGGGACGGCTGCAGAAAGGGACCCAGAGACAGTCGGACATTTAAAAAAGAAAACAAACTGTGACCTGCTTTGATCTGCAGCTGCCTCCTGCAGTCTGGACAAAACTACAGCGATTCCTCAGTGATGGCCCAGACTAGTGAATAATATGGACAATGCTGTGAACTTGAGAGAGACTTAAATGAAATGGATGGAAACCCTGCCACAGTGTGATTTTTTTGTGAGCGGACAGAGAGAAAAAACAGAGGAAAAAGGAAAAGCTACACAGCCTCAAAGGAGATGAAGATACATACATGGCGACGGAGCTGCCAAAAACCTCAAAACAAGCTTGAAAACATTGTCCGAGAAACATACTACGGAGACATATGGGAAGATTGTTCCCAAGTCCTTTTTTTTAAAAGCTCCACAACGAGGAGATATTTCAAGGAGTTGCTGTTACCTTTACATTCACTCCCTCCTTTTCCAAAGCATGATGAACAGATGAAGGAGCCTAGCGAAGGGTGGTGTAGACTTGGTTCTCCTCTCTCTTTCTACCTCCCCTCACCCCACACCTCCCTCCTACACTCTTCCCCCCCCCCCCACTACTTGACTCAAGTCTGCCCCCTTGAACCCCAGCCTGCTTTGGACAGAGCCTCAGAGCAGTCACGGGAAGACTTCAAACCTGCTTGTAGATATTGTTCCTCTTTTCAGATTTCAATAATGTCTCTTGTCGCTGATGTCCATATGTGCTGCCCTTGTGTATATCCAGAAAGACGGACTTTGTTTTGTTTTGTTTTTTGTTTCCTCCTTTAAGTTCGGGCTGAGCAGTGAAGTCAGAGCAAGGACACTCGAGAGGAAGCCCCTCATTTTACTTCTTGTTTGATTTGTTGTATCTATATTAATGAGATGAAACCCCTCTTGTAGAATATTTTGTATTGCTCGCATTGTAAGACAGTGAGAGGACAGAGGTGCAATATGAAGAGAATTCAGCTACTGAATGGAACCTCAGCAACTGCCCATAGGGTGTCATATAATATAGATACATATAAATATATTTAAAGTAACATCAGTAACTTAATGTGAATGTACATAGTATTTAAAGAGGTCCAAAAATGTGTTTGCCAAATAACAGAAACCTTTAAAGATTAATGTCCAGAATATGATTTTCTCACAGTTCATTTGTTTCTCAAATTTATCTTTTTTTTTTCTCTCATACAAGTTAAACAATTTTCACTCAAATCAAAGTGTCATGTGACCCTGAGTGGAGGAGACTGTTGGTAACAGAGGTAAAGTGGCTCCATACAGGCGCACGATGCATGTAGCTGAAAGTGGATGAAAACAGATTGAGGGTGGATGGACACCACAAGATTTCCAGAACATTTTTCTCAATTAATTTATTCCGTTTTGATCTTCTTAATTTGTACGAGGTGGCGTAATTGGGCCTCAGTGATGCCATTGCCGTGTGCTTTATTCACCCAAAGGGGAGTTTACATCCTGCAGGAGGGGACTCAACGATGTGTGATGACGAAAAATATTGTCCAAATATTGTCTGTAGTAAATCAGAGAGAAAAGTGGTGGTTTCAAATTCAGTTCCTTTACACCAAATTTAGTCCAACTTGATATGATCATGTCAACACTTAAATGCCACTTTAGTGACCCTCTCTCTTGGTCCTCATTGACCTGTGTGTGTGTGGTTAGGAGTGTTTGTTTGCCCCAAGGTGCAGGACTAGCCGTTACTGTAGGATTAAGTGATATACCAGTATTAAGCTACAGTAAACCTCAAAGCTAATTTTGATACCCAATAATCTCTGAAATGTTTCTCTCTCTCTCTCTCAAGCATCACATCTTTTGGGGTTTATTTTATTTTTTTCAGCCCTTACCACATGCTCCAGCAAAATGATTACCTCTGTTGAACACATGTTAAACAGCCTCAAGGCCTTTGCTTCAAGGATAAGTTCACGCATAGATAAAAACTCAAACATTATCTTGTCAGCCCATTGCCAGTGGGAAGTCGGGCGAGGTCTCTTATTGTACAAAACATTACTGGAACTTTGCAACAAAACAGCGCTGAAGTAGAGGGGGACTTGTTTTAAATCATAAAAAGCTACTAAAAGAAAACATATACTGGCTCCAAACGGGTTGTCCTGCATAATTCAAGTCTCTGGAAGACACAAAATCCCAAATTGATTTATTTACACCCTTTTCAAGTTGAAATCTTGCTAAAGTGAAAAAAACACACAATGTCTGAAGTGGGTGCACAAGCTCGACCACGCATCAAGGGTGTAAATAAAGTCTTCTCAAGGACATTTTTTTTATCGGGGCTTCTTGAGACTAGGATTATGTCGGAAAGCTCTATGGTGCCATTTGATATTTTTAAACAAGTTCCCATCTACCTCAGTTGTTTAGGAGAATGCTGCAACACTGACTTGCTGTGAAGCTCCAGAAATGTTTTGTAGACTGCAAAACTTCACCTGACTTTCCATCAGCATGGGGGTGAGTAGATAATGACTGAATTTTCATTTTTTGGTGAACTTATCCTTTAAAGCAACAGAGGGCTTGTAGCAGCCACATTCACATAAATGTTATATTGATCATTGTAAACTCTCCATGGTTGGCCTCATACACACTTGGACCAAACTTTGAAAAACTAGGCAACTGCTTTTCATTCATCGCCAGATGGATAAAGTGAATCTTTTCTTTTTGGACTGTAATTCAAATGGGATAAGCTACAAGGTACCCCTGCATCTGTGTGTAGCATCTATGTATGTGTGTCATAATGACCGTGATTTGGTGTTGACCTCAGCCTTTTTGTGTCCTTTCCACTCTGATGTCTAGTTCCTCCACTACTACTACCACAGACCACTCTTCATAACAACCCACCCCCCCAACCCCCTTCACACTAGCTACCTCCTGTGACCATACAGCTAACCACCAGGAGAGGTTGACCTGGACTTTGAAAAGCTGGGCTGACAGCAGACATGGAAGCGTGCATTCAAAAGCAAAGGCGTATGACTGATAAAAAAAAAAAAACTAAAGCGTTGAAAGGAATTGTCATTACTCATGATGTAGAAGATTTATTCTTGCCAGACCTCAACTTTTTGATCACATCTAACCAAACTGATACTGCTGCGATTAAGTAACAGGCACACACACAGAACTGAACACAGAATCAACCATGACATGCCATTTATTGTCCAAAACCAATAAAAGCACAGACCAAAGTACTCCTGCATTGCCATAGTAGGCTTTGACACAGTGTGTTTTTACAGACCAGAAATAATAAGGTTAGAGCTCCACTACACCGGTTAACCAAAGTGTCTGAAATACACACAATCAGGGCACAAGAGTGAAGAGCACGCTCAATGAAACTTTTCAAATGTGTAGATCTCGTATTCAAGCAATCAAAGCGCTTGTTGTCTACATATTGAATAGTGCTTCTGTAAAAAATAATGGAAGCGTCTCCTTTGGAAAAATCTACTGATTGCGTGTTCTTACAGTTACAAAGCCTTGCAGAGATAAAATGAATACATGGTGGGTGTGTGTTTGCGTGTGAATGCTGATATGTGTGTGTGTTTTTGTAAGAAAAGTCTTTTTCTTTTTTCGTGTCTCTGTACAAACTACTTGAAACCTTCAGAGCTTTAATGAAACATCCCAGACAGACTATAGTGGCAGATCGATTCACAATATGTAGCAACAGTTTTGTGCAGTAAAACACAGTGTTTGCGTACAATATTTGCATCCATACAACATTGTAATGACAGTTCCATTCAACTCTTAAGTGCTTTGCGTGTACCTCCTTGTCTGCAAGTAAGCCCTCATAAACTAAACAAAGCCAAACCCAATAGACCTGTTATAAATGACCAAAATGCAACCAAAAGCTACAACTTTCTTCTTCAGATTTCTTTTTGGATTTTGTGTTACGTCCCAGCGTTAGAGAACTTCACATAAGGCTGCTGTCCTGCAAAGATTGGAGCTTTGGAGGAAAGAGCAAACTGTCCACTCTCCTCCTGATGTGACAGGATACAAAAGATCAGATAGATGTTCTGTTCACCTGGGTGTAAGCTTCATTAAGTCATGGAACAAATGAGATCCGTGCCGAGGTGTCATATATTTTTCTCTGATGGCAAACGCATAAGGGCTCTGCTGTTGTGAATACCATCCGAGGGTCTCTGAACATTTTACATCAGCCACTTTTCTATTTGTTTAACTATGTACATGATATGGGCAAAACGCATGTTTAGAAAAGACAAATATTAGCAGGTTGGCATTTGTCTCCCCCTACCCCAACCAATAACTCTACCAATGAAGTTTCAAGGCTCATCTGATGTGATAGTGACATGTCCTTCCTGTGAAACAGGCACTGATGAATAGCTACAGAAGAAAGCTAAAGAGGCAAACAGTGGATACAGCACTTGTTTTCCCAAAAGCCATGGCTCAGGATGGTCCTGTTTTTACCTTTACATGAATTGAAAAAAAAGGTTTATGGTTTTATATGTGTAGGGAAGCATTCTATACTGTATTGTGCAATACATTATTACAGAAAAAACATGTTTCTGTAGGAAAGGTTGGCGCTTTGAAGATCTTTCTCCTCTTGTTTTGTTTCCCTCCTCAAAAGGTCCTGTTGCCGTTTTTAGATGAAGTTAACTGTGCCAGAAGAATTAAATTCTGATTTGTATTTATTTCTTGCATGCTTTCCTCCCTGTTGCTAATACCGCTCTTTAACTGTTCGCTCTGTTGGATGTGTGAAGCTGTAAAACATTCTAATTCAGGTTATTGTCTGTGTTGAACAATGTAACTGTGTAATTAAAACATGAAATGAAATATTCATCACTCTCGAAGCTTTTCTTCCTTACATGCTGAGACAACATTATCAGAAGAGGGAAATTATACATTGTTATAGAATCAGTTATTATGTAAACTTCAAAAGTCATATGGTTGCATTCCCTCATGTCTACAGAAATATGATAGTAGTAGATAAAGAAAAAAAAAAGTGTAAAAAGAAAAATATATGCCAATTGTCCCATACACTTTTAACAAACCATTATTAAATGTATATTCCACAGAAAACAATTCATTAACAAGCTCACATTATATATTTGACCTCATATTACTGTCTCACAGTAAGTATTCGTAATTTGAAAAAAAAACAACAAAAAAAAACAAGTACACATGTTTACACAAATTGTGTCTTGAAAAAGTTTACATATTCTTCAAGTCACCAAGGCCAATTAAAAACTGCATTTTATCTAATTATATCCACTGAACTCTCACACCAGGTTCATTATCCTCTTAAATATGAGCTGCTGATGAGCCGGTCATTACCTATGGAAGCCCTAAAGGGCCATGCATTCATACATTTTATTTCCTCCGTTTTCCCGTGATAACGAGTTAATTTCATTTGTTTTCTCGTTCTCTTTCTTATTATCTGGAAATAACAACTGCCGTTTTCCCGAGATAATGAGATAATTTTCTCGCGATAACGAGATAATTTTCTCGAGATCTCGAGATAACGAGATGATTTTCTCGAGATCTCGAGATAACGAGATGATTTTCTCGAGATCTCGAGATAACGAGATAATTTTCTCGAGATCTCGATATAATTTTCTCAAGATCTCGAGATAACGAAACTTTGTTTTCCCGAGATAACGATATAATTAATTTGAGATCTCCTCATTAACTACATAGCTGGTCAGCTATGTAGTTAATGACGACATCAGGCTCACTTAGATTGCGCCGATATAGCTGAAGCCTTGCTAACCGTCTTTTTAGATTATGCACACTAATGTGTATATTATCTGTAATAGCAAGGCATCATGCTATTTCAGCCTGTGTCAGGCCTTGATTGAAAAGATATGTGACGTGGTGATCGATACGCTCCTGCTCCTCTGACATAAAACTGAATGATGTTTCCCGCAATGATTTAATATACTACACTATCGTTTCGTTATCTCGGGAAAACAAAGTTTCATTATCTCGAGATCTTGAGAAAATTATCCTGTTATCTCGGGAAAACGGCAGTTGTTATTTTGAGATAATAACTCGAGATCTCGAGAAAACAATTGAAATTAACTCGTTATCACGGGAAAACAGAGGAAATAAAATGTATGAATGCATGGCCCTTTAGGGCTTCCGTAATTACCAGCTTGTGGTGTGCAGCAAAACTTTGTTTATACCCAAAGACTGTTAAATTATAGAGGAGATCTCAAAGTTACCGCTGATAAAATATGTACATCCAGAATTTGCACAAAACTTCTAGGATGTTTCAATTCGATGCAACAGTGCAGCCATGAACAAACCTACAATAACTGTACTTCTCCCTACATGTGTGATTTGTGCTTTTTTTTGTTTTTGTTGTTGTTCATTGTGTACACAGACGTCACTGACTATTTTAACACATAAAACCAGAACTAACTGCTGTCTTTTTCATATTCAGAATAAATGTAGGCAAATTGTTCCAGTGGTGTACAAGTAGTTTGCTGCCTTTTTCACTGAAGACATTTTGATTAGTTGCAGTAGGAAAACATAGTTGTAAATAACTAGATATATCATTAAATGAATGACGGCTGAATTCCATTTAGCTGTTTCACTTTCAAGATCCTGTCATTGCTCATGTTGGCTCACTGTCATGTTTTACTGAGACACCTGTGCTTTTCCTGCTATAACAAGTCAAAATGTCTGTTATGAAAAAAGTCTATCCACCCACCCAGGTGCCATATATATACTGTACATATAAAGATAAGCGACCCAAAAATTAAAAGTCATCTCACCCTCATGCTGAAAGTTAGGTGAGGTTTCGTAACCTACAAAACATTTCAGGAGCTTCACAGCAAAACAGTGATGCAGCGTTTTCTCTTCAACAACTTCATTATGGGATCTGAGGGCTTCAAAAGACTATGAGTACACTGGACGAGCTGTAAAGAGCCATTTTATGTTATTTTCAGTGTTTTTTTATGTTTTAAAACATGTACCCATCTACTTCAGTTGTTTAGGAAAACACTGTTTTGCTGTGAAGCTCCAGAAATGTTTTGACGACTACAAAACATCACCTTCACCACTTTCCTTGAGCATAGCTTAGCGTAGCCTTGACAATGACTGAATTTGTTTTAACCCTATTTTTGGGTGAAGTTGTCCATTAAAGGCGCACTATGTAGTGAAACCTTAGAAAGTTACAAATATTTACAATAGTAAAAAGGTAATAATACAAACTCAGATGTAGTTATTTGATATATTTTCATATAAACAAGCCGTCCTTGAGGGAAAAAGGGTCGCCTGAACATTGTTTGATGTGAGCAAGCTAATATAAACAAACAGTATGAAATTGTATTGTCCCTTTGAGGACAGTTTGTTTATTCAGTTTATTTGGTCTTGAAAATCTATAAGTTCCTCATCTCTTAAAATGTCTTCCTCAAAACTACATAGTGCAGTCTTACTGCTACATTATGCGCCTTACTGCTACTATCACGTGAAGTCTCTAAGCATAAGAATTTCACAAGTGTACTTGTGCTAAAACCAGAGTGACAATAAACGTCTTGAATCTTAAATCACCTTTAAGGAGAAGAGAAGAAGTGAGTATAAATGATCTGAGGATTACTGCAAAATGTCCTGTGATTTTTCATAAATACTACCAAATTTAAAGGGGCACTATGTAGCTTTGGTGAAGAAATTTGAATCAGAAGAGAAAGATCTTCACTGACTGATTTTGTTTTTATGTCTAAACAAACTAAATAAACAAACTCTCTTTGTCTCATGACAGGATAAACCAGTAAACAAACTGATCTTAAAGGAAAACACAATTTCATACTGTTTTACTTTGTTTATATTTGGTGGACCCTGCCACCTTTCTTCTCCACTTTCTTCCTTTTGTTTGCATGTGGTAAAGACCAGCAGAAAAAGTAAGACTGAACTTTTAAAGGGGCACTGTATAGTTTTGTAGAAGAAATTCAAACTCAGAATTTTTCATATTTACAATATTAATGAGGTAATAATAACTAGAAAGGTGGCGGGGTCCGCCAAAGATAAACTAAGTAAAACAGTATGAAATTGTGTTGTCCTTTAAGATCAGCTTGTTTATTGGTTTATCCAGTCATGAGACAAAGAGAGTTTGTTTATTAAGTTTGTTTAGGCATAAAAAAAATCAGTCAATAAAGATCTTTCCCTTCTGATTAAAATTAATTTTATATTTGGCGGACCCTGCCACCTTTCTAGCTTCAAACAGTGTTCTTGGGACCTTGTTTTCCTCTGAGAACAGCTAATATTTCTGAGTTTGTATTATTACCTCATTAATATTGTGAATATTAAAATTCTGAGTTTGAATTTCTTCCACAAAACTACAAAGTGCCCCTTTAAAGAAAGTCTGTTTTATTTTGAAGAATGAGGCCGTTTACTATTAAGGTATACAGTATTACTGTAGTTATATTTAAGAGGTGTAAATCATGTGCAGTGATAATGGGGGGCAGGGGCAGGGGCAGGGGCAGGGGATGGGCCCCTCTCTGATGCGCCACTGGGACGTAGACACCCTCCTCCAGCGTCTCTCTCACGTGCGCGCTTCTGTCAATCAATCCAGCGCGTGATGAGTCTCATTCACAGGTGATATCTATTAGCCTCACATGCTGTCAGGTGTCGCGTCTGTGGACCATCAACCCGTTCCCCCGCTGCAAGAGAGATTTTTGTAGCGTTTTGTGTGTGTGTATGTGTGTTTGTGTGCAAGCTGCAGTCGGCTTTGCAGATGCCATGTTCGAGCAGTGAGAATGGCGGAAAATCATCTGGAGTACGGCTACCTGGAGGGCGAGTCCATCGGGGAGCATTTCGCCGAGGACCCGGTGGGTATTCATGTTCGTGGTGAATCAAAAACGGTGCCGTCGCGTTTGTTCGTTTAGCACGCACGTCAGTAGGGCGAGCTAATGACGACTATTACGTTGGACAAACAAGCGCAAAACACAAAGCTATGCTATGTAGTATCGCTGTATCGCTGATGCACGTTTTGTGCATAGGACGACATCAGTGAGCCACATCCCGAACGGCATGCTGCATCTCCCGGTGTGACAACACACAGCTAGCTCACACAGAGGGGCTTTGCATTGTGCACCAGGCGCTGGAGTGATGCTTTCAGGTGATGATGTTGTGCTCAAACCTCAGGCCAGCTGCATGTGAAACTATGACGTCTATCTGAGCAAAATGAAGTGTGACTGACTCAAATTTCACTCATTGAGATTTGAATAAGTGGGCCACGTCTTCTGAAACATGTGGTGCTTTTGTAAAATATTTACATTAATAACTTTGTTCAGAAAATAACCTTCTGGTCATTTGATTTTTCAGATGTCAAAGTCTTTCATAATGGCTTCTTACACTGAAAGTCCAGGCCATCACTCTGTATCCGTCACAATTAGACAGATGTACGCTATCAAAATTAGTGAGGGATATGGGTGCATATGTGCATGTGCATGGATATGCAATAAAAGTCAATGAAAATGTGTTGCATTATTTTTGGGGACCAAAAATATTCACAAAGCGCAAAATAAAAAGTCAGATATGTTACAGAATAAACAAGTGAAACACTAAAACATCCCAGTATCCCTAACTAATTTTGAGCTGTGTATGTCAAATAAAAGGTAAAAGCCTTAAGTACAATAAGGCCACTGTCACGGCTTTAAAGGATAAGTTCATTAACTACTTATTTTCATGCTGATGGAAAGTTGAGTGAATTTTTGAAGTTCACAGAACATTTCTGGAGCTTCAGGGCTAAACAGCGTTGCAGCGTTCTCCTAATTAACAACTGAAGTAGATGGGGACTTGTTTTAAAATGTAAATAAGCAATCGACAAAAATGTGAAATGGCTCCATAAATCTTGTCTAGCGTATTCCAAGTCTCAGGAAGCCCTGAGATCCCAAATTGGTTTGAAAAGGCATGATTTATTTATTTGGCTGAAACCTTCACTGTAGCTGCTAAGCTAAAAGTAGCGGTGCACGGGCTTGATTGTGTGCCGAGGGTGCAAATAACGTTTTATCAACTCAGTCTGGGACCTCAGGGCTTCCAGAGACCTGGATTACGAAGGTCAAGCAGTATGGAGAAATTTTTAGTTTTCTTCTTTTTACATTTTCAGTCTAGTCCCCATCTACTTCAGTTGTTTAGGAGAATGCTGCAACACTGTTTTGCTGTGAAGCTCCAGAAATGTTTTGTGGACTAAGAAACTTGACCTGACTTTCCATCAGCATGACTGTGAGGAGATAATGACAGAATTTTTGTTTATAGGTCAACTTATTCTTATGTAAGGCATATGTTAACAACTTTTTCACTCTTAAACCAATCAATGACGCTGTGTGCCTTTTTGTGCTTATTATGTCCATGCTTGTTTTCTCAGGAGCTGGCAGCCATCAAGGCCAGGGTTCAGGAGCTGGAGATGGAAGAAGAGACAGAGAGACTGAAGGAGGAGGAGGAGAGGTGTGATGCAGGAGATATGCAGCTCCTGACCAGCAGCCCTCGACCTGGTGAGACGGCCCACGGGGGCTGATCTGCCTCGTGGTTTGTTATTGTGTCACATTGTTGTACAGCCAAATGCTGATCAGGCATTTGGGAAGCCTCGACAGTGTATTCTTAACCGGGTGTGTAGCATCGCAGCCTCCAGGCAGGTGAGCTAGCCGCCTCCTCCGCCATCTGGCTAACACCTGGGACACTTCACATGTGCCTCATCACTGCCCAATGAGACGAAGCAGTGAGCCCCAGAGAACCCAGAAGGGTCCTCCTTGCTGCCCGTGGCGATTTTCTGCCTCTGTGCATCTCTTCATCCCTTTCACCCTCCCCTTCCTCCTTTTTTGGTTCCCCCTCAGAACAGAGATGCAATCAGAGGGGAGCCAGATTCAGAGATATGTATTGTCCAAGATGATACAAGAAATGGATGTGGTGGTGAAAAATCTTTTTCTTTGACCTGTGGTGACCCCATGTGTGGACGTGCACTTTATATCGCATGCACAAAAGCAGCATATACGATTGTTTTTGTTTCCTCCACAGGACCTTTCTACAACATGACTCCTGAGGAGAGAATAGATGCAGACAACAGATCAGTCTATGTAGGAAATGTAAGACTTGTGTACCTGTCTTTTCTTCATATTGAGCACGTTTATTTTTCACACCTCTGATCTGACAAACTGTTAAACAAATTCCAGGTAGACTATGGAGCTACCGCAGACGAGTTGGAGATTCACTTCAATGGCTGTGGTCCCGTCAACCGCGTTACCATCCTGTGTGACAGGTTCTCTGGCCATCCAAAAGGGTGGGTTTATACTTTTGACACGGTTTGACTATAGATTTGTTACTATAGACATTTTGGCATCCAAGTTTACTTGTTCTTGTTCTTGTTCTCTTTTCTTTTCCCAGCTTTGCCTACATTGAGTTCTCTGATCGAGACTCTGTTCATAGTGCTATTGGTTTGCACGAGACCATGTTCAGAGGAAGAGTCCTTAAGGTAAGGAGCATTACACTACATGTTAGACTCGGGGGGGAACCTTCAAACTTGGAAGCTACCCACAACTATCTGTCTACAGCACCATGGGCTCTACTAACACTGGATTTAAGTCGTAACTTCACCAATTTACACATTAAAGTGTAAAGTGTGTGTACAGGTCTTGGAGAGTACTACTGCACATGTGAATAAAGTAGTATAAAGCCTTCTGTGACTCCAGAGGAAACTGCCTGTAATCTGATAAGAGTCACTCAGTGGTTACGTTGCATTGTGGGTAATGTAGGCGCCAGGTTTTGAAAAGCATTCCACTTACTTAGCCACTGAGTGGCATCACTAGAGCTTCCTCTGGAGCCACAGAAGGCTTTATACTACTTTCTTCACATATGCGGTAGTACTCCTCAAGACCTGTTAACACATTCAATGTGGATAATAGGTTAGTTACCCTTTAAGGATAGACAGATAGTCAAGTATAGGTATGAATGTTTTGATCGGGGGACAAACTCTCAAAGGATACAGAGCTCAAGTGATGCCCATATATAGCCTAAATTTAACTTCCTCTTACCACAATTTATCATAATCGCTCTTGTGAAATACCTTTTGTTACGTGCAAAAACTTAGTCACTGTTTGGTGGAAGTAAAAACAAATAGTCATTGTACAGTACTTTGGAATCTACTTAATGTTCCTCTTTAAAGCAAACCAGTCACAGCACCCATTTAATTGTAATTTTCCTTCATTTGAGCTGGTCTCTTGGATATGAATAAATTGCACTTGTCTGTCTTTGCATCAATACATAAGTTTTTTTGTTCCATTACTGTTGAATACCAATCATGGCTCGGCTTTAAACACTAATAAATTATCCTAAACAGTGAAGTAAAAACCAGCAGAACTGCAACAAACAATTATTTTTATTATCAAGTTAAGGGACTCTGTGGAACTTCTTCTGGTTTGTGCTGGAAGCAAATCGTTTGTTTGTTAGCGGACTGTTAGCTATCGTTGCTTTCTCTAAGCGAGCCGAGAGACGCGCTGAGACGAGGCACTCGAGAACCTTCATAAAGTCACATCCTAAGGACTGTTGCAGAAAACCTCACAAAGAAGTCCACATGA
Source organism: Pagrus major (assembly GCF_040436345.1). Taxonomy (NCBI): domain Eukaryota; kingdom Metazoa; phylum Chordata; class Actinopteri; order Spariformes; family Sparidae; genus Pagrus; species Pagrus major. The sequence continues at coordinate 20,586,618 of NC_133218.1, read as the reverse complement.
ACAACTTAATCTTCCACAGGCTTGTATAGGCAGTGAGAAAGACCGGGAAGGTTAAATTTTTCATGTGACAATCTATTCATATATGGCCAATAAAAATGAGTAATACATATAAATTGTTACATAGAGCCCCTTTTAATCTGTTATTTTAATAATCATTGTGTATAAATGCATTTAAAATTTGTAATTTCCTTGACATCTTCATCAAAATCCCCAAGACGTTTCATTTACAATCATAAATGTCACAAAGTGATTGTTGCAGCTCTATAAAAGTATGTTCTTTGGTTTGCAGGTAATGCCCAAGAGGACCAACATGCCAGGCATCAGCACCACAGACAGGGGAGGACACCGAGGCGGCCAGCCCAGAGGCAGAGGACGTGGTTACCGTCCACCCCGATACCAGAGCAGCTCTCGAGGCAGGTTCCGCTACCAGTCAACCAGGCCACAGCATCAAACGCCCCACCCTTATTACGGAGGCCCCTCAGTGGGAAAGAGACAGTGGGGACACATGGACTACCACGAACAGATGCCTAAACGTTACCCATGTCTCCTTCTCATCACCCCGCCGTCAGAGGAGTTAGGGGCAGGTTCGAGCGGACAGCACTACCCTCAACAGCGCTAGCAGCATCCACAGCATACATACTAACGTGGGTGAACAGAACTGATCATTTTAAAGAAGTGTTTCCAGGCAATACTGAGTTGAGCATCATGTGAGAGGCAGCGGGGACGACTTTGCATCCCTTCATCAGTCCTTCAAGTAGGTGCGATGTGAAAACTGGGGTCAGGTGTTTTCATTATAAGCTTATGTTGCCGTGAATGCATGGGACAATCCTCAAATTGTTATGCAGTTTGCGTCTCATTTTTATAACTTGATGCGAATGTATTGTGTTGCTGCCTGCAATGTTATGTGTAAATTCTCCCTACGTATAACTTATAAGTTCTTTGCTATGTAAGTGAATGAATAAATAAATCAATGATCCGGTGATTCATTGTAGTAAAATGACACACGCAGTGATGTGCAACAACGACATTTTATTACTTATGCACTTCAATAATCAAGGCAATATGTAAACAAAAAAGGGGGGTTCTGTACAGTGGAGGTTCAGAAGAGAGAAGTGACGTCAGCCAGTTTGCACCATCATTCCAGATACGATGCCATCAAAGGCCCTGGAGAATAATTGGTTGACGATGAAATACTGCTGGATCTGGAAAATACTGATGTAAATCTTTTTGAATATCAAGTTTCAAAAGAATAAACTCACTTGGACTGAATTTGGTCCCCTGGATTGTGGAAGGGGTTGCACATTACATCTGTAAAGGAGTTGTGCAATTTTCGGAACATCTGGAATAGAACAAGACATTACAACAGGACATTAAGCCATTTCAAAAGTTTTAAAAAATTAACAAGCACATCACAAATTGTATTGTGGGGTATGTGCACATACTTTCTAAATTGAGGTTTCCTTCTTTTGTATAAACCTGGATGTGTGCAGTATGTCTACATTTCTAGACTAGAGGCAGGATTTGTAAGGTGCTCAGAAAGCTGCATTGAGAAAATGTAGAAAAACATTAATATTGTAGCAACTTTTCTAAAATTATCTTCAATTTACCCATTTAATAATAGTGAAACACATTGTGGAAGACTGAGGTGTCACTTTTCTATTGGATCATAATATCTAAACTGAGATTAATGGAAACATTTCAGCAATCTCACACATACTGTACAGCTAGATCAACATCCTGACACAGGCAACAAAGGTTGGAGATGTTGATTAAACATTAAACTTAAATATCAACTTACACTTCTAATTTCGTTGTCCCGCAATGATGTATTCGATGAGTCCACAACAATGACAAATTTAACCTTGGAGTTGGTTACATACCCATATCTAGAATACCAGTTAAGGATATTTGGTTTCACTCATAAATAGGACGGTGTATTGAACTTAGATACTTGTATGGTACCGGCCGAATTGCACAAACAAAACATTATGAGGTAAAAAGTGATTGTTCACTATGTGTCAGAAGCATGCAGCATGTTTGTTGTGCCAAGATCTAATAGTGCTGGTGATTTGCTAGAGAAGGGGCTCACCACGTGAATGTGTAATCTTTTGTTAAACCGGTTTCATGAAATTGGTATCGGATTGTTCAGGAACCGGTATCGAAGTCAAGGTATCAGTGCCAGTCTCAATTTTTTTTTTTACATTAACAATAGTACAAGAAATGCAGTAGTCTACAGATCTGGGAGTATGGGCATTAGGATTTCAGCACCTTTCTTCATTAACAGAGGTGTGTACAGTTGTTATGATCTTCAGATGTCATAAGATGTGTTAAAACTCTTGTTAAAAAGACAATTAACCTTAGATCACAATCCAAACCCTGTAAACAAAAAGATGATCTAATTAAAAGATAAGTCAGTTTGGAGCACTCGTCTTGTGGGTTTTCCTGACCCCCAACCTTTAAAAAAAAAAACACAAGGATACACTTTGTAGTCTTCAGTGGGATAAAGCAGACCCAAGTACAGCTCTCTCTGGTCTCCCAAAGATTTGCCCACAGCTGAGATCTTCTCCTCCACCACATCCAGAGAGGTGTGCACTGTGTAGTGAAACTTCAGCTCATTTTGAGTGGGCACACTGCGGATATACAGCGGGTAGTTCTGGGTGGGGAAAACACACAACACATAAACCAGTTAATGCACAAAAATCTCATTAACGATGTTGGGAACTATAACAGCAGCTAGCCAAAAGGAATGCTAATGTTGTTAGCTTTTAACGTTAGCTCTGTTCGTATAATTCATCCTGCTGGACCTTCTGGAGTACAGTCAAAGCTGACACTTGTTTAGAGACGATTATAAGAAGAAGGAAAATATTTTAATACAAAACAATGGCTATGGATAGAACCTGGGACATTTAAAAACAGGAATCATTACCTCTTTAGCGATCACTGCTATGCACACCGCCATGTTACTGTTCCTCCTCCGAGCTGTCAGATGCTGTCACGTGATATGCTGCATTCAGACGCTCCCGGAACTGTGGGAAATTCATAGGAGTACGTGACTTTTAAAAAATATGTTATATAAATGTACAGTATAAATACGCACTTTTAGAGTGTTTTAGCCGTATTATTTATGTAACTTGTTAACAAGGTACTTGCATGATTTATTACCTCTCATGTCATTGTATTTCTATTTAATTCTTTCTGACCGATATGGAATTTAATATCGCACGTCCAACATTTATCAGCAGTCCTTGAATGCACCAAAAATCAAGGAACAGTTTAACGTATGTTTACGGTTCAACGAGTTAATCCTGATGAACAGCACCAGCACATTGATTAGTCGATGAAATAAATATCGATTAAGCTAAAATGAATTCAAAATCTTAAAGCTTAACGAGTCGAACAAGTGCGCTATTGTGTATGCGCAAACATTGCGCTGAAGATCCGCATGAAGGCAAAACAAACCACTTCCTTGAAGTTGATGCTCATATGACTGCAGCACAGCAATGCGAGTGGTACTGTGTTCTCAAACTCTCATTCTGTTTTGGGCAACAATATGTTGTTCCTTGGCAGTAAAGTCAGGAAATGTTTCATCTCCAAACATCATCATCATGCTCATGGATGACGTGAGTTAATTTCTGTTTTGATTTTTTTTCCTGTCTGAATTGACTTCAGTTCATCACATCAGCAGCACAAGTTATGTTTGAGCAGTGAATGACTTTGAGAGCCCAAAATATGTTTCTCTGTTCCTTTCCTTCTCTGTGTGTTTGTTTTCTGTCATACATGAGTATTGTAGCCTGTATAAAGTGTCTATAAATGTGTTGACATGTATGTTTTACTTTTCTGGATGTGAATCTATAAGCAGAAGCTGTTAATAACCTTTTTCCCCTCTGCTCTTCAGATGGGTTGGGGGGACTTGGGGGTGTTTGGCCAGCCATCCAAAGAGACTCCCAACCTGGATGCCATGGCTGCTCAGGGCATGCTGTTTCCAAATTTCTACACTGCCAACCCACTCTGTTCCCCATGTGAGTCAGCAGACAGTGTTGTGAGACCGAACCTGAACCAGATGTTTCACAATATGTTAATTTTGTTCCCTCATCACAGTTGCAGCCTCCTATCTCTACTTTTTATTGTCACGTCGTTAAGATGTTGCAAGAAAGTATAGCCGACCTACCACAGAGCAACACTTGTTATGTGCTAAAAATAAGCCTGCGCATCGTCTCATTCAAATACAACATGGAAAACAAAGATGCAGAATTGAGTTTGTGTGCATTTTGTTCATGAAAACTTACAAAAACCCTGCAAAACAATTAAGAAATGTTAGATAGTAAAGCTGAAAAGTTGCTTTTCTTCTTTTTTAGTTAAAGCATGGAAGTACTGTATAGGTTTTAATCTGCCTGCAGAGATAAGATTAGATAAAGGTAGATTCAGGGCTCCAGACTAACCTTTTACACTTTATCTTTTCGGTGCACCAGTTCGTAATCGAAGTGCACCAAATAACACATTTTAATGTAATTTCTTAACAAATTATGTAAATGATTGTTAACAGGAATAAAGGTGCAGAAAAATGTTTTTCTTCATTTAAATCTAGTCATGGAATGTAACTAAGTAAATTTACTCAAGTGCTGTATTTAAGGACAAATTTGAGGTATTTGTAATTTACTTGAGTATTTCCTTTTTCTGGGACTTTTTACTTTTAGTTTATTTGATAACTTTAGTCACTAGTTACAGTACAGATTACATACTGCATTTAAATTAACTTATTTTATTGGCAATCAGATTCAAAGACACACTCAAAACACACTCTGATAATCGGAAGATCTAATAATTGTCGAGGCAGTTCGGCCTATAGTATACAGTATCTACATGCATGTAAATATATATAATACTTCAGTTTGATACTTAAGTACATCTACCATCAAATACTTTAGCAAATACCTTTTACACGACTGTTTAAATCACAGCACATGCAACAAGAAATTTCAGTCACAGAAATATTTTTATACTTTTTTTTTTTTTTATCTGACCTGCTGAATATCAGGTGCACCGGCGTGACCAATGCAAATCTTAAGTCGCACTTGACAGATTTTTGGGTGCATGTGCGACCAAAATAGTTGCACTCTGGAGGCCTGTAGATTAGATACATAATTGAGCTGAATCTCAGCCATGAATAGCAGTTGCTTGGTAAAGAGTATTGGTCATGGTAGTTACACTAAAATATATTCTGAAAGATTATGATGAACACATCAAAACTGAGCTGCCAGAGCAATCCATGTTTTACTACGACAGTGAAGTATAATGTTGAATTTTCTTATTTAATTTAAGAATTTAACCAAAATACTTCACAAGTTGGAGAAATCTTCAGTGTATGTGACATTGGTGCATACTTCACTCTTTTAGCTTGAAAGTAAAAAAGCATTTGTAAGATCAACATGCATACAGAAATCCTAATAACGTTTTTCTATCATATTAATGACAGCCAGAGCTGCACTTCTCACCGGGAGGCTGCCAGTCAGAAACGGTTTCTACACCACAAATGCTCACGCCAGAAACGGTACAGTCTCAATATATACTTACTGTGCAAATTATCCAGCTGCGAATAATTTTTTGCAGGTTTTCTCATTACTTAGTCTATAATGTGCAATAAAGTCATGGAAAGTTTTTGCACACTAAATTTTGACCTTTTTTATAGCATACACACCACAGGAGATAGTGGGAGGAATCTCTAAGGATGAGATTTTGTTACCCCAGATGCTGAAGAAAAAGGGCTATGTCAGCAAGATCGTTGGCAAGTGGTGAGCTCTTTATCCTCCTTTAATCCAGGAGTTTTAGAGGTTTCTGAAGTTTTAGAGGTTTCTGAAGTTTTAGAGGTTATGCTGATGATTGCCGGTGATGATGGCTGTGGCTTCAAGGAGGCATAATAAACTTTTCAAAACAAAGTTATAAAGTGCTTTTACATGGTTGGCCAGGATTAAAACAATTCAGCACAGCAATGAGGCAAAAAAATAAAAATACAGAGAGGGGTATCCATTAATCATGTTTGGCTGTGATCCCCTGTCTCTTCCGGTCCACATGCTGAATTGTCCTTGAGCAAGATACCAAACTCTAGATAGCTCCTTATGGTCAGTGCCTAGCATATGTTTGTGTGTGTGAGTATATTATGCTGAAAATGATGTGTAGTAGCACAAGAATGCATGATTTGTAGTTATTTGTAATTATCTAAATTCAAATATGCAAAACATGTTAAATGCTCTGTCAGTCACTTTGCTCTTACAGTGTGTGAGTGCACTTTGTTTGTCACTACAGGCATCTGGGCCACAGACCACAGTATCTGCCTCTGGAGAAGGGCTTTGATGAGTGGTTTGGTGCACCAAACTGCCACTTTGGCCCCTACAACAACAGTTTTAGACCCAATATCCCCGTCTACAAAAATTTGGAGATGGTGGGCAGGTATTATCACACTCTGCACTCAGATATACATAACAGCAGACAAAGCATGAGGCTGAGAATCTATAAAAATCTTCTCTCTCCATGACTCAGAGGAATAGTTTGGCTGGCTGCTCCTCTGGATGAGTGTAGTCTCTCCCCTCCTCTTCCTTCTCTGTACCAGCTGTGCTTGTGTATTCCATTTTCCGCCCATTTGTTTTCCCCAAAACAGCCATATGTGTATTCAGGGTCATTGGAACTGGCAGCCGGGCGTGTTTTTCGCTTAGCCGTGGGTTTAATCAGCGCTGCATACCTGGGCCCTGGACAGATATGCACACACACATAGACACATGTACACACAGACACACACACACGCACGCCCTCAAGAGACGGCAGGTTGCGTTGGCTGTATGCGGAGACACCTGGAGGAAGTGAAGCGTAAGGCAGAGAGATGCCTGTCACTGCTTCTCTGCTCGCCGCGCCACGCTTCAGCAACACCTCATAACAGTTCCCTCTGCTCAGCTCTGCTGAGACTTCCCAAATATGTCTTTCACTGAAATCTCCTGCAAACACAGTCCGCAAGAGGGAGATTTGCTTCCAGCGTCTTGATGATATTGTCTGTGGTAGTTTCGGTCAATTTGGGGGCAGATTGAAAGCCCTGACAATACAATCAGGTTATCGTAAGAAAATCATTTCACGCGGTCGAATAAGCAGAGCAGAGATGGTTTGGTGTTGCCTCAGCAGGCATTCAGATGGGATGATGGCTAACTAACAATGAGGGTTTATTTAATGAGTCATGTGAACCCACTTGTTTTCCAGATTCTATGAGGAGTTTAAGATTGACAGGAAGACTGGAGAGTCCAACCTCACACAGATCTACCTGCAGGTAAGCTGAGGCTCACCAGTCCTTTCTCAGATGATACATCCCTGTCAGCAGAGCGAAGAATGTCAGGTACCCAATTTCGTTTCACAGTTTCTTTAGCAAAGCAATTAATAGAATACAATAGAATTAAATATAATAGATTACAACTTCATTGTCCACCAGAGTGGGAAATTGTCTTTGCCTCACCAAAACAAAAGCCCAAGAACATAAATCATCTATTTAACAAATGTAAAAGTGCAATCAAAGCCTGATTTTGGCCTTTGATCATTACCACGCTTTTCACCAGCAGAAGTGGATTGTTGACTTTTGCGCACGCCCGTCTTGATTATCTCCGCTGCCTACGTCAGTCCCTCCCATTCTGTTCCTGAAGGGATCAAAAGCAGCCCGCAGAGACACACTGCATGCTTGAGAGGTGTAATATGCCATCACAAGAAGAGGATGGATCTGTCAAGTAGAGCCTCGTAAATCTCATATTAGTATTTCTGGTGGGACTCGACTGCTTTCGGGAGCGCAGTTATTAGTGTGGCTGATTGTTTAATGAAATTGAGACAAAACTTTGAAATACCAGCTTACATCTCTGGTTGTAAAATTGGTTTTGCCAGCAGCAGAAATACAGAAGTCATCATATGACATGTATGTGTTAGCAATGGAAATAGCAATGTACTATATCCAATGCTAAAAAGTATACACAATGGAGGAATTATTACTTAGTTTTGTTTTGACTGTCACTTTGCAGAAGTTAATATAATGTCATTGTGTGTGTGTCAAAAGATGTCAAGAGTCCAAGTTGCCCTAAAACAGTTTTGGGAGGTGTGGAAAAGTAAAGTAAAAGTGGAAATATACGACATCATTACCACTAGATCTCGAACTAGAGCATCTCAGACCATAACAATTGTGTGTGTCATTCACTAAATAAAATTGAAAAGAGAAAAAACTATCTCAGATTAGGCTGTAGAATTAGGCAGCGCTGATCAAATATGAATCAGCTCTGTATTCCCCCTCTAGCTCCTGTCTCTTTAAGGCCCCTCCCAAATACTCTCCTGTGATTGGTCAGCTCACAGACGGCTGAGCCAGCACCGCTAACAACAACAGAGCAGCTGTGCTAAATCAATTCTTATGTTCCAAACTAGCAACTAGGTGGAAATTATGCTAAATGTGTGACATGGTGATGTAGTGTGATGTGAAGAAGCCACAGATTAAAGGCGAGACCACTGACGAGGCTTTTCAGGAGAGATGAGCTCCCGTTTGACCTTTGTAATTTTCAAGATCTTTTACATTCACAAGAATCTGTATCAGAAACGTATTTAGGTGAAATGTTTAGCTATATTATGAGAAAGTCCGCAGGTTGCCATGTTGAAAACATGTACACTTACATGTAATAACATGCTTGCATGTCCGGCCCGGCTACCAAAACAAAGAACAGAGACGGCGAGATAACGACACACACAGATGAAGTGTTACGTCATTTTCTGTTCAGGACACCTTTTCACCACTATATGTTTATATAGCAAATAGTTGTTTGCTTCTATATGTGCCGCAATGTTCAAAATCTCACAACAATTAAACAAAGACTGAGAATAACACCTTCTATCAAGGGTGTGGTTATTGCAAGACAGTTGTATGAGACTACATTACTTTTAGCCAGGTGTTCCAAAGAGAGTGTGCTACATACTGAATACATAAATTAGTGAAAAAGAGGTTAACAGTATTAATGTGAATGATGCAACAGTGAGTTGCTTGGTATCTGTGTTGTAACACCTCTACAGGAAGCCCTTGGCTTCATATTCGATCAGACTTTGGACGAGCAGCCCTTCTTCCTCTACTGGGCAGCGGACGCCACTCACGCCCCTGTCTACGCCTCCAAACCATTCCTCGGGAAGAGTCAGCGAGGCCGGTACATGAAATTCGACCATACTTACTCTTTTGTCACAGAAGGCTATGAATGAATGTGTCTCTCATGAGGAATGATATAAGCTGTGACTGTCTCTGTTCTGTAGTTACGGTGATGCAGTGATGGAGCTAGACTACAGCATTGGTCGGATCTTGGAGTTTCTGCGGGCTCTTCGCATAGAAAACAACACTTTTGTCTTCTTTACCTCTGATAACGGCGCTGCTCTAACGTCAGGCCCACATGAAAGTAGGCACTCAATCGAAATGTATTCTCTGTGCTCCATGTGTGTGATTTAATACACAAATACATTTGTTTTTGTGCCTTATGATCCCTCAGGTGGTAGTAATGGGCCGTTCCTCTGTGGGAAGGAGACCACTTTTGAAGGGGGCATGAGGGAGCCTGCCATTGCCTGGTGGCCTGGACACATCAAAGAGGGCACGGTGAGAACACCCCTGTGATTCAGAGAGAACAGAAATCAAGAATAAAATCCAAGACGATCATTCACTTAATCCTCGCCATCTACTCTGAAGACTGGACTGTAGTTAGACTCAGGATCCAGAGCCAGTTTTCTTTTCTTCCAAGTTGCTCCCTAATGTTCTGCCTATCAACAGGTACCAGGAGCTGAAATGCTCTCTTTAAAACTGCAGGCGATGTATAGGACTGTAAAGCAGGTTGAGAGTAAATTAATAATTATTCCACTAATCCTCTCTTTTGAATGATTGTTGCTTTTTGTTTCATTTGTGTATCATTTACCACTTTACTTGTGCGTGCTCGATTGGAGCCATAACAACTTAATCTTGACTATGTTCAACTTCTGTCGAGAAACGGTAAAGATGAACCATGCGATTGCGGCTGCGAAGCGTGTGGGCGCTTTCACCACTGTTCCCTCAAAAATGTTTGGCTGGAATTAATGCCCCAAACTCTCTCTCTTTCTCTCTTTCTCTCTTCCTTTCCCCCCCTCCCCAATTTAACCCCCCCACCCACACCGTGATCCTCTAAGCCTGTGCGTTCTGCAAATGACTTTTAATTGTATTAGGGGCAGCTGTGACACGGGGCTGTGACGCAGAGGGATTTGGTGGAGGAGCGAGCGGAGGCTGCAGTCTGCAGTAAGCCTTGCCCCTGGCTCATCTCACAGGGGTGTGCTGGGGCCTGATAGCACAGCAGAGTAGCGAGGGACAGGGGGATTGGGAGCGTCTTAAGCGGCTAATCTGTTTGTGTGTTTGCTGAGGTTGGATTGAGCTGTAATGAGGACTTCAGTATCTGAATATGCCAGGCGCTCAGGATAAAGGAACGGAGGGGTGGCGGGAGGGTGTTGGTGGTGGGGGGGTACAGGGAAGGAGGCAAGGAAGAAGTAAAAGAGGTGGCTGGTGTAAGAAAAGAGAAAAGGAGGCTGGCAGTCCCACACTGCCAGGAACGTTGTCGTGTTCGCGGGGCTTTGCTGCACCTGTGCCACATTATAATTGACCAATGTGTCCGCGTTTACATGTCTGAGTATTTTCTGTACGATTCTACATGCCTACATATATATACATGCTTTCACATAGATGTTGGCTTAGTTGTAAGTGTGCCTGATAACTTTCTGAGAGGCACAGAACATCACAAAACACCTACGTGTGTGTGTTTGTATCTTCATTTGCTTGGCTGTGAGAAAGAGGGTCAATAGATCCTCCCTGAGGCTCTCTGGGGTTGTGATGACAAAGCTGCTTTGTTGGAGAAACTATACTAACTCTACAGCTCTGGATTTATCAGTGTGCTGCTTGGGAGGGAGGACAGACCATGCACAGGGTTGCCCCCCTCTCTTATTTGTAGTCTTCTGAAATCTCTGTTGATCTGTGCATTGAAAAGTCCATAAGCTCTCGGAGCAAAATTCTGGAGACAACAAAACAGCCACGCAGGCCTTTGTTAAAGATGATTTCAGCAGGTTTATTGCACAAACTGAGCACAGATGCATCTTGGAGACAAGTTTTTTTGTGTAGATGACGGGATAAAAAACTCACTTCAGTTGTTTTCAGAGACAAAAAGTATTTTATCAGTGGATGAATCTGATTGATGGAACTTCCTCTCATATTTTCGGATGGAAGGTGGTGTACTGGAATGAAGGAGCATGCTTGGTCTGAAGCAGGTGCGGATTCAGCATTCTCCCAGTGCCCTGGGGGGTGATGATGAGGGGTGGTGGCTGCAGGAACAAAGATGGGGAAAGCGGGTGGGTGGGGGTCTCTGCCCCACACTGTTGTCGAGCGTCACAATCCCTTTTGTTGCGTTTTTATCAGGCGGCAGACACACAGGCAGAGTGGCAGCGACAGGGATAGAAGCACTGCCTCCCCAGATAACCAACATCACCACTCACGGCGCAGAAAGAAATTAGAGAAAGAGAGGGAAGGAGAATGTGACATTAATAGAGAGTGATGAGTCAGTCAAAAAAAGGGAAGGAACAAAGGGTGAAGAAAGAATGAAGTTCAGCGTGGACTGCAAAGAGGGCAGAGCTAATAAAGGCTGAAAATAAAAGATGGAAACTCATGAGATAAATTTGTCTGAAAGTTTGGAGTTTTTGGTCATGCAAGTTATTACCAACTAAATGTCAGTTTTGCTTCTTCTTGTGCCCTTTTGTCCTGTCTTCTTTAATGGTTTGTGTGCATCTGTGTGAGGGGGACTTTAAAAAAAAAAAGAAAAATGAAGTGAAGGACTAAATCTGTGAGTGTTTGTGTGTGTGTGTGTGTGTGTGTGTGTGTGTGTGTGTGTGTGTGTGTGTGTGTGTGTGTGTGTGCGAGAAAGAGTGTCTGGATGTGCAGATAGATCATGGAATGCATTGCAAAGCCTTTTCTGTGGCTAGTTCTGTGGATACAGAAGAAAAGGGAATTCATTTCAGTGCTTAGGAGCTTGTGTGTGTGTGTGTGTGTGTGTGCGTCTGTATGTGTGCTGGCTGCCGATAGGAGCACAGCGGCACATGGCGGTGCAGCTGCAGAGGCCTGATAGCGCTATCTGATTGTGAGCGTGCCGTCTCCCTCTAAGGCTCGCTCAGGAGAGAATGGAACGGAAGATCAAGGATGACAGCGAAAAAATGGCATTTTATCTGAAAATAGTTCAAAGTTTATAAATAAAATAAAGCTTTTCACTGGGACTGGGAGAAGGAGATAAAACACCAGCTCGCTCCAGCTCCAGCCGCCTGCTTGCCCGGGCCTTGTCCTCACCCTACTTCCTCTCCTCTTTTACTTCGCTCCTCCTTCTTCCTTTTCCCCTTCCAAAAAAACTCATGTAGAAAAAGATGCATTTTGGAGGTTCTTATAATAAACCTGCAAGCAAAGATTAGAGAGCAGACTGAAGAAATGCACCTCTCTCCGACATGTGTACACACAGCTGCACATACAAGCATCCTATCATGACTGTGCATTGTCACCTTGACTGCGTTCATGAAGTAAATCCAGCATACATTTTTCTGAATCCTGAATTCTGACTCATAGGTTGGGTAGCTTCTCATACAGCAGATAGTGATTGTGTTGTGTTTTAAGTGTCTTTGTTCTTTTTACAGGTAAATTTCCAGTTGGGCAATGTGATGGACCTGTTCACCACCAGTCTCGCTCTGGCCGGCATCAGCCCTCCTAATGACCTAACCCTTGATGGGCTGGACCTGACACCAGTCCTGCTAAATCAGGACCCAGGAGCACTCCAAAACAGGTGAGTACTGTACACACACCAGCTGCTAGTTGGCAAGAGATATGTGGTGGCTGTTACCTTGGAACCAAACTGCTTACCGTGGTAATGATCACATCCCTCATAGGGATGAGAGCAGTTTTAGTTTAGAGTAAAAAGGGCAGTGTTTTCTGTCATGCCAGCTGCAGTTCTAAGTCGGTCAGTTCAACTCTTCTCCACAAATATTAGAAGGATATTCATGGTTCCCAGACGATGAACCATTAATGACTTAAGTGATAATCTGACTCATTCTCTAGCACCATGATGAGGTTGACATTTGTGGTTTTGAGTCAAACATTGTGCACAATGCCAAAAGTTACAACACTTATCACAATCATCCGAACCAGTGTCCCTCTGATTGCTGGACAACCGGCTCTACCTCCTGAGCTACAGCTGCGTATGTAAATGAAATAGAGGAAGGAAGAACGACACGTTAGGTAACATATGCCATTATTCGTTTTATTTTACAGCTTTTTTTATGCTTGGAAACGTGTCTAAATATTCCATCCACTAGCCTGATACAAATGTATGATGTATGTACCCAGAGTTTACAAGCAGGAATTCTGGCTTTGAGTGGCCTCCCATCGTGCTTTTTGCAGTAGGAGGTCATTCATTTACAAGTTCTAAGTTGTGTGGAACGCAGTACAGTCCCACAGGGCTTTAGGTATGGCTCTTGACTTCGGTGTTTGGTTTGTCAATCTGGGCTACTATAGAAACATGAGGATCTGCCCCCTCTGTAAATATAAAAGGCTCATTCAAAGGTAACAAGAACACAAAAATTCTTAGTTTCAGATTATAGTAATTATACACTATTATTATACAATATGAATATTATAGATCCTCTTACATCCCCCTAAATGTCACACACTGAACCTTTTAAGTGTTAGCAATCCAGAAAAAAAGAGTGTTCAATTCACCTGGAGAGGAACAAACCTTAGCATTATTCTCCCTTTTCTCACTCTCAACAGGCCAATCTTCTATTACCGCGGGAATGAGCTGATGGCTGTGAGGCTCGGACAATACAAAGCACACTACTGGACCTGGAGCAACTCATGGAAGCAGTTCAAGACCGTAAGACTTCCTTTTAACACAGCAACTCTGTGCCATCTCTGTTTCCTCAGTTCCTGATTTGCACTGCCACATCCTCCCTCTTTGTCTCTCCTAATCTTTCTCGAACACACAAACACTTTCGCTGTTGGTGTTATCTTGAAAATGGCTCATCAGTTGACTGCTGTGTACATCAGAGCGTAATGAATATTAATGAAGAGCCCCCACATCAACGAACTTACATCATTCATCAACCAGTTGACTTGTTTGTTCAAACTCCAGTGGAGATTTTCTTCCTCTCCATTTACATACCGACATTTCCTGCTGTAGACTTTTGGCATCACGTAGCTCAAAAGTAAAGAAAGAATTGCTTCAACTCTGTGTTGATTAAATGTTATTTGAAAAAAGGTGAAACCTGACAGAGAGGCAGAGATAGTGTGGCCCTTCTTTCTCCTCTCCGTCCATAAAAACATGTCCTCCTGTCCTCCCTCCACGGCTCTGTTTTTCCTGTGATCCAGTTTGTTTTATGCCCCATCGGTCGCTTAAATTGCTCTCTCCTTCAGGGCCGCTGAATCAATAGCAGCCTCCTTTATCAACTCATGTGAACTGAAGTGGAACTTCACAAATAATGGCGTCTGATTGCCTGTGAGTTGCCTATCGATTGAGTGTGTGTGCGTGTGTGTACATGAGAGAGAGAGAAGGTGGACGAGAGAAAACATGTATGTTCGGTTCTCTATATAGATGTGAACGTCTCTGTGTGTGTGTGTGCATGTGTGTTTTTATGGAGCAATTGTGTAGCTCCTACAAGGGAACGTTCAATTCTCCAATATGCTTCATGTCATTATGGCTGACTCCTTAAACTGTCCATCTCCTGTAACCCATAGTATATTTTATAAACATGAAAAATGTAAACAAACTGACTCTTGTCAGTCAACATGTTGTGAGCTGTTGTGAGATTGAGAAATGGTTTAAAATGTATCTTTAGAAGGAAAATGTGTTTGAGAGTCCCTCTATGGGAGGAATAACCTGGATTAATGATCATAAAGGCTTCAGTTTAATGTCTCTTGTAACAGAAATCCACAAAATAAAAACCTCGGCTGCGGTTATACCTGAGAATATAATTTGGTTTTCGTGGCCCATGGTGAGAAATAAACAAGGGAAGATGTGTGTCTGTGAAGAGGAGCGAAATTACAGGTTAATAGCTGGGAGACGTATTGCTCTGTCCTGGCTGCGTTCATGCGGCTCAGCCATGAGGAAAATGAGAAATTTCACAGGCATAAATAGCTCTCATCAGACTCTCTCGAGGCAGTGCAGTGATGTTAATATTGCGAAATATAGTTTGTCGTGACTGTGGCTGCTTTGTATCTGGATTGCTGAGTAACCTATGCTACATCAGGAGCTTTTCAGCAGCTGTGATGGCTTTTTTTCCAACCATGTTGAATATTTCACAAGGTGATAAATGAAAACTGAAATATGACTTATTACCCAGACACCTGTTAACACCAGTTAATGAACTCCTAGTTACTTTATGATGAGCTGCAGCTCAAAAAGAGTTCTTTGAAGAGATCAAAATAGTTTTTTCATGTTTGTATTTCACCTGTATTTTGTGGAGTTTCCCTCTGAATTGGAGCCGTGATTTGGAGGGATGGCTGGGGCCACAGGAGGTGAAATTCTTGGACTGGCGCAAGAAGGTGAAAAGCAAAAACATTTGCCAAGCAGATTTTCTTTAATCAAGATCAAAACCCAAAGGTTCGAAGACAATCAGATACAGTTGCAGTTCAAACCATAAAAGATGCCAACGAGCGCTCTGGTGATGTTATTCCCATGATCTGCCAGGCAGTGTCCGGGAAAGTCTTTGGGTTCCAGGGAGAGTGTGGTAGCAAAGCTGAAACTTAAAGGAACTGACAGAAGGGCATCTCCAGGAGTAGTGCTGCAGCGATAAACCATTTACAAGGTATACCATGTTGTGAAATTGATGAAAAAATTAAAAAACACAAAGTTGTATGTCTGTCAGGACATAATATTTTGTGGAATTATAATAAAGCCCTTGTTTACCCAAATAAACCCTTCTGTTTTCATCCTATTAAAGTTAATTGAAGCTTGTAATAATAATAATAATTATGTAATACCATATAGCCCTCTGAAACCTTGATCATCTTTTAGATGGTTATTGCACCATGGAGTGGAGCCTGTAGCGTAATTTGACTCAACATTGGAAACGTTAACCAGCTTGAACAGGAAACGATTGATGGATTGATAGCCCTTGTTGGTGGCGTAATTTATCTGCGGTTGCTGGGTTTAACCCACTATGTGGTGGATTACATACGACACCCGCAGTGATAGAATGTGTCAAATACACCAGTCAAAGTAAGGTGATTTTAAATACTCAGCCATAATCTATCAAATATGATTGTTCTCTTTCCATTTTGGCTTAAAATAGCGATCAAATATTTCCTTTTCCAAAATCCATCCCGCCACCACTGGATGCTCCTGCACCTTATCTTGTAATAGCGACTGCGCTGCTCCCGTCTGAAAGCAGCAGCCTAGTTGTATCCATAGCATTAATGTCAGAGGAGATATGGAGTTCTTGCTGTTCTGTCTTGGGCGCAAGAGACAGAGTCAGAGAGATACACACAGCAGGCCTTTCTCGCTGCTCCTCTGGGATGAGTTTTTTTTTTTCTTTCTTTCATTCTTTTCTGCATTTCTAAGCTGTTGGCTTCAAAAGGCAGGACAAGTCTGGATGAGAGGAGGCTCTGCGGGGCGGAGGGGGGGAGATCTATCCTTCTTACTCTCTCTCTTTCTCTCTCTTCTATATGTATTTCGAGGTGCTCTGCTGAGTGATCTCAGAGGGGGGCAGCAGCAGTGCCTTACAGATGAATGCTTTCTCAATATTAGTTGTGCTCATCAAAACGTGTGTGTTTGTGTGTGTGTGTGTGTGTTGAAGAAGGAGGCATATCTCCAGGGGGTTCTGGAGGAGTGAGTGTGACTCAATCAGGCTGCGATCGCTGCCAGGCTCATGAGAATGGAGTCAGGGAGCAGGAGCGAAGGCGTGGAGAGATGAAAGGGAGGCAGCACAAGGAAGAAAAGTCCTCTATTTTGTCAGTGACTTGAACCCCTGTATGATGTACCAACAGTGGCTGCATAAAAAACTCGAAGGATTGGAGGACAATATACATATAGGCTATACTACAACTAGATTAAGTGCTGAAGGTGCTTTAGAGTTTTTCTTTTATTGTTAGTGATAAAACATACAGAGAATAGTGTGTGTGTGCATGTGTTTCAACTAAAACATCCAAAAGAATCAAATATACACCATCGGAAATAAACTAATTGGACATGCACCATTATGACAAACAGGAAGTAGAAGACAAGTTATTACAGTAAGCAAAAAATGATCACAAATTATTGAGAAAAAGGGATGTAAGGATCTAATTCTGTCATTTGTATTGCTTTAATTTCAATTATGTGATGACTAAAGTGTAAAAGCAAATATCTTTTTTATGACCTATACAACTGACCACAAATTGTGTGTCTGAAAGGCTGATCTTCAAATTGAATTTAGCAGAACTTGGTGGCCAATTTGGGGCTGTTCTGAGTGGGGAAATGATCTCAGTGGTTAAAAAAACAAATTAGTAAGAGTAAAAATAACATCAGATACTTGAGAAGTACTTATAGAGAAGGAAGTCAGTTTGTTACTGATAATATCTGCGTTTGAAGGCAACAGTCACTAATCTAACCTACACTCTGCTCAGTAACAGTATTAGACAGACGCAAAGATCATACAGGACATATCTGTGTTATACAACTGAGGCAAAGTCATTAACTTGATAACAGAGCCTGGCCAATACTTGATTTTTGGGGATGATACCAATAATAGAAAGTAAAAAATTCCAATATCATATCAGCAAGTAAACACACATTTTTTGCAGTGTTCCCTCAAATGTGGTTATCAGACACTAGGGACAAAGATATGTAATGGAGGCAGGATATTTTACAGTTTCAGAATACATTTTATTATTTCATAAGACTTCAGTACACTAAAAACAATAAACTTACTGGGAATGTAATTATTATGAATTATCCCAAGCATCTTTTTCTGCATTATAATTTCTAAAAGTTTTCATATCAGTGCACACTTGGGGAATATATACACAGATACCAATATATCTGTGAGCAGACAATATCGACCAATAATATCTGTTTGGCTCTACTGGCGGTGTGCTTAAATAAAATTCAGCTGGTAGCCCTCAACATTTCTGTCTTGTGTTTATGACAACTATTCTCCAATCTTGAGATTAGCTTCAAATTAAGGAAATTTATTGACAATTTATGTATCAGTGTGTCTTTCTAGAAAAACCATAAAAGGTTTGTGTCTTTTTTGTTTTTTCTCCTCCAGGGCATCAACTTCTGTCCTGGTCAAGAGGTCCCGGGAGTGACTACTCACGAACAGATGGAGCACACAATGCAGCCAATCATTTTCCACCTGGGACGGGATCCTGGGGAAAAGTTTCCTATCAGGTTAGTTCCCTGAAAACTTCAACTCTGCTCAAAGCTGATTTCCTTTAGGGGGGTTAAGAGGAGGAGAAGGGGAAAATGAGAGAGGCAGGAGAGGGGAACAAGTGAAGAGATGTTGAAAATCAACAGTGGAGGGCTGAGCATAGGGAGGCAGTTTGCCTGTTGGTTGCACAGAACGATGTGTATGTATGTATGTATGAGATCAATGCTGATTCAGTGGCATGAAAAGAAGGCGGTGGATTGATCCGCTCAGCCAGAGCGCGCCTGATTACACCCTTCTCTTTGTGATTGCAAACAACTCCTTAAAGATCACTATCTGGCCCTCAACCCTCTGGTGCACCGCTGCAGGTTAAAATTGCAAGATAAATTGTTCAGGTCTAAATTGAGAGCGAGTGCTGTTTAATGGAGTTTTGTGTGTCTCTGCCTCAGCTCAGAGGAGAGTTAAGAATCGCTGAGAGGATAGAGCGACGCCAGAGGACACAGACAGCCGAGGCTGAACTAAGAGTATTACTAAATAAGGATGCAAAGATAGATGAGCATCGTCTTCTGCTGCGTTCTGTTGATGTTGAATATTTATGTGATCTTTTAGAGAAAAAATGGCACAAGCTGACACCATGACTAATACATTAAGATAATCTCAAAATCGCTTTGATGAGAGAATATTCCTTTTGTGCACAGTGTTCGCTCTGGCTCCCTCCTGCCATAAAACCTCCCAGATTGACCTTTTCTTCTCTGCCTTCTGCAGCTCTGCCTCTCATATTTTGCTCTGGCCTCATCTCCTCTTTGCCTCCTGCTCAGTTCTGAAGTGAGATTGGATGATAAAACATTAATGTTGTTTTTCAATTGCCCACCTTTAGGACGTGCTATTCACTTGGAAGAATAAAAAAAATAAATAAAAACAAAAACCAATCAATATGCAGCCATGTGTTGTGCTGAGTGCTGGATGTGCAAACGGACCAAAAATGCACACTCATTTTTCAGTGAGGTCATCAAGTTCGTCTACAAGGTCAACAGGACACCCATCTGCCTGACCTCTTCACTTTGCATGCGCTGTTCTTCTTCTATTCACTCTAATTATGCATCTCACGATTTGAGTCTGATACAAAGGGTTATCACGCGATTATAAAACAGGATTTCATTTTTCTCTCGCTGTGTGACCACTAGCTACTTTTAAGATATCGTGATCTATAGTTAGAATAAACAGGTGAATTTACTTCCATTGTCTTTGCTCAACCTCAGCCTTTCTTAGCAAATATCAGAAGTAGCCTAGCTTGTATCATTTACGGATCAGTTCATACCAACTCACCTCGGGCCTCCCAGATCATGTCATGGATTGTCTTGAAAAAAATCATTTTGAAACATTCATTAAATTCATAGCCCCTTGCAAAATCCCATAGCTTTTTCTCCAAATACTTTTTAAGTATTGCATTTTTTAAGTTTGGCCCTCTGAGCTAAATGTCATCATTTTTGTGATTCTTTGTATGTGTATTGTAAACCTCAGCAATCGCACATTTTTCAGTGAATTGGCTTGAAATTTGTCTTGAACATCCAAGAGACCTTAAGGAAACTTGGCAACATGTATTCATTTAAATAGTTGTAGCTGATTAGTGACAGTAATCAAATTAATAACAGAAGGTCTTTTTTTTTTTTTTTTTTTTTTTAATCAAAAAAATTCAAAAAAATTGATATCTCTGCTTGTTTTTCCTTCCTTGCAACCAGACGTTGGTTCTGTGTAGTATTAATGTAGTTCTGTCAGATTGAGAACTTATTCGTTCCTACATACAACATTGAGTGCCACAGATCTTGTTAAATATAGCCTTGAAGCTGAAAACACATTTCGGGTTACTTTGAATGGAAATGTAGATTTTCCCAAGAAGGATTACTTTAATTTCCTTGAAACTTTTGTATGTGAAAGTTTTAAAATTCATTGCATATATATTTCAACAAATCAAAGATGTTATATTACTCCATCATTTATAATTTTTTTAAATGAGCAAATTATTTATAATGTAATATCACATTCAGTGGTTTTATTTCATCTGTAGATATTTGTACTCTGTGGACTGTAAGGTTTTCTATCTGTGTGATACCCATTGAGATCATAATGTCGGGAATTGGGTTTAAATTTCAGTTTATTGACTTTTCTGCATCGAGACATCATCTCTCACAATCTATTTATTCCCCTTCAGTCCCCTTCCTCTCCAAACTTTTGTCTTTCCTTTTCCCTCGTCACTTTGCTCGCTCCACCCTCCGCTCACTTCTCAACACTCAGCTCCTGTCCCTCTGCATCCTCTGGGACTGTTCTCTTCCATCCTAGTTAAGTGTGTGTGTGTGTGTGTGTGTGTGTGTGTGTGTGTACACATGTGTATGTGTGCGTTTTGTCCGTGTGCTCCTCGGTCCCCCAGCTGGACTGGCTGCCTGGCCATCATTAATCTCTGTCTGCACCTAAAGAGCCACTTAAGATGATGTAGGGCCTGTCTGCACACATACCTTCACTACTGTCGCAGCCTGTGATACAGCAAAGAGCACACACACACACACACACAATCCCCAGTCCAGAACATTCAGCCTGGAAAACAGCATAGATTATGATTATGCAGTTTAGGAGAGAATTTGGGAGCAAAAATACAGAAGTCTTTTGCTTGTAGATGTGTTTCTTTTTGCCTAGCTGTCATCGTTTCAGAAAGATTTGATTGGAGTTTTAGGGTGTCAAAGCCTGTGTTGGTGGTCCATCTGTCCAGGACCCAACCAGGTGTGCATCCACCGAACTCGGTGAGTTTGGATCCCCGCTGGATTTTGCCGTCTTCCGCTTCGCCCTCCATCTCTGTGACCCGAGGGCCTGAGGTTAACACATCCTGCTTTCTCACCACTCACCTCAGCTCACATCCCCAGAGTCCCCCGGTCATCCAGAGCGTCGTCCCCAGCCCTAACACTGCAGGCAGCCCTGCACGTTCTGGCCTCATCTGCTGCCTGCCACCGAGCTCTTGTGTTCCCAATCAATAGTCCTTACTGAAGTGCTCAATTTCCACGGGGGTGGAGAAGATGGTAGAGGGGAGGGGAAGGCAGGACAGATGTATTTGATTGTCTCCTCAATTCCCCCACCTTCTGCCACTGTGTGGTTGTTTGTGTGTGTGTCGGGTGTGTGTGTGTTCCGGCAATAGTGTTATGAATCAGTAATCAGAGTGGTGACACACCTGAGCAATGCCCCCATCCCCCTTGGGTGCCATACATTATAAATCAAAAGACTCCATTTGCATACAGCCTGCTTATTATTCCAGAATTTGCCTCTCCACCAGTGGGCTAAGGGTTATAATCATGATAATGAGCTGTGCTGACTGTGGGCTTTTTATTATTTGTTTGCAGAGGGGGCATAAACAAATGATATTATTAGTTTTTGATTTAGAGGTCTGCACTGTGAGATTTTCAGTGCATAGACAAAACAATGGAAAACTTAGTGTCTTCGGCAAGTTTCTCACCACGTGGCGTGCTTTGCTTGCAGACTCGTGTGGAGAAACTAGTCTGATAAATCCCCCTTACATTTACTTCTATTAAGTTGCTTCATCACCTATCACAAAACGAATCGCAACAATGAGCAGCGGGCACTGATAGGAGGGGAGTGAAACGTCTCTCGCACTGATCGAGATCAGGGCGAAAGCAGAATTTGCGATTTCAGATAGCTGAAGCAATTTAATCTGAATGTCTGATTTGTAACTGAGGGGAGTAATCCGGTTTTCCCTATCAGCTGGGGTCACAATGCGTGTATAGATGGTTAGCTTATGACGAATGTGGCACACCAGGAGAGAGACTAATTGCAGCCGGTGCACTACCAGTCGAGTAATTGTAGGGGAAAGTAAAGACTGAGAGTATCAAGGAAAGGAGCAGGTGCTGGCTGATGGAGGAAGCCTTGCTGCCCTGTGGGAGATCTAGGAGGGGAGGGGGTGGGGGGGTAGGTGTGAGCTGGACAGGGCCCGGGGTTATTACTCTAATTGACACTTCACCTCACACACATGCACATGTTCCCCAGGGGCCAATCAGAGGGTTGGGTTTGCAGTGGAGGGAGGATGGAAGGCTGGCACAGGTGCTGCCGGCGAGTGTATCAGGGGTGTAATTGCACTGCTGATATTTGTCTGTCCGTGTGTCACGCCACCAGACACCCACACCCCCCAACACACACACAGACACACGCGTGCACACACAGCCCATTAACCCTACAGGTCCTATTGAGAGCAGCGTTCCTTTGAAAGCCTTCAGGGCCCTTGCGTTTTACACACTGAATATAATAATGCACAGAGGTGCTTGGGCTCACTGGTGTCCAACAGCAGTAATTGAGAGACAGGGGATGGGAGAGGGGTTACATAGTTCACCCTGTGTGCTGTCCCAGAGGGTGACCAAGTGGACAGCCTGTGTGTGTGCATTGTGTGTTCCTGTTTTTGTTGATTAAAGCTACAGCATGTCCCCACTCTGATATAATGAGTAAAGCTTGGACTGGATACATGTAAGCAAATTCATTCACTTAACACTCCCTTGCAAATTCTGGGGTTTAGTGTATGAATGAATTTAAGAATACTATTTACACCTGGTAATAAAATGCAACCTGTATGCGGACACGTCATCCATATAAGTAAAAATGCTTTTATAATGCAAGGTGTAAATGCGTGGTGATTCGTACAAGGTGCTGGCATCTGTGCACAACACAACATTGATATAGATGTTTGTTTTTAGCCAAGATAAAATATAGGTTTGTTCAAATTTAGAGAATGAGCAAGGCAGAAGGCTGAAAGAGACACGCCTCTGATTATTGATTTTACATATATTCTGAGCCATGAAAGCACCTGAAGATGTCTTATTCAACAGAAATGCATGATAAATGAAAGCAATATAGGTGGGAAATGAATGTCCAGTAAGACATACCTTATCTGCTGATCCGGTCTCAATGGTGATAATGAGAACAAGTAAAAATACCAGATTTACACACACAAAATCACATCATTTATGGTCCGGATAAAGAATCTGGTTGCAAATCCCATTTTAATACCAGGTGGAAATTTAGTGTGGTGTGGTGTAGTTGTGTGTTGGGTTTTTTGATTCATAGTCAAACAACTCAAAATGGACAAAACAGATTCAGAGTAAAAACAGATGCTGTGGGGTATCTGGAAATATATGGAAACTGTATACATTATGTGGTGTATGTGTAGATAGACAGCATATTTACATGTATGTGACCAATAGATTATTTCAAACTCATACAGTCTCATGATCTTTGTTGATGTTTAAGACGTTGTTTATTTTACTTTTTTTGACAGGTCATTTAGTCCAAAAAAAACAAAAAAAAAACAGAAAGATTAAAGATAATGAAACTAATTGTTAGTTGCAGCTTCAATTACTTTTCCTGTGTTTTTGTTTATTGTGTGTTTGCAGTGTTTTGTCAGAGGAGTACCAGGATGTTCTGAGCAGGATCTCTCCAGTTGTGGAGCAGCATAAGAAGACTCTGATGCCCGGTGTTCCCCAGCTCAACATGTGTGACGTGGCCGTGATGGTGAGATTTTCTCTACATCAATACGTATATTCATTTCTTTCAGCATGAACTTTGCGGTGAAAGTGTGAAAAAGGAATCACTGTGTTATGAAAACGAAAACTGTTTTCCTACTATATCCAGAGGTAGTGGACCAGAGGCAATTCAGCTTTCACAGCAGATAATGTATGTTCTCCTGAAAGTCAGCACGGATCAGATAAATAAATACATAAGAGAAATGTATTAACTGTTTATGAAAAAACTGAGTAGCCAAAAAAATCTCTGAATAGAGATTCTTCTCAGTTGTGTCTGTTTTCAGTCTGCAATGAGCCAGCATACTTTTAATGTTCCACTTCTGCAGATTTAATCTTTATTTTTATATTTATCACCTTTACTAACTCACTTCAGAATGTGTATCATGTTTTCACCTTAATGTGGACATTTCCTCCTTGGTTGTGTGTCTGCGTTTTGCTTTTGTGAGGAAAAAATAATGTCAAAGCAGCTACATCGAGCAGCAGCTTTGTCACCTCCAGTACCAGAGACTGTGAACGGCACTGCTGTGGATTTATTTGTGGCATGGCACTGCCCCCTTCTGGTGAAGGAATAAAACACAACTTTAAGTAGAGCAGTTTGTGTGATTACCTTTAATATCATTATCCTGTGTCATGCTAATATGGATCTATGAACATTTTATATTTTGTATCTCA
Organism: Pagrus major; assembly: GCF_040436345.1. Lineage (NCBI taxonomy): Eukaryota > Metazoa > Chordata > Actinopteri > Spariformes > Sparidae > Pagrus > Pagrus major. Next base: position 20,561,956 of record NC_133218.1, on the reverse strand, counting down.
AGCAAGCCATTATCTGTTGGAGCCATTACTCACATATTTCCATTGTCGCCTTGTTGAGTTCCAGTGCCTTTTCATTGCTGTTTTTCATTCAGAAGAAACTGAATTATGTTTATACAGTCTAAAGTTTTCTATAATAACTTTAATATCGGCTGTTTTAAGATGTTACTGATTAGATGATTACTCTGTCCTAATAGCCAAGGACCCTCTTTTCACAAAACAGGACACAAAGATGACCCAGTGCTCAATGAATAATGTCTTTGATAACTTCATATCCTTGTTCTTACTGTGGTGTCCGCTCTGTATTACAGAACTGGGCCCCCGCAGGCTGTGAGAAGTTGGGAAAGTGTCTCAAAGTGCCCAAGTCTGCACCCTGGAAGTGTGACTGGCCACACTGAGAGCGAAAATATGAGGAGGCAGGACCTGAAGATGTGCCTTTCTACAGAACAACAACCAATCATGTCGTCTTTGTAAAATGCTTTATGTTCACTGTTAAAGAAAAGGGCATTATGTTGGTAAACCAACATTTCATTGATTATGAAAATTGCTTTTGCAGCTGTGATTTTAATGAGTCAATACAACTTTCTACCTGTTCTGGAAAATTACTTCATCAACAGTCACGAGTCATTTGAGTGATGTAGGTCAGATAGAGAAATGTATTTATTGTGTTCATGCTTAGAGTAATAAAATATACCATGTTGGATTATGGGATTAATTCTGTATCTTTTCTACATGCTTACTGCAGTCATTTTTAATAAAAAGTTATTTTTATGACATGCATCATGACTGTTTTTATGTCGTAGATCCGCTACATTCAAAATGCACACATTATGTGCACATACACACATCCACATTTACTGTAGTTCTGCTCATGGGTCTTAAAATACCTGACAGTCAACACATGATTTCACAATAAAACTTCTACTGCCCAGCCGACATTTCAGCATCAGCTTTATTCATCATGATGTAACAGAGAGGCTAACACTTTCTCAAATGTGTTAACCCAGGCCTCAGCTTTAAATAAAATCATCCAAACTTTCTCTTTTAAGTTTAAATAAATCACTGTCAGGCCCTGATGAAGATTCTTCTATGACTCTGTATCTTTTCCTGTACAAGTCAGAGCACATACTGAATATGTTGATCTTCTGAAGCCTTTTCAGTTGAAGTGCCAAGTAGCTGCTGCACTGAACATATTGCGCATATTCTTACTAACAGTCATTTCCTATGCAGTTAAAAGGAAACTGCTCATTTCAGGAAACAGTTAGTGAGCTGTCTCTTGTAAATTAAATCGCATCATGTCAGAGGTTCAAAATGAAAATCCATTCGTGGACGTGGACACTGCTTTTCTCAAATCCAAGAGGGGAATCCTGAAAGTAGCAGAGATGGTGAGAAAATCTGCACATTGCCTAAAGTTTGAGCGCTTTTCGGTTTGAAGCAGAAGTTCTGTGACAGTTGAGGAATGAGTTGCAGATACATGAAGCAATAACAAAGTGGCGTCTCAAGTTTTTGCTGTATACTTTAGCAAAGTTAGAACTAGTTTGTTGGCAGCAGCGAACAACAGAGTTTTAAAGGCGAAACCAGCAAGTGATCTGAGAAAAATGTGATGTGGAAACATTGTTGGTGACTTAGTTCCTCTTTCGATACAAAAACTGGAATGTGGAACATGTAAAAAGGAAGAGAATGAGTGAATCAGACCGTCATCGTTGTACAAATCAATCATTTTTCAAATGTATGATGTTTGAAAATATGTATTTTCTGTTATTTCAGTAACAATTTCTTTGTTTGCTTTCTTTTTTTTCTGCTACAGGTGACCCTGCTTGTGGCTTTTGTGTGTTTCGCTGTTGCCTCCCCGCCAAAGTACAGTGCAGCCACAGGGTTGGAGTTCCTGATCACTTTACTTCTGCTGATGCTGTATGTGCTCAAACTCAACAAGAGGCTGACTTTCTTCTTTTGGCCTCTCGTTGTGGGTGAAGTTTGACAACATTACATTATAATATCCTACACGTGCAAAAGAGAATAGCTGTGCATATTGTTCTTCTTCTCTTTTCTCGTCTTCAGGATGTTTTCAACTCAGTGTTTGCAGCAGTCTACTTTACTGTCTTGAGCCTGATGGCTGTGACTTCATACACTGTCACAGGCAGTCTGGTTGGAGGGGTGAGAGATATTTCTTTAATCTGTAATTGCAATCTGAGTTGTGTGGCCCAGTTTTTATATGAGGATTATAGTTTCCTCCATACTCTGCCAATAAAATTCAATATCCATACAATGATTTTTCGTGAAGCATGCTCTTGAAGACAGTGATGGAATGTAACCATTTACATTTACTCAAGTGTAGTACTTAAGTACAATTTTAGGTACTTGTATTTAGACTGGTACTTTATACTTCCACTCATCTACATTTTGCAGGGAAATATTGGCGTTTTACTCCACTACATTTATTTAATAACTTTAGTTACTAGTTATTACAGATTACATGCTGCATCAGAGTCAAAGCAGTGCATTTTTAAATGTATTTATTTTGTCAGCATAAAAAATTCACTGATTTTGATAATCAAAAAGAAAGATGAACATCGGATCCAATGACCAGCCTGGCCGATAATCGATCGTACAGTATATATACACAGTGTTGTAAAAGTAAAAGTAAAGATATCGTTTTAAAATAGTACTTTGGTCAAAGTAAAAGTAACCCATGTGTATAGTACTTGAGTAAAAGACTTAAAGTATCTAATATCAAACATACTTAAGTATCAAAAGTACACGTAAAAGTAAATTATACATTTATTTACATGTATGTAGATATTGTATACTATAGAGTTGACCGATTATCAGAATGATTGTTTCTTTTATCTGATTGCTTATAAAATAGATTGATTTTAAAATGTGCTGCTTTGGCTCTGGTGCAGCATGTAATCTACAAAGTAACTAGTAACTAAAGTTAGCAAATAAATATAGGGGATTAAAAAGTATACAATTTGCCTCCAACGTGTAGTGGAGTGGAAGTATAAAGTAGCAGAAAATGGTAATACTCAAGTGAAGTACAAGTACCCTAAAAGTACAGTACTTGAGTAAATGTACTTAGTTACATTCCGTCACTGTAAAACATAAATGTAAATAATGTTTAGTTAGCTTTGACTTTTGATACATCAGATACTTTTAGACTTTTACTCAAATACTATTTGTACTGGAGTGACTTTAACTTTTACTAAAGTGACATTTTAGCCTGATATCTTTACTTTTTATTCAAGTATGACTATGACACCGGATGTGTTGACGTGCAGTGTGATGCATTTATTTTGAGATCTGCTCTCTATTTGCAGATAGTTGGCCTGTTGTCAGCCGGGCTGCTGTGTGTGGACAGTTACACACTTTTCAAGAACATCACATTCAACAAGCCGAGGAGTGAAACCCAGAATCAAGACAACAAATGACCACTTCAGCGACAGTAAATGAACAGCCTGCAGTCTACTGTTGTGTGTGCATTCATAAGTTCAAAGTGATGACTTTCCCATGAGCTCTGAAACATGAATAATAGAGCTGATTGCCAGGCTCCATCACAACTCTTCTACCAAACTGTGTGCAAATGTTCATCATATTTAAGATTCCAGCTGTTACTCAAATTGTAAAGATGTTTTATTTTGTGAATTTATTTTCTGACCTAAATCTCACTGGAACAACAAATGTTAATAAAGATTGTGCTTCGCCCTGTGACATCATGAGTTTGATATTTCCACTGAGCGGCTCAGGATTGTGTAGTATGCAGCTTGGGGAGGGGGGGCATCGCATTTCACATCTGGAGAAAGCAGATGTGCGCTTTTTTGGAGCTCGCGCTGCGTTTCCGCGCTGTCATTGTTTCCGTTTCCACCTCCGAGAAGCCTCACGCCTCCACACATCTCTTTTTCTTTTTTTTTTTGTTTTGCTCTGAATCCGTTACGTTGAGTTTGGGACTTGTCTGAAGTTTTGAGGAGAGTTCAAATCTTTTTTTCTCCAACCATGGGGGACATCGAGGCTCCCGACTCGAGTCGGCCGCGCCAGACGGTCCTGCTCTCTATTCTTCCGACCAAAGAGTTCGCCACCTCAAGGAAAGGCTCGCTGCTTATTGCTGAAGTGGTAAGAAATGAGCAGAGGAGTCACCGCTGAGACAAATGAAACTGGTTCTGTGCTGTTGTTTCCGCCTGATGCGCACTGAAGTCAGAGCGCGCTGCGTTCTGGAGGCTTTTATTTGACTTAATATGGCAGCGATAGCTTTGTGCAGCTTTTAAGCAACTTCAGCAGACTGTTTAACTGTCATTTTGATTGTAGGTCAAGTCAGTTCCCGTCACAAGGTTTCCATTAGTAAAGGGAGGAGCAGTGAGAGTTTATAGCAACTATGAAGTAAACTCATAAAACTTGGGATATTAATTCCAACATTTTTACTGGATCATGGACACACCGCCCAGCGCCATTCATTGTTAACAGTCCTCCACCATGAGTGATCAAACTACACAACTGTCTTCTATCAGTCTCTCTGTGTTGTGTTAATGTGTGCATCATCAACTTAAAGTCCATAGAGTTACCTTTTTATTCACTTTTCAAGTAATTATATTATATCATCATATTATATATGAAATAAAAAAAAAGGTAAAAAAGGAACTGACGGACGGTCCTTGTATGTCTGTGTGGTGGTGGCGGTGAGGGTGGTGGTGAGGGTGGTGAGTCTAACTGCAGTAACTGAGTTACTGTATGAACCCTCACATTTGTGTCATGTGGCATTCAGCTCATGTGGGGCTCTGAGAGAGCAGTCATCCTCCCACAGTCACATCATTCACTCTGCTGCCACAACTTGTAGCCTGCAGCTCAGTCCTCACTGTGTGTGAATGCAGAGCTCAACAGCCCCCTGCACACACACACACACACACACACACACACACACACACACACACACACACACACGCACACACATGCACACTACAGCCTCTTTACTGCTATTCAACAATGTGACTGTGCTCATCAGCCCGAGGCTAAAATGCTTCCATAGAAGTAAACTGAAAACCCACTGGCCTCTGCTGACATAGGCAGCAGAAGTGCATGGAGGTGAGGGTGCACGCCTGGTTTGAACATGCACAGAGTGATATACTGTGCAAGGTTTCTGTCGAGATGAAGTTGAAGACCACATTATGCTAAAACCAGAGAAAATAAATAAACTTTTAGGAGACATAACCTTAAGCTTGAAGAAAAAGAATAAAGATGATGTTTCACACAGCTAATGATAGTATTTGAATTGAATGTGGCTGTTATTTAAGTCATTATCTACCATCATAACTGATCCTGAGACAAACTGTGTCAGTATGCGTGTGTCTTACCACCTCTGCTCATGTAATTTCTGGGGGAAACCCAGCTGTGTGTGTGGTAAGAGTGTGTGGTGGTAGCACAGGATTTACTGTACCATCGTTTATGGTCTGTGTGGTTGAACGCCTTCTGTTAGCTTTAACCTTTAAAGTGGGGCTGCACAAAGTGAGCGGATTAGGCCAATCAAATGTTTCAAGCAAAAAACAATTCAAATGTATTTTAAACATTGTAAATCGCTGTTATATTTTGTGAGATAAAAGTGCTCTATAATGATGAAGGATTATTGTTTTGGCAGACTGACACTACAACTGACACTACTCTTTGCCCTCGGCGCACCATTAAGTTTTAGTTTTGGCCCTCCAAAATAAAAAGTTTAGGCACCCTTTTAAAGGGTCAGTTCAAATGCTAAATTATGATTTAGCTGTTGTAGTATCTAGCTATGCACATTTTGGTTTTATTTATCCATTTATTGAGATATCCACAGCTGAGATTTCTGCTTCCACTTTGACATAAAGAGGACCAATCATTGTTGACAAATTTCATTTAAAAAACTCAAAAGTAGTGACTGTTAGCCCTGATGAAGGCCTAATGGTTGAAACGTGTGGGCTTTTTTAATGATTGCTCTTTAAATGATTTAACCACCATAATTGAGGCTTTTAAATATTTCCTTCCTCTGTTTATTTGTGTTCTTTTTTTTTTTTTTGCAGTGACTACCTAAAAATATGTCTGGGGAATCCACAGAATGGATGAACTTCTCTATGTATGACTATAAATAGCTGACAAGTAAAAGTATTTCATCACATCGGTACCAAAATAAAATAAAATAATCCAGTGGTGCTGCAAAACAATTTTGGTCATAGATTTGCAACATTAGCCATAATGATGTTATAATACAACCACAGATGTTAAGAAGATAGTTACCACTGTATAACAGTAGGGCTATGGTAACATTTCTGACAGTATACAAATCTTTATGGTGTCATACTTTATTGTTATCGCCCAACCCTAACTGAAACTAGAGTTTTTTTTTTTATCCCTGCCAAGAAGGTTCTGTTTCACCCTTGTCCAAATTGTTTGTTGGTTGGTCTGGCAGCAGGATTACCCAAAATCTACAGAATGAATTTTCATAATACTTAGATGGAGGATGGATCTTGATGAAAAAAAATCAGGCATATTTATAGTAGTTCGCTGATATCTATGAGTGAGTACAAAAGGGGACTGTTGACTCAACTAATGGCCACTCTAGTTACTGAAGACCCTGTTACCCTTGACGACAGCTGACAATGAGCTCTGTATGTTATCCAGACTGCATGAAATGCGATGTCATTTCTCGCTGCTATGACTACGACAAAAAGAGCATCTCCATTGTATTCGAGTTAGAGACAAATATTTAAAACCCTGGGCAAATTGAAGTTAAACTTCCTGTTTAGATATCACTAGATGTAAGTGGGAGAATGTGTTTTTCTTTGAGTGAATTGTCCCTTTAAAATGCTAACTGTTGTACTCAGAAACTAATGTTCAAGTTGTAATGGTGGTTCAAGGGCGTGGCACAGTTGCAAATTGTTTTAAGCTACTATTCATATTCCTGGTATCTACTGTATGTCTGCTATGTGAGTGTGCAGCCTCCCTGCTGTAGATGTGAAGCTATTCTTCTTGGAGTAATCACTGGCATCCACTGTTTTCTTGTCTTGATATAATTTAAAGCTTACAGGCAGTGTTATATCAGCCCACGGTCCCTGAACTCAACTTCCACAGAAAGCACAGTCTGTAGCTTTACCATTCTTGGGCGCATTAGTCAGACACACATCCTGCTGAGCATGCATTATTATACACAGTGTGTCAGACCACCATGTACTTCTCATTAGGATTCTCAGTCTCAGCCAGCAACAGGCCCGATAAGGAATGTGAAATCACAGCACACTAAACGTGCTGCAAAAAGCAGGCGTTTTTGTAGCGTTTGAAATATTTTCAAAATGCAAACAAGCTGTTAACGAATGAGACATGTTGAGGTGAATGTGTGCAAAGTGTGCCTCCTCCCTATAAAGTGAAACTTTGTCAGAATTCTTAGCTTAGTATGTAATGTGTTTCTGTGGGGTTTGTGTGAGTTTGAAAGCCTCTGTATCAACTCTGGGCAAGCTTCACTACCTTAGATACCTGCTCATTCGACCAAGAGAAAACTTTCAACACATCCTCGTACCTGAACAACTGAATAGGCCACCGTCCCCAAAACAACATGACCGTTGCAGCGCAGCAGCGACAGTTTGGCTCGGTTTAAAACCACTTGGACTTTGTGTTTTGGGTTAAAATAACTACGACGGTTATGTAACGTCAGTTTTAAACATGCCAATGTTATGTCCTTAACTTCAGCTTGGTTATGCACATGACGTCTCTTTACGGCGATAGTAAGTTCAAATTACTCACCGTCGACTTTTGATTATACTTTGGACACTAATTGTGGTCTCCTGGGTGAAAGTCCTGTGCTTGTTTGACTTCGGGTCTTATGGTGCGTTCCATTTACCTCAGAGATGGCAATAATGTCACACCCAAGTTGACTGTGTTCCAGTTCAAATTGTAATACCAGCTCTTGCCAGGTTAGGGATTGTTAGCTATTGTTTACAATACCAGTTGATTAACAACATGTTACACTGTATTTTGCACATACAAACACCGAAGGGTTGGACAGAACTGTTTGTAAAACTGATTTAATGGGACACTAATAAGGCATAAGTGGTGATAAACAGTATATCCAACAGCTTTCACAGCTGCTGGTTCGTGAAGCATCCATCTTGGATTTTGAGTTCGGGGTTGGTAAGGTGCGTCCGACTTTCCGAGTCTGAAATCTGACTTCAGGGGCGTTCCAGTTGAAAGTTGACTGGAAACTCGGAAATTCCATCTTCCGCCTTCAAAAGGAACGCACCATTAATACTACTTTGCCGACTTCCTTCTTTGCTAACATAGTAATTATTACAGCCACTAGAGGATGCTATCTAACAAGAAGCATAAATATACCCTAAAAAGCAGCTTTCACAATTGACCTGTGTGGTTGTTTTTTTCTAATGAGGATGGGCTGCAAACTTTTTAAGGAATATTTGAAGACATGCGCTCTCCAATCAGATCTCACTTTATTATTTACTCCACAGGAAAATGTAGAGACTATGCTAGCTCATCTATAAGCTATAAGCTCATCCTGTGCTGTTTGATTTAATCAGTGCAACATAGTCTACTTAACATCCCAGACTTTATTCTTCATAAGCAAACATGCCCGAGGATCTACTGAGAAACTCAGAGAAAAGCCTCTCCAGCAGTTTACCTGTAGGTGTTATCTTATTACAGGGAAATCTCATGGATCTCTGACAGGATGCTGCTCGTCTGTTAGGCAGAAGAGCAGCTGCAGCAGTTTGGGTTCAGTCAGGGGGAGTTCCTAACCTCAGGGCAGTGTAGGATGACTGACTGAGACAAAGACAAGATGGCCGGCCCTGCCTGAGATTACACTGTCTGGACTTGCTTTCATTCGCACTGATATGGTGCGTCCAGCCCTTCTAATGGAGAGCCTCAAACACAGGGCAGGCTCATTTACTCGCGCTGTAACTACTTCTGACTTTGATGCAGCAGTTTAACGTCTTCTTTCATTATTGCAGCTTTGTGTTTGTGGGTGTTTGCACAAGTGTGTTTGTGTGTGAGAGAGGACGAGAGGGATTCGGTGTCACAGTGTACAAGCCTGTGAGAATAAACATTGTCTTTTAACAGCTGTATCTCCTTACAGGAAGTGGAGCCGTAATGCACACAGACTTGCAGCTTCAGGGCAGTGTAACTTTATCTCAAAATGAGACGATCAAAGACGATTTGACTTTATTTTGTTTCTCAGTGGGATTAAAAATGTGAATTCGCCTTTGGCTTTTAATAGCTCACTTTCAAATAGATAAATAAATAAAGTGCCTCTTTCAATATCTTGTTTGTCTTAAATCACGAAAGGAAATGCTGATTTTTGTTTACTCTTCACTGGAGGCTTCTTATCTTAAGCTTTCTATTGTTTTAATTCCTCTCTCTGTTTTTTTTTGTCTCTTTAGGTTCTGACCTTTGTGTCATTTGTGTGTTTCGCGGCATCCACAGCAGCAGCCTTTGTGACAGTTCCCCTGCTGGAGTTTCTGGCCGCTCTCTTTTTGTTGTTCGCTTACGCCAACAAATTCAACGAGAGGTTTAAAGGCTTCGTCTGGCCTCTTACGGTGAGAGAGTTTTTCAAATAAGAAATTTAAAACGTGCTGGTAAAGCTCTTCCAGTGCTACAAGAAGCAAATACCAGGTTTTGATGTTTCTTTCTTTTCTCTCAAGGATTTCATGAGATGTGTGACTGCCTCCATTATCTTTTTCATCATCTCCATAATTGCAGTGTCCAAATATTCGGCCGGTTCCTCCAAAGCTGCCGGGGTAAAACTGATGTTTTATTCTTCATCATAGTCTACATCAACATTATTTATTGTCCGGTTACCTCAGTTCTTATTCCTCTCTGATAGTTTTTCACTGTCCTTCTTTTCACAGATATTTGGGTTCATTGCCACCATCGTTTTCGCTTTAGATTTTTACCTCATTTTTAATGAGCTGGCCAGTTTCCTAAAGCAAGGAGGGGAGTCCAATGAGGAGCCATCAAGACAGCAAGGTAATACCCCACATGAATATCTGATACATGTCTACGTGGGAACATATTAAATAAAAGACTGGATATGTTTTATTTATGGACAGATAGTTTGATCCAATGTCTGTTTTTCACATGTTGAAGTGTATGTTGTGATATGTAGCAAAAAAGTATGACTTTTTGTTGATTGAAACTATGAAGGATAAAAATGACTTAAATGTGAGTTAAAGTAATAAGGATTTTCGTCTAAAGACTAAGACTAAATCTAAAATAGTTGCCCAAACTAACACTGGCATATATGTATTGCTAATATGATGTTTGAATATCCTCGGCTTTAAACTACACACAAAATATAAAAGTATGAATGATTGACATGATTTTAATATGTTGCTGCTGGTCAGACATTTATCTTGTATATCTGTAAAACTCTGTTGGAGATATATGAAACTGTCTTTTTCTGTAACAATTTGAGATATACATAATATATTTATGTCATTTATGTCACATTATTACATGCCCATACAGTGAGAATGCTCTGCCCTCTGCTGGGGTTAAAGGGTAAATTTGTCCAAATGACAACAAACATAGTTTCTCACTTAGTAGCCATGCAGATCTGTGGTTCTGGACAGAGATATTTTAAGACATTACTTAATAAAATCGAAACTATCTCCACTGTTTGATACCGCCAGACGTAAATGAGTATGCTTTTGACAGCAAGTGTTATGTGTCAAAGTTTGCAGCAATAGAACCCAGACATGGTTTACTTATCTGACTGGTCTACATGCGGAACTAACACTCATTCTGATACTGACGCTTTTCTTCACTTTTGTTTTCTAGATGAGTTTTCAGACTCTGATTCAGACTGAGACCGCGGGGATCTTCATCAGCAGATATGTTTGATCCAACAAAATAAACCTTTTTTAGGAGGAACTGCCACTGCTGAGATGCCACCTGCAAAGATCCTTAAGCGTTTCAATATGCTGAAAGGTTACATTTATACTGAGTATAGTAGAAATCACATCAAGGTAACACTGATTGTTGGTTTATTATGTGCATTTATTTGTAGTTGAGAGGCACTTCATACAGTCTTCTAGATATATAAAGAGGGGGAACCAGATCCTCTTTATCCTATTTTTTTCTGCTGAGTATTGAAGGGCTGGAATGTAGTTCACACATTGATCATGTCAAGACATTTAGGAAACAAGTCTAAACTGATGTTTCAAGTATGTTGGTCTTTTTAGATGAGTTATTTACAGACCATTGCAAGTAGTTTATAAAAACTCTGTTCTTTGTCATGCCCAAACCTATATCCAGTGTGTTAGATATAAAAATAATAAGATATAAATATATAAATGCCATAATAAACCTGCTACTTAGATGACCATGAAGCTGTGAAATGATTTGGTCTCATCATACATAGAAGAATTCTTAGAAGTTGTTCGATGATCTGAGCAAATGTCTAAAACTGAAATAATGGCTAATTTTGACTGGGCAGTTACTGTGACCCTATTTACAGACATATTACACACTAAATTAATGTCGTTAGTGAATAAATGATTCAGAGTACTAATAATGAAGTAGTATTGTAACAAAGATGTTTTAAACGGAAGTGCTACATAAGAGAAATCGGAAGAAAGAAGTTCCTATGTACGTGTGGCATCGCCGTCAGATATAAATTTACAGTATTACCATTTGTACAGTATGCAGAAGAACAGATTGGTTGCAGGTTGGCTGGTTACAACCTCTGTCCAATTGTTTTAACTCTACAGTGTATTTTTATAATGTGAGGATAATGTTTGCTTATCTTCCTTTAAATTCAACTTTTGGGTCAACAGAGTTCCTGTGGCGTGCTGTACAGCATGACAACCTTTTCTGGGGTTGTTTACATGTTTTATGATTGAGAGTTGTTGTGAATGAACAGAAATGATATATATTTTCAAACCTATTCAACTAACCCCAAAGTTTGAGAGACTGTTATGTTCCAGTTTGCCTGCTGTATGTGCTTCTTACAACCTGTGTGTGTCTGAATAACTAATAGTAATGCATTATTGTTTTGTTAGATGCTAAATATCCTATATGTGAATCTTTATTGAAAAACGTGTTTGCTTATTTTGATTGTCTATTCATTTTTTTCACTTCTGCAAGTAAGTTTGAGTTTTCAGTTCTACTGAAAGGTTAGACGCACTTGAACGCCACAGTGACTGTAATATACATGAGCACTTCATGAGTGTATCAACAGCACCGTGAATTGAAAACGTACACATTTGGCATCAGTGGCCTCTGATTTCTTTGAGGAATTTCAACTGGCATACTAATAGTTAACAAAACACTTCCAAAGTTGCAATTACATCCAATAATTAATCACCGGATTGTTTTTTTATGGGAGAGTTTTGATAGTTTGTTACTTTTGTGGCTTCATTTATATTAAGATTTTTTTGAATGATGCCATGAAAAAGCTCCCGCCTTGACTCATCCTGATCAGAGTGATATGTCTTTGCTTTCCTGTGAAAACCATGTGTCTTTCCACAAACTGAGAAAAACAGGCCTGTTTACATGGTGTTTGTCAAAGACGTTTATCATCATCATTAGTCATTATCTACTCTACGATGCCGATGGAAAGTCAGGTGAGGTTTTGTGCTCCAGAAAACATTTCTGGAGCTTCACAGCAAAACAGAGTTGCAGCATTCTCCTAAACAACTGAAGTAGATGGGGACTTGTTCCTCCATACGGCTCATCCGGCGTAATCAAAGTCTCCAGAAGCCCTGAGATTTAAAAAGGTGGTATTTACACCCTGTGCGGTCACGCTTGTGCACCTACTAGGGAGCACACTAACGCTTTTAGCTTGGCAGCTTAAGTGAAGATTTCAGCTTTAAAAACATCTTTTCAAATCATTTTTTGATCCCTGGGCTTCCGGTGACTTGGAAAACACCTGATGAGCTGTATGGAGCCATTTTATGTTTACTTTCAGTTGTTTTTTATACTAAAACAAGTCTCCATCTACTGCAGTTGTTTAAGAGAATGCTGCGATGCTGTGAACCTCATTTTTGGGTGAAATTATTTTAATTAATAATTCAGGTTATCTGAAAAATTCCACATTACCAAATCTTTAATGGATGTTGTTTTTTTGTTTTGTTTTTTGTTGTTTTTTTTAACTGCTTTTTCCCCCTTTGTACAAAAGATGTTTGAATAAAAACAAACCGTTTCACAATAATGTCCAAATCACTTTATTGAAATCGTCACTATAAACTGATGTGAAGCCTTTTGTCAATGTTTTAAATACAAAAATACAGCTAAGTACGGCTCCATGCTGTACAAGACAGACCTCGTTGTCATCATTAACAAAGCACACTGAATTCAAAGGAAACAGAAGAGCACGTCACCTCTAACTTCATCCACACAGTCAGACTGATCACGTCTGCTTTTTATAGCACAATCCGGAAACCAGTGGAAAGATTTCCTCTCCTCCCCCATAAATACAAATACTTCATAACATATTGTAGCATAAGGTTGTATAGAGAGCTGCAAATAAGATGGTCTGTTTATATCATCAAATAGCATAATGCACTTGCATGATTGTGCTGCAAAGTTTGCTGTACAAACGTTTATGTGAACATTTTTACATCACTCAGAAACAAATCCATTAATGTAAGTGACAGACAGTATAACACATATGATTGTCTATTCATAAAACTACTTCAAAATTAGCAGTTGTACATGATATAAGTTACTAAGAACATGAGAAAAGCCTGACTCATCAAGCATACTGTATAGTGTGGAAACTCTTCAGGCTGTTTAAGAAGCCATACAGTTTTTATTTTTCATTTTAAGCCACAGTCAGATACATTTCTGGTCTTACCCTTACTGTACACACACACACACACACACACACACACACACACACTAATCTGACTGTACAGTCAGTCCATTGCAGTCATGACCAGGAGATGGAGCCATATAGTAGATTTAAACCCCGCACAAACTCACACAAGCCTAATATACACAAAAAGGTCTCAAACAACAACAAAAATACACACACGTGTAAATGCAGTGAGGATTCATTACATGAGAACGATGTAAAAAATTAAGTCGACATTTCATCCTTAAAATGCAAGAATTACGTGATTTTTTTAAGATTAAGCCTCATGTTTGTGTGTCAAGAACACTGGCCAAACAGAAAAACAGTAAAGGAATGATTTTGCACAGCTGTGGTGTGGAATGAATGACATTTCATAATACATGAAGTGTGTCATATTATACTGTAGATACATATACAGACCTTGATCGGAAATCAACTGAAGGCTGTGACAATGATGCTAAATGTGCCGTATTCCCATCCAACCTGTTGCACGCTTCATGTGACTCTTCATTTTTTAATTGATTAAAGTATCAACTCCTCTCTACGATAGTCGTTACATGCCTAATAATTAGGAATGCGTTAAGAAATACAGCGCTCAGGTCGAGGCACCCTGTGATTTCACTTCAAATTTTTTTTTTTTTTTTACAGAATCAGAGATTGAATGGAGTGTGTCAGTACCTGAGATACAGTGTATAGGCTAAGGGCGTTGGTCACCTACTGATGTTTGTTTCAAAATGAATCTCAAGGATGTATCATCAAACATTTGTGTCACCTGAAGCCTTTGATATGTGCAAAAGTAAATAGAAACCAATTACCTTATAAATGGCTGATACTACGGAAGCCCTAAACAGTCATGAGTCAGACATGTTATTTTGTCTGCTTTCCTGTGATGAAGAGTTACATTTTATGTTTTCTTGAGATCATGAAATAACAACTGTTGTTTCCCCAAGATAACGAGATAATTTTGTTGAGCTCTCCGTGTAACAAACTTATAATAACAACACTAATTGGAGATCACAAGAAAGCAATGACTACTGATGGATGACTTGAACACTTATGTAGGCAGATAAGCCTTTTTTGCCTTGTTCTAAATTAGTTTTTGAGTGAATAAAAAAACGACTGAATGTAATGTCAACACATCTTGTCAACACTGTCATTTATTCAGCTCCACCATAATAGGCAATTCTTTCCTCGCTGCCTTGAAGGAAAGAGGGGTTCCAGATTGTGATTTCGGGAAAACACAGTATGTTATTTGGAGATCTCGACAAAATAATCTCATTATCTCAAGAAAACAACAGTTATTATCTCGTGATAATGACATGAATAGCTCATGATACAAGAAAACAAATAAAATGTTACTTGTTATGAGAGGAAAACGGAGAAAATAATATACTTGATGGCTGTTTAGGGCTTCCATATGACACTCTTTACCTAGCACACTAATTTTTAAATTTAGGAATGCTAGTTTTTGGATAAAACAGATGGAATGAAGTTTTATTTTGGTCTCACAATTGTGTCAAACTCAGCGGATGCATTGGTGATGCATAGGAGTAAATCTTTTCTGCTCATTTTAAATATTTTTCTTGTACTTTCCATCTTAATTGCAGTTAGGAATGACCCTGTTCCGTTACTGTATAATTGCTGCTGTGAAAGATCTTAATAGCGGCTAACAATCACAAAGGCTTTTGTAAAGTTGTAAAGGAGAAACAAACTCTAAATTAGCACGTGCAATCTTTAGATTCAATACTAATGTCAGCCTTGCTCACAGGTAGAAGCTAAAGGCTGCTGTCAGTATCTAAGACAGAGCAGGAAAGTCATGATGCTTCTGTTGGACTGCAGGTTACTGTATGTTGCTGGTCCAGTTTCTTCCTGGATCCATGATCACATTTATCACCACAGGCATCACAGAAAGCAGCGTGAAATAAGCAAACTGTACAAAAAGCTGACCTTCTTTTACTCTACTTCATTCACAGTGAAAAACAAACCTTTCTAGAAAAAGTCAATGGAACAGGAGCTGGTGCACAGCTGGGGTGAGGTCAGCCTTCTCTTTTTGGCTTTTCTTGGAAGTCATCCTCCACGCTGATTGAAAGATATGTGTGAAAAGTTTTACAGAGAATACCTTCAATTCTGACTCCAGCTCTTCACTTTAGAGTCTTTATGTGTCACTGAAGCCTGGATGAAGATTTATTCAGTGGCTGGGCAGGCAGAAAGCACAGCTGAGGTGTCATGATGAGCAGTCAAAAACATGTGGCGACCTTGAGATGGCCCCTCCATGCATGACTCGAATGAAATACCGTTCTGAAGGCGGAGAAGCGTCCGTCTCGGTCAGCTGCCGGTAGTGTGGCTTTCACTTAGTCTGTCTGATTGTCTGCCAGCGCTCATGCTAGCTCAGGTCTCGCCTCCATTTCTCCACGAGATGCCGTGCGCGCTCGCATGTACTCGCTGGTCTGAGCCGCCTGACAGCCATTACCCATGCGCCACCTCCGTACCGCCAGGAAGGTGTTAACTCCGTACACACCTGTCACCAGGAAGCCAAAGATCTGCAAAAGGAAGTAGAATGAATTTGAGTAGGAACCACAGGACACACTGTTCCTGAAATGTGATCTTGCAAATTAGTCAACGCAAACTTGATTAAGGCTGGTGTTGTTACATTAGATCACATGAAACCTGTACAGACTAGTAATATTAAGTTTAAAGGCTTACATGCTTTAAAGTGCAGGAGTGGACACATACAGATGAATGAATTTAGCTAGACTTGCTAAAAATACACACACACAAACACAAAAGGTCCAGTGTTAAGAAAACAATACAAGTCAGCTTTCCCAATGAGACCTTTGCTGAGGTCTTATCTGATCCTCTTCTATTGCGTCAGTATATTTATACACATGTATAAATCCTTTGTGATGTGCCTTGGTAGGAAACTTGACTGATAAGAGGAGGTTTATAATATGTCTTCTGTTTTGTATATCTTGGCAAAAGCGAATGGTTGGGACAACTCACCACGGCTGCTATTTCAGCTCCAGTGTTGTGGTTGATGCAGGCCAGCACAAAAGACGACAAGAAGAAGAAGAAGGTGCTGGCAGCCGTGTTAACCAGGTCCTGCAGGAGGAGACAAAAACAGAAAAGATAATATTAGACTCCAGATGTGCATCAGTGCTATTTTTATTTCATGAAGGGAGCAGCTGAAGCAGAGTTTTGTCATTCGTCACGTTGTCAGCGGTAAAGCCAGAAATTAAATTAAATAAATACCATTCATGGAGGAGTAATTCAATCTTACTTACACATAATCACATACAACTAAGGCACCATTTGAAATTTCTCAATAATACAGCCACAATACTTTACTTCATAGTTTAAGTACCAATAAAATATTTGTTTAGATATCTCACTTTAAGAATACAAACATGTTTTTTCAACAAAAATCATCTTTAATTTAACAAAAAAAAAATCCTGAAAACAACTAATCGCACTTCAAAAGAAAACCTACTCACACTTTGCCTTAAATATAACAAAATACAGTCTGCTGTAAGTAATTCCAACAGTAATCACTGAGTGTTTGGTCAGTAAACCTCCTCCTGCTAATGTAAAAAAAAAAAACCACATGAGCAGACAAAAACATTTTTGATTTAAATCAGGAATTATCTAAAGTTTCCAACACCACATGAAGTATATATCATATATAAACTCGAATAGTGCGCTTAGTAGATTGCAGACTCCACCTGGAGTGTCTGGGGCCACCTGCGGTTGCTCCCTGTTGTTTAGTCGGAGTAAGGAATCAACAATCAGTGTTGGTTAAAAACAGTCTGTGACTGAAGCTGTGCCATGCAGGGCCTTGAGCATAAAGTCGTAAATGTCCACAAAACACATTAGGCTGACAGGGCCTCTCCAGACTTAGGCCTGGTAGAGATAATGAATACATTTAATTACGATATAATCAAACTATCATCAAACTGCATATAGTTGGCTTAACACTTTAATTGAATCTACCTAAAGCACTTGAAGGAAACGTTGACCCAAAAATGAAAATTCAGTCATTATCTGTTCACAGTAAAACAGTGTTGCAGCATTCTCCTGATCTACCAGAAGTAGATGGGACTTTAAAAAGAACATAAATGTCTCCATACAGCATTCATTTTTTTCGGTGAACTTGTCCTTTAAAGCTACAATAATACAACAGTTCGCTCCTGCATTTTGCATTTTCAACACACCAAAGAAATGTTTCCTTACTGCAGGAGGTGTTTGTTACACCACACCCACAGTGTACCCCAGCACATTATTCAAAACATTAATGTAATCATGAAATTTGAAATCTATTACAAAATGAATGCTGTGTACGAGTACAGTGGAGCTGTATCAATGATAATAATGCTACTGATGAGTTAATCTCTTTTACAGTCCAAAAACATTCGACACCTTCTTGACACGTTTAGCCTTTGCAACAAAGCTGATGCAACATCCAGGTAGGACATCCGGGATGCTGTTATACCATGTTGAACAAACAAACAGTGCTCACACTCATCTAACACGCTAGACTGAATCCTGGTGCTTAAAACAGCAGGAGAGCAAAAGAAGCAAACAGCACATACTTAAAAGCTACCTAGCACCTCATATTACACACAAACACGCACATAACTCCCTCCACCCCGCTCCTTTTTACACGTGAGAAGGAGAATGAAAGAGATACTTCCCTTTGATGTTTTACTGACTGTTTTCAGCAGCACAGACAGCGAGGGAAGGGTTAATTATAAAGTGCTCAGCGTGACTGGGGCACGGCCCTCGTGATCAGATGCGTGATTGTGATCATGGCAAACATGGTCTCTCATATGACACACAATGCTCAGCACACACACACACACACACAAAAGGCTGCAGTTTAATTGGTAATGCATTAATATGGAACCATAACACGTCAGGCTAACTGGCACCAGTGTTATTATGCTAACCTTCAGAAGAACACGCACACTATCAACCTACATCTCAACAGACATTCAGGCGCACACACTACAAACACTGTTCACATTTACACACACACACACACTCACACATTTATCTCGCCCAACTGGTTAAACAGGAAATACGGCGTATTCACGTCCCAGTGTCCTGTTCTCATGTGCAGAGGAGCTTTTTCAGATCCCATATTCTCTCCAGATCCAGTCTGTTCAGTCCCTGTGCCTTACTCTTTTCCACATTCCACGTTTTCACCAGGCCAGCACTCTGTAAAACCTTAAATAACACATGCACAGACTGGACCAAACCACTGGCTCTCCGGCTTATTATTGGCTCGTATTGTAGTTTTACAAACCTCTCTCTATCTGCTGAGATTCAGAGTACTGAACAAAGCTAGTATGCTTTCAAAATATATGAATGACGTTATTAATCTTGGAAATTAAGTTTGATATGAATCCATTGTATTCAACCCCTGGATAAGAAGTTACACATTTTGGGAAATTCTTGGTCAAACTAGACCAACTACGTATACATGTTTAAAAGCACAAAGCCCCATGTTTTATCTATGTGAAATTTTAAAGGAGACATCTTATGCTCATTTTCAGGTTCATAAGTTATTTTGGGTTACTACTGGAATAGGTTTACATACTTTAATGTAGAAAAAAACATCAGTTTTCTCATACTGCCCAGCACCAGCAATGTGCTCTCTAGGCAGCAGCTAGAAATACTCACTGGACTGCAACTATGGAAACCTTAAAGGATGCAGCAGAACGCTAATTATAAAAATCTATTCTCTTGACAGCTGCAGCGAGTCACACAGGGCCAGAAAGCTTTATGCAGGGATGAAACATCTCTCCGGCTTTCACATCTATGCCCTGATTCTTTCTGAAACAAAAATAAAGATAGGAAACAAGTATTTCCATGTCTTTTGTCTGCCTGTGTGGCAGACTTCAGCTGTCAAAACCAAGAGAGCTTTTATTGGATTCCACTTGCAAGTTAAGTAAACACAACATGAGTAAAGTGGTCTCTGGTCTGAACTGATGATAGATTAATGACCATAGCTAATAATAACCACAAACCTCAGCTGTGTGTGTGCAGATTCAGCAGAGATGTAGATCATTAACGGCAGAATAACATGGACTCAAACAGAGAAACAAGGATGGATTAACATATAGACAACATACTTAAACTATGTTGAAACCTGTCGGTTTTATCAATTAAGTTTATTCATAGTTACACTAGAGTATACAGTGATCCTCAGCGAATGCTTTGAAGCTGGTATGTGTGAGTAGAAGGGATGTAATGACAAAGAATACGACATTACTTTACGTTTTATTTGCAGTAATCTTTGTTGCCCCACTGTCTTCCTGTCCTAACTCACTCAGATCATTCAGACATCACACAACGCTACAAACATCCATAAATCTGAGAAATCAAAGAGAAAATAAGGCACTCCAATATAATTTTCTGATCTTGGCTCATACCTTTAAAAAAAACTAATCCATCCATCCAGGTTATTATTGTCCGTAAAAGGATCCAAAGGATCATGACTTTCTAAAGCCACATTGCCACAGCAGGAACTTTCCCCAGGGACGAGGAACATTTGGAGGAACTAAGTGCCCTTCCACTGCAGGGACCAGGGTCTAAATTAAGTTCCAGGGACATTATTTTACCCCCAAAAGGTCTCTGCTCGAGAGGAAGTACTTTCCAAGAGTACCGGAAGATTGGGGGTGGGGCTTGCAGTGCATTATTCAGTTTGTTTTTGTTCATTGTGCTTCAACAACTCAACATCAGAACTAAGCATGCAGCAGATCTTTGTTGTGCACAAAAATGATGTGTAACTACAATTACCGCCTCACACTCCAGTCAAGTTGCTGTTCCTGAGCTATGGCGTTGAATAATGGGAGGAACATTTTCAGCAGAATATTATGATGTCACAGTGCATTGAACCTCTGACCATTTGGATATCAAATGTCATAACTACATCATTTTATCCTTTTAGACATTTGTGTAAATTTGTTGTCAATATGACCTTGACCTTTGAACTTTGGCCACCAAAATCTAATCAGTTCGTGCTGGGATCAAGTGGACATTTGAACCAAATTTGAAGAAATGACCTCGATGTGTTTCTGAGATATCGCGTTCACAGGAATAGGATGGACGGACATTCTGAAAAGCGCTTTTTCATACGTCAGTTGACCAATTTCCCTTATCTATGGGGTCATTAGACCACGGTGGAAATGCAGACAACAATGGGCGGAAGGATCCTTTTAGTTCCTTAAAAAGTAGTTCCTGGGTTCATGCAGATTTGCCAAAATGTAAACAAATAGGCCAGAAATACAAGGTGTAGCTAAAATATCATGTTGTTTGTATAGATTGTTGGCAGCTAAACTTTTACAAATATGTTTGGCAATTATGGCAAACTGTAACAACAAACTGCAGAGATATTTTTGTGACATAATAGATACAGATAGTAGCTTTGTGTTACACCCAATGTGTGTAAGGCTGTGAGTGGTCCAGCTAGCACCGACCAACAGCCTAGTTCCCTCTGAAGTAAGTTAATTCATGCATTAACTGTAATGAGATACTGTCTGCTCCTAGAACAAAACAACCTGAATGTATTGGGCACACAAACCGTTGCTTTCCTTTTAAAAGGAGAATAGCAGCCCTAAAATCCCTCTACCTCCCCTTTGGGCTGTGAATGTTCTTCCCTGTGTGTCCTCATGGTTGCCCCCTTTTCTGTCTCACAACCCCTCAGCACTGGCGACAGTTATTTGGCCGTGGGAATTAGGAAAACAATGCACTGAGTGGCCCGCTTTTATCTGTAGCCGGTTGCGCAAAGCTCATTCATGCAAACTAAACCCTGCAGTTCAACCTAACAACTAAAAGTCACCAAGTGGCTTTACAACAAGGTCCCAGGACTGCATTCATTTTAGTGTTGAAGGGGAGGAAGAGGAGGTTAGGGCCTGTGTTTCCCCCTCTGCACTGCCAAAGTCATCATAGAGGGTGAACTGGAGGAGATGGGATCACGTAGCACATAATTGTACGATCAAAACTCTCCTTCTGAGACCCTCAACCGCATCATGAAACAGCTCACTCCACAGAGAGGGAAACATCAGCTTCAGTCCAGTTTGGAAACTGAGGAAGGCAGCAGAAGGGTTAACAGTTGGTTAACAACACTCTGAAATGATTACTCATGGTGAAATCCCCAGGGGCTTAATGTGACTGGAGCAGCTTTGAACTTGATAGACATAAACAGTGTGGGGTGCAGTCTACAAGTGTCGAGTGGAAGTGAGTATCAGAGGCTTGTTAGCTACCATAGTTTGGAGTCTGGACAGAGAGCAACACCTAATTTGAATCTTTCTTCAGCTTACCAACCGACAGTGAACAGCAGAAGGTCGTTGCAGACACAAAATTTGTTGTCCTGGAAATTTTCTTTCTTCTTTTTCACAAGATATGAAAGATATTTTCATGCTTAGCAGCATGTTTCCAGCAATACCAATGAGTCAAACCGCAGCCCACCACAGTGCAACTTCTTTGAAGAACAACCTCTTCTGTGGGTCTTATGGCAACCCACAACCAAACTTGCTTCGACACACGTCTGTGTGCACGAACACACACAAATACAATGCATGTTTTTCTAGACTATTTATCGCCTGAGTGGAAAAATAATTATCTAGTCAGAGCCGACATGAGAAAGACCAGTGAGCCTCAGGAGAGAAGGAACAGAACATCTCAGAAAAAGATCGAACAGGAGGATTTTAGATCATATGAGCTGCCTCTCGGAGACTGTAAAAAGCTTTCATTTGGTGTCGCTCTGCCAAAAGTAGAAGCCAGAGGCACACCCTCTCTTCATGTTTGAGGTGGAATATTGTAGCAGGGATACCATAAAGCAATCTGATAGCTATGGTTGGATTTGGACATCTGGTTTAACATCCACTGCTTTACTAGAATATGTACGCTGTGTGGCCTCTGGAAATACTGCTTTTTTCCACTCTCCTCTGTAAAGGATACTTGGCTGCAGCTCAGAACACACCAACGTGTATATGTAGGCAAATTCAGAAAGACAACCAGTATCTGATGGAGAACACCCACCAGCTCGTTTGCTTACAGCTGACGATGCAGATCCTGGTGGTAACACTGAAACTGTATGCCCTCCCAACCAGTTCCAAGCATAAACGGAGTGACAACACATTTCTGTCTGTTAAACCATAAACCTTCACAGTTTCAATTAAAAACATAACATTAGTTTAAGCCTTGAATACAGAGTAACAAGACTAAAAGTCAACAATCAGGCTCGTGGCTGTACTCATATGTTCAGTGTTGCTTTGAGCAAAATGGTGACGTCAGCATTTTAACATGCTCACAATGCCAATGCTAAAATGCAGATGTTAAGCAGGAATGTTTATCATGTTCATCATTGTATGTTTACCATGTTAGCATGCTACCATCTGCTTAAAGCTGCTGTGAGCTATATTTTCTTATTAAAACAATTGCTAAATAGCTCTATATCCCACCAGTAATCAGTGTTATAGAGTCTTTGGTCAGTAACCCATGTCTCCTCCTCCTGCTCATGCAGTAAAAGAGAAAAAAAATATTCTGGTATCCCTGCCCAGTTTATCCAATCAGGACAGAGAACTCCAGAAAGAGGCGGTCCTAAGAGCACGCAGAGAGCAGGATCCCAGCGGCCATTTTGTCTCAAACTTTTGTAAAACCGCTTGTCAAGAAACGGTGCGGTGACAGATTTCATTGTGTGCTTACCGTGAGGCTCCAGTTGACATGGGGCACCTTGGTGTGCAGGTTGAGGCTGAAGATCAGGAGGAGGACTCCTGTCACCACGAAGGCACTGCAGCTGACAAACTCGAAGAAGTAGACCCCTCCACAGGGAGAACACATCATGATTGTCTCTATGCAGATGAATCCAATAAGTGATAGAACCTGAATAGAGAGAGACAGGAGAAGGACAACATAAGGAGATGTTGAGTAAACTCTATACGGTTTATTTTTACACAGTTACACCATGTCTTTGATTTGTATGGCTGGAATCTGGGTCTCCTATAGTTTGAGGTAAATATGTAATAATACATATAAAGTCATATCAAAATGCTTACTAGTTATACTTAAGCATAAAGGGTACTGTAGGTCAACCTTTTTCTGTAACTTTTGTTTGTTAGTGCAGAAATTCCAGGCTTTCCAGATGATGAAGTGATCGTCCTATGAATAGACCGGAGGCCATGAGGAGATCTCATGAGTCCCGCTCCTGGCAGCCTCTGAAGATGCCTCCATCCAGCCAAGTTCCATCAACAAACCACAGTATGGGAAGAATTCTGCTATTTAGGTGTTCTCCTGCCATCTAGACCCTGATGAAACCACACACAGATTACCGATTGGCTCAGACCGGTCCAAGTCCCAGAGACATAACAGACCTAAAGAAAATGCCACTGCGACACATTAAAACCTGGAGCAGCCAAAGTCAAACCAGTTTAGACCAGATCTGCTTGGTCGGGACAGTTTTGATGTTTTGTTATTTTATGTTGATATAATAAATTGTATAATGATGGGTTCTGAGTTGAGGGATGATTGTAGGTTAAACTGTAAGAAAAAGTCCATGGCAAGCTTTTGAGCACAACCACTGAAATATTTTTTACTCTCTGCCTCAGAATCATTATTTGTGCCTGAAAGATCAATTTCATTGTCAACAAGGCATGTCCTGTGTCTTCTCTACGCTTCTCTCTTGTCTATACACTAGAGGTACACAGTGTTGTAGTCGAGGCCCCCAAAAACAAGAACAAGTCATAACCAAGACCAGCATGTATCAAGACCGAGTCAATACAAAAAGCACTACTAAAATTGATCTGATCCACATTTGCAGAAAAACTCTCACAGAATTCTTGAGAAACCTTTTGATAAAATAATCAAAAAGGCAGCAAGCGTCAAGGTTTTCTGGGTGACTCGATCTTGAGTACTACAACACTAGCACAAAGTGTAAACCCACCAGGAAATTACTCTTTGGTTTGAGGTAAAGGACTTAAATATGAAATGAGATTCGTCATCACAGTGTTTGGTTACATTGGATCTACAAATGTTTATGGAAAGCAGATACAATTTTACATGGGTGTAAAGAATGTATTTATTTTCCAATTCATTCTTTTGCAAAAGGTACTTAGGAGTTGCATGAAATTCCTGTTTGTGTAATTTCATACCGAGTTAAATTTTAAGTTTTATGGCTGATTTAGAAACTTCCAAAACAGACATCAAACAACAACAACAAATGATATGTGACAGCCAGAGTGGGTAAAATTGGTTTCCATGAAGACATGGGCAATGTCTGTAAGAACAAACTCAGTTACAACACTACGAGAGCAGAAAACACTTTGAAGACAGTCAAAGGCAGAGTCAAGTTTCTAAGAAGCTGCAAGAGTCAGTCATTTCCTCCATAAACAGATGACTGAAGTGCTGCCTCATTAGCAGTGCCTTCCCCATCAGCAAGACACTGACTGTCTCACTGCTCATGGTTGCTTTGATGACTAGATAAAAGGTTGCGAGGTAATGATCTGGTCCACGACTATACTGAGTTTTTTTTAATAAAGTTCGTACATTCATGAGTAGGGAAGCACGTGGATTGCACTGTGGTAGTTTTGCTATAGTCTTGTTGTTTTTATTCTTGCATATTAGTTTGGATAAACATGATACCCTGGCAGTTATTATTGCAGGCAATGTGGACAACCTCAAGCTTGGATGAGCACTATTCACACTCAAGCTCAGGGCAAGTGGGCCTTAAGACTCACAAATCATCCTTAAACCAGGGTACTGACCTCTTTTAAATCCACCTCCTTTGTTTCATTGGGGCAACAAAGTCAAGGGGATTGTGCAGGCATGAGTCTCGGGATGTGGTCAGTGAGGGAAGGAAGTACATTGGAGAGATGATCACATGTCAGTTAGTGTAGGGCTAACCGTCGTGACAACATGGAAGAGTGAAGTGAAATGATGAAGCAGATTAAGTGGATGACACGGAGGGGGAGCGGAAAACTGGCATCTGAGAAGCTTCTAGGCCAGGCACTATAAATATACTATGAACAATGTGTTTAAAGGTGTAATTTATAAAATATGATCATAATTAAAAAGTTCCTCCAACGTGAACAAGACGTGAACACAGCTGGACAACAAAGTAGGACTGAAGACAGCCTCCAACACCGGCTGAAACAGGGCATACAATACAGAGATGATATACAGTGGCTCTGACCAAGACTATGACTTCGGAACGACAAGACATGTCAAGCGGGGATGAGAGAGGTGTGCAGTGGGAGAGAAGCGTCAGAAAGTGAAAATGGCCTGCAGAGCTTAAATATTTTCACATCTTATTTGGAGGACTTCGACCAAACCGGAGGCGACTGCGGAAAAACAAACCGAGACTTTGTTGGTGAGTTTTATTTTGTTTATGTTGAGTGTGAATGAAGTGTGTTTTAAGATGAGTTAACAAGGCAATTAAACTCGTCTTAGTCTGGTAAAAGAGAGAAACTTGAATTCAGTATGTATATATATTCAGTTGTATTTTTCTGTTTAGCAAGGAACAAAGAAGAGTATGTAACTTCTTGACATGTTATGTTTGTTTTGTTCTTTTATTACAGCTGGTATATGGAAACAATGGGGGCTATCAGACAATTGCCTCTTGCTGCTGCAAAGTACTATTTCGAGACAGGACAGGCCGGGGCTAGCTGGTTAGCATGCTAACTTCAATTGACATCTCAACTAAAATTCTGGCCATATCATACAAATTGCTCTTTTAAAACCAAAGTTATCAATAGAAGACATTAAACAACACAATATTCCATACATCCATTAACTTGCCCTATAAATACATGATGTAACACAGTGTGTTGTAACGCATACCCACATGGGGCTCCTGATGGCTCCAACATAAGTGCAATATCAAAAGAATCTTAACATCCTCACAAATGTTTTGCCTCCATAACAAATGACGTGACCAGAATAGATGAATACAGTCAGTATCAAGCATAAATACACACATATCACTGGCCGAGACTGTATGCAAAGCTATGTTCAGACTGATGGAGTAAGAGCTGTCACCTACTGATTGTATGTGTGTACGTGTCTCGGTGTGTGCATAATAGACCTTATTTATAAAGGCCTAAGAGGGACAATGATTTTGCAAAATCTCTGCCGAAAATAGACTTACAGTGAATGGGTATATTTGCTCAATTTTGGTATGCCTATTTTTGGGATTTTTTGTAAGTAGTTGAACTTAAACAATCGCACAGCTAAGCTTTATCTGGAGATAAGACATCTGTCTCCTTTCTTTCTTTTGCAGAAAAGTCTCTTAGACTCTTGAAGCTGTTGTTTCTAAAACTTTGATCCTTGTGTATTAAGGAGCTGACTTCTCAAAAGCAATCATGTAAAAAAAGCTTTAAAGTTTAACACTTTTTAAAGTATTGAAACCCAATGAAGATTTGCATCCAATCTGAATCCAACATGAAACCACCACAGCTAGTTGCATCTCATTGGATGACACTGCTGCACAAAAGTATTTGCGAACAAAACAGTCTCATTAGCAGAAGAACCCTCCTCCTCTCCCCTGGCTCTCAGCAGCTCGATAGCCTTCCAACCAGTTTGGCTGAGATGTCACCGCACAGGAAACACTTAAATGCCACAGATAGTAACGCACGTCCAGGAGGCACATTACCAGTGATGCTAAAGAAAAGACATAAGAATGCAAACCCACAAGGCCTGCCATTATTAATGCTGCTGTCGAAGCCTCATTAGAGCATGTAGTTGGATAGCAGTGTGTCTGTAACTGTAACACAACCAAAAAGGTTACACCCAAACAGGAGTGGAGGGCTGCTTGGGCTGAGGGATGATGTCATGTCTCTCATAGAAAACATATTGCTTTCCCCAAGACCCTGTGTAGCAGGTGTCACGCAGCCACAGGGGAGGAGCGGGGGATCACAAGACACCATACTGGCTAATCTTGTAAGTAATGATTTTATGTCAACCTTCACCCCAATGCAACCTGTTCACCGTGCATGATCATGCACGCACATCCTTATCTTTGGGATTATGCACATTATTAGTTGCCTTTAGAGGCCTCTTAGACCCAGATCACCTTCTTATACACCATCTGTTGAGGACAGAAAATAAATGGAGGAGAAAAGAGGCCTCACAGCGGAGACTATGCAACACTAGATGCTGCAGTCAAAGTGCTCTGGGACCTTGTACGCGAAAAAAAAAAGCACCCAAAATGTTGAATATGCTTCAGCACGAGCCCACAGCTGTGTATGTGATGGAAAATGTAGCCTGAATGCGGGTTATATTTCAATCCAGAGGATAAGGTAAGTGTGTGTGGACACAGGTTCTTGTTGTCTTTAGGTCTCCCTTCAAGCTCCCAATAAGTAATGTTTCAACCAGAAGAGAATGTGGCATCTCTTTCAGAGCAGGAAGTGCTCGCTGACATTTAGAAGCATCTGGTAACTTCATTACACAACATCCACAGACTGAAAAAAGAAACCTTACTATAATATTTAATTACCACTTGCTACGATAGTTCTTTAAAAAGAGAGACCTGGGTTCATGAGTGAACTGATCATGAAACCATGAGGCTTGCTGGGAAACAAAGAGAGTTTGACTGGTGTTACTGTCAGGCCCTACAAGGTATCAAATTGCTGTCAGTGTAGAGGGACATGAGCTGAATATCAGTTGGACTTTGTTGACCCTATTTCAGTGAAGGGACAAAGACAAACCGGCTGTTAAGGTGGACACGCCTCGGTCAGGTTACATCCCACAGGGGGTTGTTTCTGATCAGTACAGGGTCAGCAGCAGAAGCCATCCATTCATCCAAGGAACGACATGTTGACTGTAGCTTTAGTGTGAAGCAACTACAAGCAACGACTTAGCACTTAGCAGAGGGAAATAGAGAATTTCTCAGTAAACGTAGGTCAGTGCAAAGGTCAGTGGTTTGTAACGACTGCCTTAGTGCAAACAAGGCCTGGGTGTGGAGGTAATATAATCAACATTTCCTCGACAAAGGCATAAGGAAGCATGGACATTGCCAGAAGGGTGGGTGAGGAATTTAGGCCCACTAACGCTTGAGCGATGATTGGCAAAACTGACATCATCACAAAAGCTTTATTCAATCAGTATTGAATACAGCAGAACCATTATTCCTCCATGTGCAAAAATGTACTGTACTGTGCCAGTCCATTTTGCATTGATGCTAATCATTACCTCATATGACAGAGTTCTGCAAAAAGATGATCTATTAACAACACACGACTACTGCCCTCTCAGCCACAGAACAACTTTCCGTTAACACAGTGATATATATAACAGGCACAACACCTCTTTGGCACAGCAGTGTTTACAGATTAAGCAGAAACTGTGCAACATTAGGTACAGTACATCACATGCAGTCAGCTCTGCATTGTCATCTATCGGTTTCTGAAAGATCCTCTCAAAGCCTGAGCTGGCACCAAGGTTGAACGATCAAAAGAATGAGCTGTAAAAAATGTGAGCCAGTGAAGCTATTAGCACCTGGCAGTGAGCCTTATAGGCCTCTTCTAAGATACTGAATGTAAACTTGGATGACTTTCAATGGTCTTGTCCTTGTCAGTGAAGGAGCTATGACAAGCTCAAACTGGAAAATCAGTATCAGCGCTCAACAAACCATTTCAGTAAATAAGAAGTGTAAACAGAAGATTAGTAATAGTAACTAAGATCGTGCTTATACACTTGTATTTACATTAGCTGCACCATAACTGTTTTTAGTGCATGTACCTAATAAAGGCTTAAGAAACTCACAGGCAAAGAGAAAAGTGTGCACTTGTTTTATTTCTGTGTTATAATGTGCTTTCTTGCGACATTTACATTCTGTTTGTATTAGTGTACCCTGTGCAATATTGTGTGCAGGCTTTATTTACATATTTTTGCACACGTGGGCGTTGGTGCGAAATGAGCTGAAACCAAGGCTCACTTGTCGGGTCATTTACTGAACTTGAATACTTTTTGGTGCAAACCGCCAAAAGCACCAAATGTCCCGTCAGACTGTGACCTTGTTAGTGCCTCAATTAAATCATATTTTTTTTTTAGGCAAAGTTTTTGTACAGCTGCTTGAGTTTAGTCAGCACTTAACATGTAAGAACTTTGGCTTATTATGTGACTGGTTACTCAGGAATGAGTTAGGAATTAATCAGGAACTACTCCATAATTGATCAATTGTGTGAATTGAGTAATTCCTGAATAACTGTGATTTTGAGTTACAAAAAGAGTAATGAATGATTAAGTAATTAGTAGTTAGTGAGTTTACTTGGTAATTACTCAGTATTATATTTCATTTCTTGAAGAAACACAAAAAGAGTAATAAATGATTAAGTAATTAGTAGTTAATGACTCTACTTGGTAAATACTCAATATTATGTTTCACTTTACTATGAATGAATGAATGAATCATTACTTGTTTGCGCCACTCGGTTGTGGGTTCATAGTTAATCAGGAACAACTCATAAAGAAAGTTAATTAATATGGTATTACCCAATTTGTTATCTAGAAACTCATCATCTACTTTATAGTCCCTGAATACCAGTTTTCAGGATTTACTCGTTAACGATTCATTGACTATCAAGTTGTTCCTGATTAATTCCTTACTCGTTCCTAATTAACTAACTATTCACATTTTTTTGTGCCTTATTGTAAAGTGTTACCAATTTGTTGAACAAAATGTTTGTTTTCTAATGCCAGAAATCAAAAGGACATATTGTATTAGTACAGAAATTCAGGGATTGTGTCGGCACAAGTATCAAGAATTTGAAATGATGCCCAGCCACTATGGTGTTACAGAGAGGAATCTCATCATGTATGGGCAATCATTTTAGAAGCATGGAGCCAGGCACAAGCATGACTGCCCACTCAGTCATATGGTTTTATTGTACTACATTTCTTTATCTGTGCTGCAGCTACAGGAATGTTAAAGAAATACAGAAATAAAACGTTGAGGAGTCAATATTCTATCATCTGCTGTGAAACAGATGAAGACTGTGAATATGAATCTTCTTCTGAGTTACTGCCTCCTCCAAACGTCTCCCACGCTGATGACAGATGGCGTCCTATCCTAACTTCCCACATACACAGAGGTAAACATCACAGGTGTGTGCAACAGCAAGGGCTGACTGTGCTCTTCTGTAAAACCAGTGGGACTCTCAGCCACCCACAGAAATATGCACATTTTCTTAAAGTGAAACTAAAGTTTTAAAAGTAAAGCAGCAGAGAAGCCAGGACAAATCTTCAACAGTTTGGACTTTTGGTTTGCTTGTGATATCCACAAACATTGTTAGAGGTAATTGCTAGATTCCTCAGTGCCATGGTTTCTCCTGCTGCGGACACACTGCTCCATGTGAGCGTGCAGGCCGAGCTGTGTCTGAGTTTTTTGGCACCAGAAGAAGAGAAATTGCTCTGGCTTGATAGATATTTCCTCCTCTGGTGAATTGTCAGAGCTTTGGGAGCCCTCATTCGGCTTTGTTGTTGCCTCTGTCTCAGCTCAGACATCTGGTTTAGGTGTACAGATGTGAGGGAAAATATGTTTGTCAAGGGACCACTATGTCCTGACAAAGAAATGGTGACAATCATTCAGCAACTCAGGAGCTGATCAACTTCACAGGTATCGTCAGGTTAGTTTTTGAATAGATCTACAGTCGCTAAACAAGAAATACTGGACTGCTGGATACTGTAGTACTGTGCCATTTTGTTGGAGCCAATGTGAATCCTTCAAAATAAGAGTCTACTGAAAAAATAAATACACATTCACATGTTTGGCAAGCTTTGTACAGCATGGCTGAATTGAGATCTTTAGCAACCCCACCCCTACACCTTCACATGTCACGGGCAGAGGTACATCTGTTAGAGATGTTGTGCATAGTAAACCAGGACGATTTGAATTACAGTGTTCATTTTCAGGGATGTAAGTAATAAGTAAGACATTAATGAACACAGTAAAGTAGTTTCAGCTTTATGGAGTTATTTTATCCATATGTTAGTGACTGCTTAGTAGAGTCATAGTTTGTTTTACTCACTTTTATGAGGCTGTACATCTCTAAACATGGCAGCAGTGTGCGCTGGTGCTCAAACTTACCACTTCAACCACCTTTAAAATCCCGAAGTATGACTTGAGGTACTCCACGTCGCACCTTATCCCTCCCAAAACGTTCCTGGCGTGGACGGGCTCGGTGGTGGGCTGGTAGGGACTGCTGGCCCCGGAGATCATGGAGGTGTTGGAGGCCTCTCCGTCAAAGCCCTCCGGCTCCTCGGTGGTCCTCATGATGATTTCGGGAATGACGCTGGACTCTCGGCTAGAAACGTTGCGACATATAAACCCCACGCTGACCGCCTGTATCCACCTCACGGCGCAGGTTATGTTTCATAAAGCACACTTTGTTCCATGCGGGGCTGGAAGTGGATGGAGAAAACAAAACCAGACTGGCCACTTTTCATAGCCACCCCGCGGGGAGACGGCCGCGGAGGGTGCGCTTTAACATTACGCGCAGGAAAATCCGGCTGCTAATGTAACCCTGCGGCGTTTCCTCCTGCGTACAATAGCCGCACTTCTAACTATGTTAGGCGGGTCACTTGTGTCACTTCACCATGGACGATTCTGGATAGTTCAGCAGCACAGAAGAAGAAAGCCTACCGGGCTGCGTGAGGCGTCCCTGCGACCGAAAAAACATCCACCCATCATAGCCCAGAAGAACCGAGAGAGAGCCGCGTTGTTTCCTATTGTAAACTTCAGCTATTCTCCACAGCAGCCACAGTGAGTAAGGCTGTCCATACGCCGCTCTGCTCGCTATGGATGCGAGGCAGGATTGTCTCCGCCCCTCTGAAAACTGCACATTCTTGTGCAGGCTCTGCGCCCGTTTTAAGTGTTCCCAAACAGCCTGCAAAACGAATCCAGCCGGAACCACGCCGACAGGACCGAGAGCTCTGCCGGAGCATTTTCTTTTTTTCTTTCTCTTCGACTGGTCCTTTCTCATCGTCCACACGCCTGCAAGTTACCTCCAACCAGGGCCTGATGAAAATATTTCTCTGTTCTCCAGAGGATTACAATGTGGCTGCAGCTCTTTTTAAGAGTTAATGCTGGGGTAGTCCACCACTATAATAATCCCTGGTTGTCTCTCTGCTGCAGGGCTATTTTGTGCAAAAGCCTTTTATCATTCACAAAACAAAACCTGAATATTTGAATAAAAGTGCTTTGCCGTGGCAGGATAGGGCAGGATGGTCCCACCAACTTATTTAAAAAAAAGAGTGCTGTGGATAGTCAATAACAGCCATTTTTCATCAACTTGATTGATGCAACAGTGACAATAAAACATCCAGATTTTTTCCCCCCAGATGTCAAGTCAGTCATGTTATGTAAACTTTCAGAATTCAGGGATAGGCCCAATTTTCTTTAAATGAAACAAACTGTGCTTCCCTGTAACTCACTGCCCCCCTCTGGTATTTAGTGGTATTACAAGGTTGCCTAGGTGATAGCAGATGGCTTCAGATGCTGACAGTCTGTCTGATGCCTAAATGTTGCAACCAAACAGCTGTTATTCTTTAATGTAGCTTTGCAGATCTCTGGTTGCGATGCCAGTGGATTTTCAGGATTTTTAAAGTACAGTTCTCTTTGGAGTTCATACAGTTCACCCAAAAGTTAGATTTCAGTCATCATCTTCTCAACCCTCAGCTTGTCTGAAGTAATCCAAGTCTCTGGAAGCCTCAAGATTCCAAACTGATTTGGATAAACTTTATTTACACCTTTTTTTGGTGCCGAAATCTTCACTAAGCGTTAGCAAGCACCTGTCTGAAATGGGTGTAAATAATGTCAACTCAGTTTGGGATCCTAACAGAGCAACAGCATTGAAGCGCTCTCCTGAACAACTGAAGTCATTTTAAATGTTTTAAAATGTAAAATAACCCCCCCAAAAAACTCCATACAGCTTGTCCAAGTCTGAGAAAGCCCCGAGATCCCAAACTGAGTTGACAAGACAGTATTTACATGCACTTGAGACAGGTGCTTGCTAACGCTTTAGCTAAGCAGCTACAATAAAGATTTCAGCTCTAAAAAAAGGTGTAAATAAAGTCTTTTCAAATCAATTTGGAATCTGGAGGCTTACAGATGTGGATTCTGCCGGAAAAAACAAGTCCTCATCGACTTCAGTTGTTTAGGTGAATGCTCCATTGCTGTTTCTCTGTGAAGCTCTAGAAATGATTTGTGGACTATGAAACTCAATCCGACTTTTCCATCAGCATGGGGGTGAGTCACTTTAGGGCGAACTTTTCTATTAAAGGCTCTTCTAAAATGTACAATGTGCAGATTTACCTTTACAAAACATTTCCTCAGCAATGCCTCAGCCAATAAAATGTCTAGTGTTGCAAACTTGCAGGGCTTTAACATGAGGAATTTTGCTATATATATTTTGTATATAAAAAGCAAAGGGGGTCTTCTTCTGGCTGTCAGCAC
This sequence comes from Pagrus major, assembly GCF_040436345.1. NCBI lineage: Eukaryota > Metazoa > Chordata > Actinopteri > Spariformes > Sparidae > Pagrus > Pagrus major. The sequence continues at coordinate 20,527,700 of NC_133218.1, read as the reverse complement.
ATTTGTTACAAGTACAATATGAATATCTATTTAAAATCTTTTAATCTTTGCCAATGCTTGTGATCTTTCAGTGTTTTACTGACAGTGTCATTGGTTGCTTACATTTCCATTTTTAATTGAGCAATCAGCACCAGTGTCAGTAATTCAATAACACTATTTCATATTGTTTTGTGCTTTCATGTGGGGTTGTTGTGGAGTAATTAATGTTGTGAAATCTTCCGTTCGCACAACCTTCAGTATTTTGTCGAAAACATGATTAATCAAACATTGCATAGACAGACACAAAAATGTAAAACATCAACCAAATTTTGGATTCTTGGTTTTATTGAAGCCAGGGGTCTGATAAACATTTTCCTTATCTTTGTCGGCGTAAGAAGCTAAGAGTCCACATGGCAGCTTAGAGGCTACAGAATTGTGTTAAAAGTCATACAATCAAACTTCTGAATTCATTCAGGACACAAAAATGCAGCCAGCCATGTGCTTACAATGTCTTGATATCCTGAATACAAAAGGACTGGAAGCAGAAGCTCAAAGTCTCATATATAGACGTAGACTGTCGATAGTGGTTGAAGGCAATTCAGTTAGGATGTGAAGAGGCAGTTGCTTTCAACTGACGCTTGAATACAAAAGTTACAACATCTTTTCATTACTCATTCTGGGGAGCGACAACCCATCTTTACAAAGAGCAAGTGCAACTTTGAAACCAAGTAGCATGAGAGCACTTCATTCCCATCAGTTAAATGCCAAATTTTAAAGTGTGGCTAGGTTTTTATGTGGAAATATCAGTGTGGTCAATCAGGTTAGGGTGACATTTTACAATTCTTTTAAAACAGAAAATGTCTGGGGACAAAATCATATTTGACAACAAAAACAAAAACAGGCCTAAGTAGGATGTAAACACAAACAAGGGTACGTTTTGTGGGCAAAAAGGACAGACCTGTAAAAGAAATGGAAATGTATTTGGTTCATCTACTTTGAGATGTCCCAAAAACATCCCTAAGCAAAAAGGTGTAATGATGATGATTTCCAAATGTACATCACCAACAGAAAGGGGTCATTCCATAGTTAACCACCAGGAGCACCTTCCATAACTTCAGCAGCAAATGCAGATAAATAATGAAGTTTTGCTGTCTAGGTTAACTTCTAGGTTCATTACTAAATGTTCTAATAAAAAGGCAGAGAGGCAAAAAAAGAAAAATATGCATTCTGTATCATTAACTGTACCAACAGGGAATTGATACAAGTGTCCCAGGGAAAAGTGCTTATTTCAACATGTGGCGGTGCTGCTCCTGGCTGCTCTTAAGTTGTGCTTCATCCACTTCGGCAACAGACCCTCAGGGGCACATTCCACCCAGTCATAAGGAAAAAAATAATAAAGGAAAAATAAAAACAATAAGAGCTTCATCTTGATCAGAAGTAAATCCAAAACAGATGTGGAGCATCATTTTGACAACAAATCAAATCATGCATAAAGTAGACTGTACACCAGTATGATCATGTGGTTATTCCCTTACAGAGCATTTTTTTTAAAATGAAGTTAAACCTTAATTGAAGACCAGTTTAGAGAATTACCATAATCTTAGGTACACAATTATTTCTCCTTCAACTCTTGAAACCCCAGATATGGTTGAGTGGAGTAAGGCATTTCTACCATTTTTACAGGGTGTTATTCAAAACAAGACTTCATAGGCAGGTCCGAAGTTTGGAATGCAAGGGCTCCATGCAAGAGTAGGACAAAATAAAATGGCCACTGGTTAATCTTATGGATGATTACAAAATATAAAAGCAGAAAATAGTGACTAACATGCATCTTTGGTTCCATGTTCCAATTCACTCCAGTTTTCCTTTTTTGCCATTATTTCAATAGCAAATAGCTGCTCTCTTAACACTTGCCATTACGTTTGTGAAAGCTACTCATATACACTATCCATAGGATTAAGTAGGGCCTTGCATACAGACTTAAGAATAATGTACACTTCATTAATTTTGATTAGATTATGGTGTCATGAAACCATAAATATCCTTACAGATTATTTGATATGGTACAGTATGCAAAAAAAAGAAAAATTTCATAACACAATTAAGCAACCCCTTAAGGACACACAATTAATTAGGAGCATTCCTGTGAAGGCAGGGCGCCCAGTGTGACAAACTGTTAGCTGTACATTGAAGGCAAAGGTTGTAGTTTTAAATGGGCACTGAGAGAGAGCGAAACAAAAAAGACCCGACTGGACAAACAGGTTTCCTACAGGGAAGTGTTCCTACAGCTACTTCATGTAGAAACTGGGAATGTTTTAACCGACATGCGAAGTACAGCGAGAATAAACCACGTGAAACCAAAAGGACACAGTGCTGTCACACTGAAGGATAAAACATCTCATCTTGTTCAAACCACAACAAATCGTTACGTGTGTATTTTGGCTGCAGAGCGAGTGGTTTCAACCACAGTGAGTGTTCGTCTGATGGACCCAAAACTTCCATCATGTGGTTTCTTCTTAATATGAGCAGCCTTTACAGTTTGTATGAAGGTATTCAATCTATTGCTCTATTGAACACCATCAGCTAGGCCACAGAAATCTTATTTCTGAAAAATAACAGACCACAGGCTTGTTGTACATTAACAAAAATGTAAAACAAAATAAATTATTTGGATGACAAGAAATGGACAAAAACCTTTTAACCGATGGTGCTACAGTGCATTTCCTCTTATGTAGACAAGCACCTCTACTATGACACAAACAGCTAACTGTGCGAGGCACTTAGGAGTTATAGTAGGAAAGATGCTGCCCAACCCCCTCCCCAAATATACACACCTGTAGCTAAAGAAGCGATTCTGTTGCGACCTCTAAGCCTGTCAAATCTCAACCAGTCTCATTTAATCAAAGAAGCTATTTTCAGAATTTGGACAGAATTGCATTTTGTACAAAATCAAAGTGAACCTGAATAGATTTTTTTGTATTTATATTTACAGAATCCTTCGAAATGATTAGAGCGAATGATATGATATGCTATCAGCTATCTGGACTTGTCATATTAGTGTCATGACGTCAGTGGCATTTTAACATGTTATGTGGATACAGATGAATTTTTGCTTAACCCGATAAATGGTGCACAAAATAAAATAAAAAGGAGGAACTTTGTATAAATACATCAGTATCATATCCAACATTTTTTTTTTTTTTTTTTACATACTACATATGTTTGCAAGTATTTAATTACTTCTCTCAATGAATATAAGTTTAAATACCTTTCCAATCACAACCAAATTCCTTCCATGAGATAAGCTGAACCAGAGGCCACAGGAGCAGTAAAATTTCCACTCTTTAAAACCCACCAGCAGGGTGTTATACCCCAGAAACCAGAGGGCCTGCAGCCCAGCACATCAGGCTGGCTGCCAGGGAGTGTGCACATATTTCCATAAACTGACACCCCTCACAAAATTACATTTACAGTGGAAGAGAGGACAGAAATAAAGCCAAGCCTTCAGCACTTATCATCTCATAAACACCTTCATTCTCTCTCTCTTCCCATCTCACAAGACCACCAAAATATCTGATAGCATCTGAACTCATTCTCGTGCAACCACTGTGTGTGCTGGCTGATATAGACATTGGGAATTTGGTCAATTTCTTTTTATGCTCGCATGTACATGTATTTTTGCAGTGGACGATGCAGCTGTTTTTGTTGCTTTCACGCTTCGTTCTCTGTTGGCGGTGGTATGTTGTTAGCTGAAACCATGGAGTCTTGTTTGCGAGTCATCCTGTCCAACTCGGCCTGGACGTCAGTCAAACCCGGCTTCTGCCCTTGGAAAAGACAGGAGACAAAGTCCAAAGTAATCTCCTGTAGCGTCTGTGTGTACTCATAAATAACAGTTTTCTATGGCCAGCAAGCGGATGGATGGGGGTTGGATAGTGTTGCGGTCCCATGCTGGGAATCGGCGGCTCGCTGCCACAGTTAACACACACATGCAAAACTAATCATCAGACAAAGGGGACATATACTCATGCATTATCCTTTCAGCTCGGTCTCAAAAAGATGTTAACTCTGTTCAGCGCTGGAACAAAACGTGAATGTCAGTGGTCTCAGACAGAGAGATGAGTTATGAGAGGTTTCCCCTCAACATTTCACTGGGTACATTCAGCCATTTCACAAACAGTATTTGACTTTGTTATATTATTGAAATATAACAAAAAACATGTGCTGGAGCTGAACATAAGAACTGTTGACATGCAAAACAGCACAGGTTACTGAAGTAAAATTACAGGTAAATAATTAGTTGAGCAAGAGTGCAGTGCGATATGACATGGAGTGAGTGGCATTAGTTTCATGGGGGCACTTATGATTGAAGGTTTGGTGCATACAGGCCTGTGACAAGTTCCTTCAGGTCTCAGAAGTTCAGTCAAAGAAGACAACTTTTCTTTCTCTCCTGTTTTAACCTTCTTTCTCAGGCTGCAGAGATAAAACTCCAGACAGCAAAATGGTCCACAGCCTCTTTCAACAACTGTTTCTAACTCCTCTTGTCTTGACTTAAGTGTACATGCAGTCTGTGCTCTGAGATGGATCTCAAGTCAAGTCAACAACAATGCTTGAGAACTGTTCTGCTAACCTGTAAGGAAGAAGGTTTGAAAATAGAAAGAGATGATGGGTGAGAGTACTTGAAGAAGTTGTACCTGTTTTCTTGGCAGACCCTTGCACTCCAGCTCCAACTGCTCCACTTCCTGGGCTCCCCGGGGCGCCAGTCTTTTTACTCAACAGGCTGTTGAAGAAGTTAGCCAGCACTCCCTCATTGGCAGCCCCCGCTGCAGGAAAAACATGGAACTTAAAATCACTTCTGCATTACTGAAACTTCTGAATTGAAAATTGCCTACGATAAGAAAACAGAGGTTTGAATAGGTTGTACATATTCTCACTTGATAACACCCACCACACTTAATTATTGAGCTGCTTGTTACCTTCTCAACACCAAGAATAATGAAAACAACAGGCTGATTATTATTAACAGTCTGGGATAGCTTCATTTACTTCTCTCAAAAAACATATCCTGCCACGTTTAATCAAAATAAGGCAATTTCTTTATCTTCTAAAGTTCAGGAACAAAGCTCTTTAACCTGTGAGGGGCGGTGTAGTGCACTCTGGTATTCGCACCACCCTCAAACCAAAACTTTTTCTCAGAGGGCTTTACTATCTGTACAGCATATGACACCTCTTATCTTAGGATCCTTGAGTTGGATAAGGAAATAGTCCACAAAGCATCCTTTATTAGAAAGAAATGTGGTGGTACAGTTGAAGAGGGTTGATCCAGCTGCTATAAACACATAACTTTCCTTTTTGAGATTTGCACACAGAATAAAATAAAGCCATTTTAGTAACAACATTTGAATTCATAACCACAATAGGCAAGTTGAACAGGCCTCTATTAAATCTTGTTCAACCCAGGCTTCTGTTGTGTTCGGCTGGAATGCACTCGGCCCCCTACTGTACTTAATAATGGAGACAAAATCATTATTTCTCCTTAAGGGTGGCCAGCTCGGGGGGAGGCGCAGGAATCTATTGTTATGTGGATTATTTTCGTTGTTACCTCTTGGGGGCAATATTGCTGCACTTAAGGAAAAAGCTATTCTCATTACAGCCAAAAGATCAAAGGGGAATGGAAAGGACTGCGATCAAAGCCGTTTTTTTGCAGGGGTCCAAACATAAAGAGAATCTTGAATTAAATACAAAACACTGTGGAGGAGTACACAGTATGAACCACAATAATCAGGTAGGAAAATAAATTAGTTCTAAAAGAGCTCCCACCTTTCATGTTAGGGTCAGGCTTTTTGACAGCAGCCATTGGTGAGCCGCTGGTCACAGTGGGTTGGCCGGCACGACCCGCGGGCCGTGGAGAGCCTGAGGCTGTCCGTCCTGGAGACTCCTGCAACACAGAGACCAAAGCAACACTGTGGTCACAAACCAATACAACAACAACAAAACAGGATAATTAGAAGAAAAAGAAAAATCTATTTCTACGGTTTGTCATTTAATAATGTTAAGACACTTACTGTTGCTCCTCTTGTTGGCGTGGCTGGCTGCTTCGCTAACATAGACTGTAGAGTAAAAAAATGTTGAAAGTAAATGTCTTAATTCGTAGGAGGTTTATGGTTTCAGCAACATGTTCTTATGCATACGAAAGGGAATCAGTGAGTCAAAATGGATATTGCTAACAGAAATGGTTGACTTATTTTGGATTTCCTCTAAAACTAATTTCAAACATACATATTTTTAAAACTTTTCATCATTTTGAAAGCCTCCACAGTGTATTCAACATAAGATTCAATCACCTCCCGTACAAACTTTGATTTTGATGTCCACAATTAGAAGGACAGTCAGTGCAGAACGAAACCTCAACTAACACTGAACACTTCTCTAACCTGTAAAGCTGAAGCCTTGGTTGAATGTTTTTTTTAGATTGCCTTTTTTGTCCACAAAATAGGAAGTGGAGATAATGTTACTTGCCATGTAGAAGTTTCAGATGTTCACCAGCACATGACTAAAAGTATGCAAATGTATTTAATAATGAATGCCAGTTCAGGATCACCACAATCTAACAAAAGTCCTGGCATCAAGTTTAGCCAATTTTAGCAGTTTAAGGTTTTTGAGATAGCTTTGCTAAACAGATGAAAAATCCCCCCCCCCCTCTATTTTCTCATGCTACAACAAACACTCGAACCATTAACAAAACATCTGTCCATGTTATCCACTTTGATCAGGGAGAAGACATTTTGGCAGCTTGCATTTGAAATCAACATATGGAATTTTCTGACACTCTCTCAATGTCAGTAGCTGGTGACAGAAATCATGAAATATGCAAGAAAGACTGACACATACCTGTTGCTTCATCAGGAAAACCTGCTCATCCTCTGCACATATCTCTTTGTCATGAACCAGCTGTGAAGAAGAGTCCAGGAGAAGGCATGCGGTTATTCAATTGACTGTTTTGGATTGTAATGTCATCCTTTAGGTTGAGTTGGAAGTTGTCAGTATTTGCATTGCCATACCTTTCGTACTGGGGGCTTTGTGATAAAATCTTCAAATGGATCTTCAGGTCTGACTGTTGTGAAGTTTTCATGCAAAATCCCAATTTTCTTCTCATTATCCCATCCAGATGGACTAAAAGAAAGAGGGAAACAGTTTAACTACATGTGGTGTATTGATATAAATTCTATTACGGTTGATTACTTTAAGTTTTTTACATAGAATAAAAATGAGAATTGGGTTTTGGTATAAAACCATCTGTTGCCTCACTTACATGAACACTGCATCCTTCTCCACCACTAAGGCAGGCGTGGTGAACTGGAAGTCATACATCTTATGTACTATATATTTGTAAAGCAGGTCCATGTTCTTCTCCTCTTTGACTGAAGTATAGATCAGGCCAGCTCCATCTGTTACATTCAGTTAAGGCATCAAGCCATCAGGTAATGACATAAATAGTAGGTAAGGTGATTATATTCAGACATAACACAGATTAACATAACAGAATATTAAGGACCACATAAAAAAACCCTGACGTATGGCCCATTCTGTTCGAACAGTCAGTGTTTAATTACAATGAATATCAAACAATTAAAAGGATACACTGTAAGGAAAATCGCCTGATGTGGGACTGGATGAAATCGAAGTGCTCCTCTCTGTAGTCGTGCTCCTTCTCTAGTACACTGACTGCGTCGCACTGAAGAATTAGGGATTGAAAGAAGAAAAAGATAAATATTTTAACTGCACAGACAATAAAATGCTAGAATTCACAAACAAAGGGACATGGTTACATTGCTCTCTGCATCTTCAGCCAATTTTACCCTGACTGGGAGAGACAGTTGTGATTCACATCAATACACCCCCTTCCAAATGTTGTTTTTTTCCTCTCTTAAGTGCCCAGTAAAATATAATTGTCCTAGGAAGTTATTCACAACACAGAAATGTAAACAGATCAGCGACAGCAAATGACTGAGGCAGGAGTTGGTGAGGGTTAGAAGGAAGGACACCTTCAAATCACTATGTGCTCTGAGGACATGGTTGCAAACTTGCCCTTGGAAGGCTCTGGGAAGAGATTTTTGGTGTGCTGCCTGCTGAGCCTCTGCTACAACCTGGCATGAATCCCAAGATGATGACCTCTACTTTCTCTACTCTTTCATGATTAGTCATGACAGAAGGGACCAGGTTTGAAAGAAGACTGACAGCAGAGTTTTACAGTCAAAAGTAAAAAGAATTCTCAATTTTAACCATCTATAGATAAAATGAAGAACTATATAGCAAATAATGGTTTTGAAGAATGTCTCCCTCTCCCAAGCTGAATCCTTTTTCCTCTGAGAAGGGCTAAACAGAAGCACCTCACATAAAAAAGGCACATTCACCATTTTTTGGTCACAGCTAGCATGTGAAACTCTGCTGATGGCTGCACTGTGTTTTCCAGAACTAGTCCTGCCTGGAGGGTTAACAAGCAAGTATAATGGCCGCTTTTCATTAGAGGAAGCTGCCTTACAAAAGCACAACATAAAACTGCTGCTAATGCACATGTATCATTATTGGTTTGGACTGACTCTACATGCAGTCTGTGCCTCACATGGTGACAACTCAAGAACCCATCAGAGGAAACAAGCAGTGAGGGCTTCTGTCAGGGTGTCAAAGGAAGCTTTCTGTGCCATTTTACCTCATGCAACTCAGAGCTCAGTAGAGAAAAGGTACCAGCAGGCTAGCAGGACATTTATACAAACAACAGTGATAATTTTGAGTGAGGACAGGTTGTTCTTATTTGCAGTAAATGGAACAATATCGCCATACTGCATCACCATGTTTAAGTATTCCATTAGGTTTTATTCAGTATCATTCCTTTGACTGACTCTTTGGTCACATGGATGTAGTATTAGGTCAGAGAAGCTTTGATAGATAAATCCTCTTCTGGCAATACCAAAGTATTAGCCCTCTCTTGAAAGAGTCGATGGCTTCACATACAAGAGTCTTGGGGCTGAAGGAAGTATTTACCTTTGAGCAAACTATTAGCACTGGAATGCCCAGGTTGTGTGTGAGTGTGTTGTCCCCAAGCGGTAGCACGACGGCCTCCTCTTCCCCTGCTGTCGGGGCCCGTCTCTGTGGGGAGGCTGGGGTGGCATCCTCCGGCTCTGCATACTCTTGAAAAGCTTTCACCACTAGTGGAAAGACAAAGGGAGTAAGAGATTCAAAACATTAGTGAACAAAACATACAACTCCAGATAAGCTCAATAAAAATGAAGATTAGTTATGTTTCCAATGTCTTTATCTGCCTCACTGTGTCTCTTTTGTTAATGATGATGCTTGGTCTCACATACTCTTGTTTACCTTGTTTTCTATCATACTGACTCCTGGTTCACAATACATCACTAAAAGAACAGTTGTCTTTTTATAAGAAAATCCAAAATGAAAGGAGATCTCATCATGTACCCATAGGTATAAATAATAAAAGAAAATCAGCAATGCTTTTGTAGACCTTCCTCTTACCCAATAAAAATGTCTCTCACTCCCAAGTGGTTTGCACTACATTCTCTCTGCCTTATAACCTCATTCAACAGGCATTTAATATAGGACAACACAGAATAACACCAAGTTATATAAATTAACAAGTTATGTGCAAAAAGTTGATGACATGGCTAACAAAAAAAATCTGAAATATAAATGTGTCGGGCAGTAGAAACACATTAAGCAAGCAAACTAAGCCACTTGTAGCCTCTGCAACACCCTGATGCAGAATTATAAACCTGGTTTTACAGTGCAGTGTAAAATGTTGTGCTCAGCCTCAAACTATGTTGCTGAAATTAGATCATGGGGTACTTAAGAGTAGACTTTACTGGCATATAAACATATTCACACTTTTTCCAAATACCTGTTGGAAAAAAAAATCCAAACTTAAATACACATTAAGCAGTCATTACTGATATATAGTGTAGTATCATTGGTGTTAACATGAAAAATCTCCAGTTACATAATAAGCCTTGGGTGAAAGGTAGAAAAACATATATATATAAATGGCATCCTACTTTACTAATTCGCTTCCCCAGTTGTCAAGACATTTACAAGGCTGTGGTGTGAGGAAGAGGTGGTGGTGGGTGGGAGGGTTATATGCAGGAAGCTTTGGCCTACTTCCTCAGGAGCTTCGGGAATGCAGTTGGGGACAGCCCACAAAGCCAGATTGACTCGCCGTTTTGAGCCTCCTTTACTTTTAAACATGGGATTTAGTATATGGGGCGACAACATGTGTTCCAAGCAATCTAAAAAGGGAACCCTTCTTGGACACAGGATTACACAAATCCAGTGCATACACACGAATAGGTTAGAGTATGTATATTAGAGCTTAAAGGCAGGAATTTAACATGATGATTTTACACCACCCAAAAGAAGATTCATAAAAATATCTGGTCCCCAGCTGAGGTTTATATACAGAGGACATCTGAACTTAATTTGGCAAAAATTTGAATGACTTCGAGAAGTCAGACTTTCATCTAATCCTTTTCAGTGCAGAGTCTTAAAGCTACACAGGAGGTCTGCTGGGCCTTGAGATGGCACACAACTAGGTGATTTAATAAATGAATAACAGGCGAGAGACAACATTTATTGGGCAGTGATCAAACCTACAGCAGGTATGTGATGCTATAAAAGGAGAGATCTTGGGTGGAGTATCCCTTTAAAATAGAAAGTGAAGACAGACAGACTTTGCCCCACTAAGACCTGTTTATCTGTTCCACAAACAAAGGTGAGGTCCGAATGCATTGGCACACATAATCGAGGACAGTTCGGCCTTCATTAAATCAAATATACTGTACTTTAAGTCTTGAAACTTAGACCTTCTTCAAAGAAATATTTCACCACTTATGCAGTAGAAAGACATATTTCTGAAATTGGTGCGATATGACAAGAGAAAACATAGAAAAAGGGCTTTGGTATTCAGTAGAAGGAAGAAAACCTCCAAAAATAAGAGTGCACTGCTCCGAACTACACAACTGCACGCTGGTCGGTGAGGTACTGCGAGTTGTTTGATGCTTGGGCTTTGGTTTGTCTGTGTTCCAGCAAAAAAAAAAAAGGCAGCTGCCTGCTCACAAACGTTCTAGTATTACAGCCAATACAACAGCACATTAATACATTTTAGGTGAGAAATAGGCAATGCAGAGTCGCCCTTCTCTTGATCCAAACTTTTTTCCCCAAGGATGGAAGTCATATTTGTTCATTCAATCATAGCAATCATGTTCTTGATGTCAAACCAAGAAGGTAAGAGTTAGGGCAAGGGGTTTGAGTGGGCATTAATGGTTCATTATGATTGAATGATTCTGCTGTCATCTTTGGAAAAACAATAGCATGTCTGTGGAAGTGAACAAACAAAACATTCAGAAAATGCAGAAGTACAATCTGTAGCTCAGACAACAGCTCTAGACCCAGCAGAAGCCCATCTGATGACTAATACATGAGCTCTGGTTGCAAGTAAGATGGAGAGAAGTTGAACATTGTTCACTTGCACATAATACCCATATTGTGATGATACAAACCTGGCTGAAAATCAGCAAAATTTCACTTTAATCATTGGGATCCTTATTACATAATTGTTTTTGTACGATTAAAGCTGTCTGTACTGGCCACACAAGCAAATTTGGGGTCACCTGCTATTAACATTTGAATCAGTCTTAAACTGTTTACTAGTTAATGGCTCAAACACGTTTTACAGCTGCCAACCCTTTTTCCTTTTCCTAACAGACCTAGAGTCAAAACAAAATACCCGACATATTTGCCTAGACACCAGTCACAGATACTGTAGCTAAAGAAAAAGAAAAAGAATCTCTGTGTCATCACTACCACAGAGGACTCAGAGTTAAATATTTCCCATTTCAACATGCGGTCCCAGCAGCAATAGGCTCATCCTGTAATTTGACTTGAGACGACTCCAGTAGCCAGCCTTCTTCAGTTACAGCACAACAGGAGTCAGAACGTCCGGCCCACTGACTGCATTCAGACCCGCTCAGTTTACGTCCCTTCCTTTCCCTGACGCTGCTGCCGGGAGGGGAGGGAACAATGATGCAAGACGCCTGCAAGACTCCCTGGACAACAGCCACTGACACACACACACAAACTTCCAGTCTGTCTGTCAGCCTGTCTCTCTCACTCACACACTCATATCCACAAATAATCTGACCAGATTTTACCAATCTGCTTCTGACATCACCACAGACAGGGTGGAAGATGCTTTATCTGGATGACATGGCTCAGCTAAAAAGGAAATCTGACCATGTCAGTGGGTGGGGTCAAAATGTTAAGTAGGAGGAACTGTACAGAAATCTGACAAACAGATTTAAAGTTAAACCCAAAAAACAGACCAAATTGTGAGGACTCCTCAAGTGCACAGAAAAACACTACAACTGCACTTTAGCTGTAATGTAGCTGCAATCCTACATTTGGTGAACAAGATATAATGTATCATTTCCAGGCAGTATTTCCTTTCTAATGCATTGTATAAAAATCACCTATGCTTAACTGTTACAGCAGCTTGAACTGAAAAAAGCCAGTAAAACAAGATGAAAATGTGGACCCATTAAAAGTCATTATACCCACTTAATGTGTTTGTGTTTAACAATGTGCTTGAGTCATCACTTGGCTACCAGCTTCCCTTTTCTTTTTCACATGTTTGCCAGCAGATTAGACTACTTGTTACTACTTGTCAGTGTATTGCCATGCTGTATGTCAAAGCATTTTTAAAACTGTTCTGTCATATTCGTCTGCACTAATTAAACTATTTGACTCCTTTGCAGTAAGTCATTTCAGTCTTGCAAAGGCAGCAGGGCAATTCCAAGGCACAGAGGAGGCTTCTGTAAAACCCTGCCAGCTGAACTAAGTTGTCTTGAAAACAAGAATCTCTACAAAAACAAAAGAACTGTTCAAACTGTTCATAAGCGAGAGATGACCACATCTAAAATTAACAGGAGAACAACATCTCTGAGTGCATTACATTCATTGATCTGCAGAACTCGCCTCCAGCAAGAACACGCAGCTGAGGATCATGGGCCTCTCTGATGATGACCTAGAAACATCTGTGACAATGTGTAATGTTACACAGCGTTTGCCTTCCATGCTATGCAGCCAGGGACCAATCTCTCCTTGTTCCAGGCAGCCAGTCAGCAAGGAGTCTGGCTCTTATGTAAGACTGCCATTGCTTCCACACTGGGATGCTTCAGGCTTCTTCTCTGAGTGCTTTTTTCTTTTAGCCCTCTCCTGAGTCATATCAATCTTAACCAACGTCTCTACTTTAACAAATTCATAGCATTTTAACGCACATTGACCACTCCTTTAATCCTTTCATGGTCATCTTTGCATTGACCCAATGGTCAACCAGGGAACGGGCCAGCTATGTGATAAAAATGTACACATGCTAATTTAGAGATAATATTGAACAGTAGAAGAAAATTTGAGATTTAAGCTCTAAACCACTTTAAAAAACGCATAGTTTGAAGCTGGGTCCAGAGGGAAACAAAAGTTTTATACAAAATGCTAGTAATCTTCTAAATAAAAGCCCTGTATGTGTACCAATGAAAAACACATCATTGAGGATTTACTAAACTGGACGTTTAATTTCGCTACCATCCAAAATGCGAGTAACGTATGAGTAGATAAATTCAAACACTACTTACTCTTCTGCTCCATTTCTCTCATGTCCTCAGGTTGGAGCTTGAGCTTGTCCACATGGTCACGCATCACGCTCCCCCACTTCTGCAGCGACTCCATAATGGTCCAGGGCCGTGACATATCCGCAACAAACACCGCTAAACAGTCAGGTAGTGACTGGGCTGAAACAGCAAACTTAAGTAGGCCTTTGTGGTATAGGTCTCCGTCCAGGATCCACACATTACAGCGGGTAAGGTCTGCAGAGAAACAAACAACCAAAATGCGAATTACATATAAGCGACACAATTGTTGTTTTATTTTTTAAAGGCTACTGCTCTAAAACAAGCACAGAAATGTTACAGCTGGTAAACCTACCATCTCTGTCCTCATCATGGACATTTAAGTACAGATACTCCAGTCCCCTCCCTCTCTTGTTGTGATCAGCTCCTTGAAGTTTGGCCACAAGTGACGTTTTTCCCGATCCATCCTCACCTGCAAGACAGATTATTCATCAGCTTACATTTGACATTATTCATTATCATTAGTAGCAGTCGTATTATTCTTCAATCTTTCTATCTCCAATGCAATGACTCATGCCCGTCAGAGGCTGCCAATCTTTCAAACAAGTCTCTCTGTTCAATAGCAGTATTTCTCACATTTTCTGAAAGACCAACCCACATAAGTACTCCCGCACCCAAGTAGACTTCTCTGTATTTCGTGTTTATTATGTCTTCCTTACAAGAGTGTGGGAAGAAACAGCGCTGTTTAAAAAGTCAGAACGGTTTTAAAGTGCAAGCAATCGTTTTGGTGAGTTCAGTGTGGTTTTGCAGTTTGCGGGCCCTTCACACCCCTCAGGGTTGACCATCACAAATAAACATACAAACAATGCAGAAGGGAGACTTTCACACACTTACCAAATACCAGGATGTTTTTTCCTGATGGCAACTTTGAACTCGATCTAGTTGAAACTTCACTCAGTATTGAGGACCTACAAGAAACAACAAGACACACATTGAGGAAAACAGACACACAGTCCAGTGGCACATTTGACAGCTACCTATCTGAAAACATAAGCTGCTACCAAAACAGTAAATGGTCTGCTAATATTACATAACTCACAACGATAGAGAAGATTATTCCACTGTTTCTATAAGCCCAGTGATGTGTCCACGACAACACGAAAAAAAGCAGGAAATGATAAGTCATCTGCACTGACCGGTAAGCTAGACATAAGTAGCTAGCAAAGGACATGAAACCACAAGCTGAAGCATCATAAGTGCACGATTCCTAATGATAAGCTCTTACTAAAACCAACGTTATTTTTCTACACACTTTCAGTCGGTTATGGTATTCGCTTGTTATCGTTTTCGTCCCTGTTAGCTTGTTGTATCCTGCATAAAGGAGCTAGTTGGTAGTTAGGTGTTGTCTTAACGTCAGCTAACAGCTAAAGCCCCTGACAGTATGAATGGCTGTCTCAAACTTGATTGATCATTCAACAAACCCCCTTGTTTTAATATAACTTGCTAATGGTAAGTTAATCAGCAGTAACGCTAGTCCACTCAGCATAGCTGACGTTAGCCGAGCTGCTAACACAAGTAACGTAAGCTAGCACACTGGCCGCCCAGCTTCAGTTAGTGCTAGCTAGTGTTACTGCTAGCCGGGCCGGTGTCTGATTGTGAGCGACCGGCAGTGACAAAGCAAGAACCACTACGGCTGTCATTTTCCAAGAAGGGCCACGACAGACATGAAGTCGTTTAAAAGAGCAGCAGGACTTGCCAGAGGTTTTGTCCTTCTTCTTCTTCGTTGTTGTTGTCGCCTGCCCCGGCTGGGCCCGGGAGCTGTTTCTCCAGAACGGGAGCCATCTTCTCTTTCTACAACCACAAAGGCAAGGCCCTGCTTCTTGGGCACCACTAGCACCGCCCTCCTCCAAGTAGCCAAGGGTGCGTTAGATTTATTGACTGTGACGTCGCGCCGGCACCCTGGGTCCACCTCTGCGCAGTAAAGTAGCTACAAAATGTTGTTTTTTGAGTGCTTTAATGATTCTTATGAGAAAATAAATGCTTATTTTACTCAATGTGATAATAATGACACATAAAATGTTTGAGACATGTAGACTATTTTTGTGGTTCAAACATGGGTTGAAACAATCAAGCTGAACTCTTGGCCACATCCCAATAGGTGATGTCATAGCAGCTGATGGAGGACACTGTGTGATATCAACATTTGCCTTGTGGCCAAAACCTCAACATGCTTCAAAGTTTCAGCCCATAGCATATGCAGGTTTGTGTGATTTGTGTGGATTTACCCTTTAAGTCTTAAACTTCAACAGGTAACTGGTCAAGATGGGTCCAACTTTACGATTTTGAGCTTTCCTTGAAGGTGCACTATGTAGTTTTGGGGAAGAAATTTTAATCAAAAGAGAAAGTTCTTCATTGACTGATTTTTTTTTATCCCCAATCTCCATTTGCATGACAGAATAAACTGAATAAACAAACTGACCTTAAAGGGGCACTATTTTGGAGAAGAAATTCAAACTCAGAATTTTAATATTTACAATATTAAAGAGGTAATGATACAAACTCACAAATATTGATCTTTTCCATGACTGAATAAACAAGCTGTTCTCAGAGGAAAATAAGGTCCCCAGAACACTGTTTGAAGCTAGAAAGGTGGCAGGGTCCACCACATATAAACAAAATAAACAGTATGAAATTGTGTTGTCCTTTAAGGTCAATTTGTTCACTCAGTTTATTCAGCCATGAAAACAATGTGAGTTTGTTTATTTAATTTATCTAGGCATTTAGGCATTCTTCTGATTTAAATTTCTTCCCCAAAACTACATAGTGCACCTTTAAAGGACATCACAATTACTTTGTTTATATTTGGCGGACCCTGCCACCTCTCTAGCTTCAAACGGTGTTCTGGGGACCTTATTTTCCTCTGAGAGAGTTTATTCAGTTAGGGGGGAAAAATAAATAAATCTGAGTTTGTATTATTACCTCATTAATAATGTAAATATTAAAATTCTGAGTTTGCATTTCTTCTCTAAAACTTAATCCTCATAGTGCCCCTTTAAAGTACATTCATACTTCTTCTGCCAGTCTTCTCCTACTGCAAGTAAAATGAAGAAAGTGGGTATTGAATGGGTGTCATGGTTGCCCAGCAGTCTAATAAACACATACCATGACGGTATCCCTAGATACAGTTAAACAAACATGTCAGTGATTCAAGAACAAGTTAAAAGATGTTGATCTGTAAAAGATGCTTTTATGGGGTCAGGAATGATAATAACGGAAGTACAGGCATTGTACACTGGTTTGGTATCTGTTGAAGTCATATGTTTTAGAGTAATTCACCGCAGGGTTTAACTCTTGAACCTGGTTTTGTTCACATAAACAGCTTTGTCTGTAGAGTTCCTTGCATTACACTGAACCTAATAGGCAAGATATAGCTATTTCAGAAGCATTCATGAATTTTGTCATGAAACCAATCTTCCCCATCCTAAATGAAAGCTTTGTGGGATGCCTTTTTGTGACCTATCAACAGTATTGTGATACAACATTAACGTGGACATCGGTAGCAAAAACACAGAAGCTGTAAAGGCGACCAAATTTTATGTGTGACAGCACATAAAAGGGGAAGACGGTCAAGGAAAGATATGGTAATTTTATGCCGATTGTAGCAATGACCACAGCTTCATGTTTTTCTAAAAATGTATTATTATTATGCATCTTCTTCAAAGGCTCAGTGATAATCACAGTTCCTACATATTGGAAAGTAACTAAACAATATATATTTTTAGGAATAAAGCTTAATCTGAATCCTAAATGTCATGAAACATTGTTTACAGCCATTTAGTTTAGTTTTTGCTTGATCTGTATTATTTCACACTATTGTTGTGAAACAATAAGTGTCCAGTAGAGGGTGCTATTCATCTTTCTGTGAAATTGAATGTGTAGACTGCATTACAATTTAGTGCACTTCTCTTTTCTTTCCCCAACTAATATTGTATTCATTTGGACAAACAGCATTTTTGTGAAGCAAAATTATTACTTTCTATTGAATCTTTATGGATTTATTTATCTGAAATTCTGACAAATTATATAAAAAATCCCCACAGTGCAGAAATTCCCTTAATTGTATTTAACTGTTAGAAGATCATTTCAGGCTGAATTTTAATCTTGTCAAAATTAACATTTGGGATTTTGGTTGTTGTGCAGGTGCCGTACTTCTTCTTTTGAAAATGCACCTATTGTGTACATCCACTTATTGAAGCTGCTGACATTTTCTGATGGTGAATTACAGCATTAAACACACTGAGACAACTGAGAAACTAACTCTCCTAAAGTATGACTTTCACCAACCCCACACCCTTTGAAGTAGTTAGTTATGTGCTCCAAATAATCTATTTCAGGCCACACTTGTACAATTAATGTTAAGTTGTGGTGAAAACACGGTATTAGTTTTCTTTATTGAATGACTCTTAGAAATTGGCTGCAACTTCTGAAGTGAACATCAAATATCCAGCTCTATATATTAACATGTCCCTTGTATAAGTACTTCCCTGCCTCCACACAGGCTCAGCCGTTTGGCACATTCCTGCACACACTCTGGTGGTGAGCTATTGACCCGCTGCGTGTTGTAGCGCCGAACACCTGTTTCTTTAATTCTCCGTCTCTTCAGTCTTTGTGTCAGTCTAGGTCAACAGGACCAGAACTTGCAGACAGATGAGCCTTGGACATCTACATGATAACTCTGGGGGCTTTTCCAAGGCCTCCCCAGATGTCCGTGAGTCCTCTGTCTTTGTGGAGCAGAGGGGCTGGCTGGTTACACTCCTGGGAATGCATTCCTGAGCTTTTGCATCATGTGAAACTCAGCCTTTGCTGCCCCATTGTCACTGTTTAGCTCTGCTCCCAGCAGGGAAAACAAACAAGATTGATCTTATTCTATTGCTTTCTTTAACAAGATAGAAACTAGATCTGTGTGGCATCTGGTAAGCAGAAAGTGCAGGTAGCAGAGGTATTTGTAGAAGACAAAGACTAACTAAATAACAAGACATTGGTTTTTTTGTAGTGTTCCTGTCACAGTCACAATTATTTTGGGGGGTATTTTATTATGCACACACTTTTAATGGATGTATCTCAAATGTGCAATGCAACAAGGCATTTGCATAAAACATTAAAAATCATGTCATGGAATTTAACTAAGTACATTTACTTAAGTACCGTACTTAAGTATAATTCTGAGGTATTTGTACTTTACTTGAGTTTTTCCCAGTTTCTCCTACCTTATACTTTAACTACACTACATTTTGGAGGCAAATATTGTACTTTTACTCAACTACATTTATTTGGTAACATTAGTTACTAGTTACTTTGCAGATTGCACGCTGCATCAAAGCACTTTTAATTGTTATTGGCAGTCGGATAAAAACAAACATTGATTGTGATAATCTGAAAAATGCTGAATATCTGAACAAATAATCAGCCAAGCCGATAAATGGTCAAAAGTACGCTGTATGTGTACATATAAATATATGTAGGCCTACTGTACAATTTACATTTACTCTTACTTTTGATACTTAAGTACATTTAATATCACATCCCCAGAGACTTTCACTGAAGTACTATTTGTATGGGTGACTTTCACTTTTACCAAAGCAATATTTTAACACAGTGTTTTTGCTTTTACTCAAGAATGACTTTTGAGTACTTCTCACAGCACTGTCCTGATGTCTAACAAGGTTTCTTCACAGACGCTGAGTTGTACTGTGAGCTTTTGTAACAGGAGAGGGTGCTGTCTTCTCAGTAATACTGCCGGTCTGATATTAACTCTACAAAACATGAGTGATAAATGTATTTATTTAAAGATTCCTATATGGGAAAACACAAGAGGAGGGAAGAAAAGAAAAGAAAAGAAAAGAAAAGAAAAGAAAAGAAAAAAAGAAAAGAAAAGAAAAGAAAAGAAAAGAAAAGAAAAGAAAAGAAAAGAAAAGTCCTCTCTAAACTATCAAAATCATTGGGATGTTTATTCGGACAGTAACTTGTAATACAGATTCTGTTTGGGTTTACAATCGCTTATGTTAAATAAACTATGGAAGAATGGAATAGAAGTGGAAGCCTTGCTTTATCTGCCTATACATACAAAATACCTTTATGCCTTGAAACCACTATTTATCCCCCTCAACTGAACCAGCACAAACTAACCTGTTTGGCAGCTTTTCAAAAGCATTTCTGATCTAATAACAGGTTGGTGGGTTTTGAGTGATGTAATCAGGCCGATCAGTCCAATTGTTATGTGATTGGCGTTATCGTTCCTCCAGTTTCACTGAGAGGAACTGTGAAGAAAAACATGTTCGTGTGAACTGCTAGGGAAATACCCAATCTCGCCTTTTCTTTTCACAGGAAACAAAACCACTGCTGGAAGAGATATGAGACCAAAAATAAATGAGTTATAAAGTGATACATTGGTAGCACTTCATAGGCTATTTCTTGTAGATGTATGTTCTTGTTGTTGGAGAAAGATTGATAAATATACAGTATATCTGATAACCATCAGTGTTTTTCAGATACTTCTTCCTAGCAGTGTTTCTGTGATATGCTGCTTGGGTGAAATTTCCTTTCACTTGTTGAATTTTATTAAGCCTCACCCGGACCAACCTCGCCCCATTGGCACATGAAGGGCAAATAGCAAAGAGGTGCAATGGATCAGAAGATTTGGTTAAGATGGACTTTCTGTCCTCTCTCCGTCCCTAACAAGAACAGTAACTCCTTTTAATTTAAAACCAGGCATGGTACAACTTGTTCCTGCAGCCTTTATGTTGACAGTCCAAACATTGAAACAGCTGTTAACCACAGCTCAAGAATATCACATTTTGCAATCATTTTAAACCAGATCAAATCAGTTTTCTTTATAATTCACTCAGAATGCCTTTAAACTTGTTGTGCTTCTTTTTTTATGATTACTGTGACTGGTGTCGCTTCTGACTCAACATTTTATTACTGTTTGCCACGCATGAAGGAATTTGCACGCGTGTTATTTTGATGATAAGCAACACAAGAAGAAGAAGAAGAAGAAAAAATCAAAAATCAAATAATTTTCTATGGAGGAGACATGAGCATTTTTTACAGTCCGCTAATAATCACCTTCAGTCCGCAGGGAGAAATGTGCAGCGGAGTGGGTGTGTGCAGGAGAGGAGGGGTTAAAGATTGGGAGGGTATAGATTGCAGACGGAGCACCAGTGGGGTAGGCTGGATTGTGATAGCGACAGATGTCTAGAAAACTGTGAGGGGCACTCCTCGGTTACACCACAGTCCCACACTGCACCTCGGAGAGCAGGGGCGGAATCTGCAGCTGTCACTCCAAAGGAAGGGTTTCCTCCATTATCACATCCAGCCGGAGCTTGGACAAGAAGCCCAAGTAATCACTCTCTGGAAACACAGGTTGGTCTCATCAGAGCATTATGATTTAAACATTTTTTTTTTTTTTTAATGTGTAATTTTTCAGCTGTGTTTTATTTTATTGGTTTCAAGAAAGAAAGAGAAAGAAAAAATGCTTTCGAGCAGCAGCTTACCCATTGTTCACTCTCTTTCCTCCTTTCTCCTATTATGCAAATTTTTACATCGCAAGGCTGGCATAAAGGCTGTCTTTTTTTTCTTTTTTTTTCCTTTTTCCCATTCTCAGTGGGTGAATTGATTTAGTGGCTCCTCTCAGGCAGCAGCAGCGCTGGGTTTTTGTTTTTTTTTTAAAGCAGGCCAGGCGATTAAAGAGCTTCCCGGATGGATAAAGAAAAAGCGCAAAACTAAGTTATGAAGTTGCGACACTTGATAGGTATTCAAACGCTGTAGTGTTTGAATTTCGTTCTCTTTCGCTTGCTGGTGTGTGGACGACATTTTCACATGAACAAAAAGGGGAGAGCAGCTGAGAGAGAGGCAGCGATGGGTGGGTGGGTTGTAATGGGGGATGGAGACCCCTCTGCAGCTTTTTATCAGTCAAGGATTGGTGGCCGGTGTTTGGTGTAATTCCCCTCTATAACAGCCTATGTGTATACCCTACACTATGGTGCAGATTAACATCAGTGTTTCTGCCAATTTAGCCCAACCCATTACTTTTGTCAGTGAGCAGCTGCTGGTGATGAGTCCCCATCCTTTGTTACCGGCCGGCACATGCTGCCCTACCTTTCCCCTCCATATTCGTAATCTGTGTTTTAAAGCCTTAAAGCGGGTCTACTGTACATTTCACTTTCGTATTTAATTAGAATTTGGCTTGAAAAAACGAAAAAATCCACAATGATTTGATGTCAAAACGTCAGGTTTACTCAACGAGAGGAGCATGCTTTGTCTGATTTGCAGGCCGGTGACATGGATTTGGCGAAAAATTGGCAAATAAGACAGCAACCACCTAAAAAGCATCATTAGCTATAAGTAAGTTCAGAGGCAGAAATAGGCTGGCTTTACTGTAAAAGCAGATATAATGACTTCTTCTTACCACCAGGCTGCTCTTTACTGTAAATTGGTTTAATGGATGCGCAGCCTATAGTGGTTTGTGGTGCATCCTGTCTTGATTGCTCTGTTGTAGCACTATGGACAGTTCCCATATTGTTCGTACCCACATGCTGCCCTGGGTAAAATTCCTGCTTGTGGCATTTTGGACATTATAGAGAAAACAACCAATGTTGTATCATTTGGAAAAGCATCTGTCAGCGGGCTAATCAATATGTCAGATTCTAGTGTTTAAAATGAATGCAGGCCAAATAACCTCAATTCTACCGAACCATGGCGTTCAAAGGCTCTTTTGCAGCCAATTCAAACAGGTTGATTTATCCACAGTCAGCTGAAACCCAGTCAGTAAGATAAAGTTGAACTTCCAGTTCTCTATTCTGTCACTAAAGGAAGTCACATTGTGTCGCAATCGCATACTCTTCCCCTGCGGCCCATACATTATTGTGACATCAACACAAAGACATGCCTGTCGTACATTTTTGCTCCAGTCACAGAATGTTTCAATTGGATTATTCTGGCTTTACACTGATCTGAAAATCCAGTGTTGTAATGTATATATGGTATGTGAATATTGCAGGGTGAGGGGTTGAATTTTCTATGTGAGACACCACAGTACAGTTTGAAGCTTGTCATGCTGAGAGAAGAATAGTTGCACATCTACATCATAGATGTGCAACTCGGGGTTGTGGGCTAATTTGGCACTGAGCCTTACCCAACATTCCTGACAGCATAGAGAGTCTGTGGAGTTGTCTGATCTCAGTAAGGTTCCCATGCATTTACATTTGTTTTCTAGCCAAACCGTGTTTGGCAGAGAGCAGCTTCCTAATTGAACCTCTAGTTCACTTCTAGACAATAGACTTCTTTCCTTTATCCTGTCTCACTGGACACTGCTTTACATTTGAAGGAACCAAGTCAAAGCCGCACAGCATTTTAGAAAGCATATTCTTAATGTTCACATGTGATGTTTAAATTTTAAAGGTCCAATTTGTCTAATACTGAAACTTGGGTTCTCCTGTCTGTCAAATGACTTTCTGGATTGGTAGATCGGGCCGGCCACCAGCCCAAAGTGTCATTATTTGACGAGTTGGGAATGAGACTTAAAAATCAACTATCTTACAAATTAGACCTTTTAACTACTTAAAAAATGATCTATGTAAACATGCACATGTGTATATTAAGAATATCACCTCTATGCTTGGGTGGCGTAGTGGTTCAGTGGTTAGCACTGTTACCTCATGACAAGAACATCCTCGGTTTGAGGGAGTGAGTTTGCAGGGTGTATGGGTTTGTCCCCATACAGTTTGGGTGAATTCTTCACTCTAAATTTACTGTAGAGATGAATGTTTGTCAATGTCTCTAAGATATACTATATACACACAGTACATTTCTGGACAATGTAGTTGTTTTAAACATTCATGATTAAAGAGACAGGCCAAATTGGACAATGTTTAATCTGTCATATTAAAAGACACCTTTTATGCATTTGTTCCTAGGAGACACTATGGGAGGCAAACTGAGCAAGAAGAAGAAGGGATATGATGTGAGCGACCCCAAACAGGACAACGATGAGACTGCAGCTGCAGGTGCAGAGGAGTCTGCTCAAGTGGAGGCTGCAGCCCCATCCACAGAAGCTGAGGTGAAAGCTGAGGCAAACAATGTGGAAGCAGTAACTGAAGCTGTTAAAGCTCCAGAAGAGCCCAAATCAGCACCTCCTGAGGAACCAGCTGCAGCACAGGAGGCAGCTCCAGTAGAGAAAGCTCCTGCTGCAAAAGAGGAGGCTGTTCCAGTGGCAGAGGAACCAGCTGCAACAACAGAGGAACCTGCAGCTCCAGTAGTAGAAGAACCAGTTGCAGCAGCAGTGGAGGCAGCTCCAGTTGTGGAGGCAGCTCCAGTTGTGGAGGCAGCTCCAGTCGTGGAGGCAGCTCCAGTCGTGGAGGCAGCTCCAGTCGTGGAGGCAGCTCCAGTCGTGGAGGAAGCTCCAGTCGTGGAGGCAGCTCCAGTCGTGGAGGCAGCTCCAGTCAAGGAACCAGCTCCAGTAGAGGAACCAACTGTAGAAGTAAAAGAACCTGTTCCAGCACCAGAGGAGCCAGCCCCAGTTGTAGAGGAACAAGCTCCAGTAGAGGCACCAGGTGCTCCAGCAGCAGCAGCAGCAGCAGAAGAACCTGTGCCTGAACCTGAGCCTGTAGCTGTACCTGAAGAAGTCGCTGTAGAAGAACCTGCTGCAATTGTAGAATCTGTGCCGGAGCCAGAGGTTGTTCCTATCAGCGTGGAAGAAGCACCCAAGGCTGACGAGCCAGAGCCCATCCAAGAGACTGTTACTGAGCCAGACGCCGCTGCTGTCCCTGAACCTGAGCCAGTGGCCGAGCCAGTGCTTGAGCAAGCCCCAGAACCAGAGCCAGAACCTGTACCAGAGCAAGCCCCAGAGCCAGAACAAGCACCAGAGCCAGAGCCAGAGCAAGCACCAGAGCCAGAGCCAGAGCCAGAGCAAGCACCAGAGCCAGAGCCAGAGCCAGAGCCAGAGCCAGAGCAAGCACCAGAGCCAGAGCCAGAGCTTGAACAATCACCAGAGCCAGAACCAGAGCAAGCGCTAGAGCCAGAACCTGAGCAGAAGGTTGATGCAGTAGAATCTCCAGCAGAGGAACAAGTTGAAGAAGTTGAGCCAGAACCAGTTGTAGCCACACCCGAACCCGAGACCGTGGAAGCAGAAATACCTGAGGTCTTGGAGACTGCAGCAGAGGAGGTCACCAATGATCAGGAATCTGTTGCAACAGACGCCTCCAGCGCTGAGGCGGCAGCTGAGCCACAAGCAGAAGAACCTGTCCCTGAGATTGTCGTCTCAGAGTCTGTGTCTGCTAACGAAATTAGTGCTGAGTCCGAAGTGGTCGCCGAAGCACCTGTGGAAGAGGTGCCTTCCCAGGAGCCCGAGCCAGAATGTCAGATGGAAAATGGAAATGTAGAGAGTCCTTCTGTTACAGAGGATGTGGAAGATGCACTCCCAGCTGTGAATGGAGAGTGCACAGATTCTGCTGTCACACATACAGAGGAATGTGTTAATGGCGATGAAAAGCCAGAGGAGACGCCTATCAAGGAGAAGAGTGACTTTGAACTGAAAAAGGATGTGAGCCTAGGTGGGGATGTCCAGGAAGTTCCTGATGGAGTCTCTGACACGGCGGGCGGACTCGGCACTGAGGTCACCCAGGCAGTCTGAAAAGAAGCGATCTTTCAAATCAATGTGAATTCAGTTGAATCCTCCACTGCGAGAAAGCCATCAAGGTATCACAAAAACAGCTAGGCTTTCTGGAATGCTGTAACCACCGCAATGTCTACAGTGGTAACTCAGGCAAAAGGATGTGTTCTTTTGAGTAACCAAAAATGAAATGCAACCACTTGAGGATAGAAAGAGAGGCAGACAGACAGAGAAAGAAAGAAAGAGAGAGAGAGAGAGAGAGACAGAGAGATAGACGGAAGTGCAGAGAGGATACTTGAGTTTAGAGAGTGCAGACGAACAGTGAAACTGGACAGCAGAGCAAAACAATTCTGGACAGTAACTATGATATTAACGAATGAAACAAATTAATCTGTCATTGTGTGTGAGCCAGATGAATATTACAAAGCGGTTTCTTGGAACAGCATCCATTACTAGTATGTTATCTGATTTAGAATGTCGTATATCCTTTCTATTACTATATGCAGAGACCTGGCATAAATGTTTTGGCCTTTTATAATAATGGTACCTGTAAAGACTGCTCATTTTAAATTGATTGTTCGGAATAGAGAATAAAAAGAGATTGTTATAGCCTACAGTGATCTTCTTTTCTTTACACACATTCTCTCAGCATCACAATTGTTTGAGGCACTGGGTCACTAGTTGGGTTGATTGTACTTTACTCAAAGCGAGGGATCAGATGAATTGGAAAATATTAACTCACTTCAAACCATAAAATCCAAGAATGAGATTTTGTCACTGTAGTTGTAAGAGAAGCAGACCAATGTTATTTGCAGAACATCTCAGCTCTGTTAATATCAAACCACTTGTTGACTTCCACTGCCACTGCAGCTCATATCAGCTCCTGTGGCTTAGAGTTTGACTGATTATTCATATCTACGAAGAGCAATGTCCTTTAGGTCATTGGCCACATTACAAATATTTTGGTTGGTGGAACATGGCTGCCCATTCTTTGCAGCCAGCATGTCGAGATTGGGCAAACAAAAGGATTTCACTTTACCCAGACAAATCAGTCCAGTTTTCTGGGGTTTCAATGATAGTCTTCACCGCCTCTTTCTCTCTCACATCACCATGGCTATTGCTGAGGCTTCATGCCATAGCAGCACACCCTGCCAACATTTCACAGATCCATACCGGCAAAGGGGAGCTAAAGGGGGGAGGGGCAGGAATGCTTGCAGGAGGCAGAGAAAAGGAAGGGGGGAGGGGGAGGGGTGTTCTGGGATGAAAGCAAGTGCTATGATGCTGCACAGAGGGAAAGAAGATGTCAAAATAAGAGACTCTCTTCTGGTTAAAGACATTTTCAGACTATTTCTCAGAAATTAGACAAGCAATTGGGATTAGTATGGTTGGATGGTAATTGTTAGAGGTAAACATGTTTTGACACCTACCTGATGCCTTCTTGTAGAATGCTGCCACGCCTGCTCCTCACACTAATGTCAGAGATTAGAAGGTCTTTGTCATGCAGGTGCTAACGCACATACATTAACAAGAGGGAGTAAAATGATATGTGTGGTATCTGTGTGTGTGCATGTGTGTGAGGTGAAGGGTGCGCCTGAGTAGGGTATGGTCATCCAACCTTATAACTTATAACTACTGGACCATGGGTCAGAGCATAAGAGGAGATCTGATAGTGATAACGGTAACCTCCCAGAGAAGTAGCTCCATAATGGGCCCATCCACATACCAGCTCTCTCCAGTTTCTTAAAAAAAATACTCTGGCACCGCACATTTATGAAAGGAATGCTGTGGAGAGGGTTTGGGGGCCGGGAGGATGAACTCGCTGGCATGTTTTCATCTTTCTTGCTGAACAGTTTTGTCAAAATGACTTACTCTGTTTGCACATGGGTTTCTGCCAAGAGTTGCTGGTTTGGAAAAAATCTTATAGTAAAAATAACAACATCAGTTCTACTGAGATATGATACCTGAAAGGACAGAACATGGTGCTCTAAAGTAATTTTTAACAATTACAACAACAGTTTCAGTTAAACTTTACATAAAAGCATAGTGTTACCCTTTAAATACAGTATATGCCATCTTTATCTAACAACAACAGCAAGACCGGTATTGGTGCAAGCTTCTAAATGGTTTTACTTTCAAAACTCTGATAGGTTATACCTTCACAACAACATTATTTATAGAGCTGCACTTCTAAAAAAAAAAAAGACAGTTTGGCAACATGGCATGCCAACCTTCAATGAACAAAAGATATCCGGAGTAACACAGTAAAAAAAACAAAAAAAACAGGGAGACCCTTCAAATGAAGCAGAGTGGTGAATTAAGTGGCAGTAATGGTAGGAACTTCATAATGAAATATTAAGTGTTCAAATCAAAGAAATCTGCTACTGAAGCTATTTATTCTTGCCAAAATGACATTAATACAGTCAGTACAGGAGTCCTTTATTGGAGGCTCATCAGTTCCACATTTGCCGGTTTCAATTTCCTTCACTGTCTCTTTTATGTGTGTGTTAGTATGGGAGAACAGGGTCCTTGTCTTTTGCATCTTGATTTAAACACTGCCTTAAAGTTGCATAGTTGTGAAAGGCCAGCTGCACTGCCTGGTTACCCTAACACTATGTGCTCTATATGCAGGCTCCTGCACAAAGCTCAGACTGTGTTCCAGCTACTTTTTTCCCTGTGTGAAGACTAGCCTGCAGGCTTGAGCTATCCCCAACTGATGCCTCTGAGAAGCAAAAGGGAAAAAGAAAACGTGAACTAAATCCAAAGGCTATATTATGAGGCAATTCATGAGGCACTGACAGAATAGGTCAACTTTTCAAGTTTGTGTGTTTTTTTTTCTTTTGCTTTGCGGCAGAGTATCGAAGACACAGGTGTAGAATTCATTGCTGATGACTTTTTAACAAAGTCATCCATATACTATGGGCACTGGAATGGTTGAGTTATAGTTAATGTATAAGTGTGTGCATGAATGAGAAGCAGAGAGGGAGATGGGTAAGACCAACATTAACAAATCACACTCTCATAGGACACAGGTCATCATTGATTCATTAAAGCCCTTAAAAAACATGGTTTCAGGTCTGGTTTCTCTATTGCTGTGTCCAAAACTCTATAATACTGTTTGGATCCCTCAAAACAAAACTGAAACTAAAAAAGTAATGTCAACTGCATGTAATCTACTACTACTACTACTACTACTACTACTAATTCATTGCTCTACATTTTATAGATGCAGAAATGACTGTATTGCTGTACTGACTGCAATAATTTGCCAGTCTGATAATCAGTATAAGTATTTTTATCATTTATTGCCATAAATTACATTTGATACTTGAGTACATTTAATATCATACTTTAAAAGTTTGACTCAAGTACTATTCATATGAGTGACTTTTACTTTTACCAAAGTAATATTTCAACACAATATCTTTACTTTTACTCAACTATGACTTTTGGCTACTTTTTACAACACTATAAGTCTTAGACTGCAGACTGTTGGGTAAAGTGTTGCGTGTCTATTATATAGGGAGTAGGGAATGAATGAGTGAATGAATGAAGGAGTGTAACTAAATTATGGACAAATATCCATGAAAAAAAATAAAATAATTTATGTTAACTTCTAGAAGAAAACACCCTCAGTCATTAAGAGTTTAAGACTCAAACTCTGCATCAGGACAGGACAGTTGGAAGTGGCCGGGGAATATAAGCAAAGCTGTCATCAGATTTGGATTGAAAAATGGATAAAAAGAAAAAAACATTTCAACTAATCCCTGCCCACTTCAAAGCACTTTCAGATGTCATAACAGAAAAAAAGGCCTTTAAAACATTATTTTCCATATAGAAGACTGACTTATCATACAAAAACTGTCACAAAGCAATACTTAAGATGACGGTATTTACATGCCTTTACCTGTCTAGAGGGCTGTTAATTCAATGCCCTCTTTGCTGGAATCTTAAAGAGCCGTCTTGGTTATTACCGACATAACGAGCAGGGCGGATGTGAGCATGTGAGGGAAGACTGGTCAGACTTCTGAAATGCTTTCTAAAATATGAGACACTCGCTCCGTCCGCTCAGCTGGCTGAGTAAATAATAAGAGTCAGGTGGCCAAATTACAGCAACAGCTGATCACTATTTATTATTCAAGCAAGAGGGTGTCAGAGCAGAAGTACAGACAGGAAAACATGTACAGTACATGGCCAAAAACAACAACTCACTCTTCCCTTTTCACTTTCTCTGATCCCAGACACACACGCACACACACACAGATGTAAAATGCTTTTTATTATGATGGCTGTACAGAGACTTCCTCTCTTTCCCTTTATGTTCTCTAAAGCGGTCAATCAGTGTAGATGCACTAAGTAACTGACATGCTGAAAGAGCAAGAGTGGTTTTATGGATTCACTTCCTGGTTCAAACTGTGCCTACACAAGCAGACTATGATTTTTCTATTTTTCTGTCTGGTCACTTCTCTCTCTCTCTCTTTCTCTCTGTTCTTGGTATCTCTCCTGCGCACATTATCAGCATTACTGTCTCCTCGCCTTTCTCCTCTGGACCTGTAAATCCTTTTTAGCCTCTTTATCGCTCCATCTCTCTCTTGTTCTAGTTGTGGTTCACCCTCCCACCCCCGAATCCATCCATCTGGACATGTGCGCTAATGCTGTCATTGTATCAGGGCGGGCAGAAGCCTATTAGACAGATCTCGGTGGTAGTAAGAATCAATATTGATCCATAGGGTTAGTCTAATGGACGCTGAGTGTAGCAGTGATTCCCCTTTGTCTGCTCCAAGAGCCCATCACCCTTAACTCCTCACACATGCGCACTCTCTCTCTCTAAACCACACACACACACACAGACACGTACACACACACACAAAATGTGCAGCTAAAGTGCTCACTCAGCACAGCAGCTGCATCAGCAGAGAGAGAGACAGAATAGAAAGCAGTGTCTTTCTTTGTGTGTGTGTGTGTGTGTTTGTTAGTGCGTGTGTGTGCGTGTGATGGGTAAATGTGAACTTTAGTATCTATGTAAACATATAAGGGCCTGTGGATTCTCAGCCATACCTATATGTATTTCCCATTACCAAGCATACCAGGCTATTAAGCCAAGAACAATTAGAAGATTCAAGGCTATACACACACACACACACACACACACACACACACACACACACACACAACCACATTAACATACATAAACTTACTTTTGGTGAAATCACATTGAACTACAACTACCACATGAACAGAATTCTGTTTTTATATCACAAAATGAAGCAGGGAGCAGTGCGGATGTCATCTCGATTTTCATCTTGGCTCAACACCTGCTGAGATTTTCAGTGCTCAGGCCGTTGTATCAGCAACTATTCAATGTCACAGAGTTTGCTGGGTAGCACCAAAATGAAAGTTGAGATGGTAGCTACAACCACAACATCCATCATTCTCAGAAATTCAAACACAATAGGTCTTTTTCACAGCAGACATTTTGACTTGTCATAGCAGGAAATGCACAGGTGAGACTAGCCACACGAACAATGGCTCTGTTCTATTCAGAAATGACAGCATGCAACACTCCCTATTAAACAGACTATCTGTAGTTGGCTCTATAGTGACCATTAAATTGAGATTTTTGACATATCTGAACCATTTTCATTTGCCAGCATCATTGTCAAGTGTGCCAATGAGTCACAACTTTAAAAATGATAGTAAATTCATTCATTTTAAACCTTACAAAACAATGTGGCAAACTACTTTACAGTGCCAACAACGAATACATGTAAATAAACTCCAAAACATAATAAACAGAAGATAAAATCGTTTTAACAATTAGAACAAATACCATCACTTAACAAGAAGTCATAAAATAAAAGTCAGTTTAAGAGGACACCAAAGTACCAGTCACCTTTGGTGAAGTCTCAAGCTGAGATCAGGCTCATAGGGAATTTCCAGATCACATTCAAGGGTTTAGAAAAAAGCAGTAAAATCTTAAAATTAAATCTAAAATTCACAAATAACCGGTGAATGGCAGCAAGGATTCGTGTGATACGGGTGATTCTCTTATGTGATGAAGCCTGGTAGCAGCATTTTAAGGGGGCCGATTATAGATCCCTGGGGGACACCACAAAAGGTAGTATGAGTGTGAGGAGTGTGTGTACATGAATTAAAACATTTTTTCTTCAATTGTGGGAATTAGTGAGGGCACTAGAGCATAAAATTCACATTAAGAATTTAGACACTCAAATAAAATGGCAGTGACTCAATATAATGAACTA
Source organism: Pagrus major (assembly GCF_040436345.1). Taxonomy (NCBI): domain Eukaryota; kingdom Metazoa; phylum Chordata; class Actinopteri; order Spariformes; family Sparidae; genus Pagrus; species Pagrus major. Next base: position 20,496,102 of record NC_133218.1, on the reverse strand, counting down.
TATAGAAAAAAGGATTTCAAAATGTCTTTATAAAACGGGATTATTGTTCATCTCTACAGCAGCATGACAATAGTCTAAAAAAATATTGCTACACACACACACACGCTACACATAGATGCGCACTACACACAAATACACAAGTACACTCACCACTCACTTTTTTTTATTTTACATATATTGCCCATAATAAAGTGAAAAATCAATTATAGGGATATACAGTATTCTCAGTACCGATATTTCCCACTACAGTGTTCTCAAAAAACCTTTTATTGTGTACTAAAATATGGACCTGACAACAAAGCAAAAATTAAACAACATATAAAGTTTTACAGTGAATACACACCGGTTATCGCAGCTTAGTCAGTGGAAGAGAGGTTGTTTACGGGAAGCACAGAAGCACAGTGTGTGTTTTAGATTAGAGATGGAAACTCATTCTGTGTGCAGTCACCTTGATCAAGCCTGCGGGCCCTGTAAGTTCCAAGGAAACATGCGGTGAGAAGTTCATTCCTCGTTTGACTTCTTTAGCCTTCCTCTGGTGTAAGGTATACCCCATCATGCTTGAAATGACACTGAAACTGTTTTTCATGAGTCAAGCACTCACCTTAGCACTTGTCATTTCACATCAACGAACAAACAGTCATTCAACCAAACTCACTAACAATAGAGCACACTGTATTTTCTTTAAATGCTCAACTTGTTTTAGATGAAGATAAGTGAGGGCCATTCAGAACAACAAATTTAGAGGAGAACCCAAAACACTGACTGCTCATAAGATTTTCTTGCAGAATTTCTTTATCAGTTTACAGCCAAAACAATCAGATTGATAAGGAAAAAAGAAATAGGTTGTTTGATGTTAGTAACAGCCTGAACTATGGGAAATGCATTTCATATCACACATCCTATTTTTTTAATCAAAAGATTGATTTTCGCGGTTCTATTTTTATTTTAAAAACATGTACTAATACAGTGTCTGTGCCCCTGTAATATAATTCCCGTTGTAAATTGTTTCAGCCCCAGCCACCATGGCTGCAGGGGAGTGTCCATCGGGGAGAGACGACCTTCACTGTGCCTCTGGTGACAGAGCTAAATCAAAGCTGCTGCTTGTTTAAGACAGCCACTGTACACTGGCTGCATGGCCCCTGGTGAATTATTTATACATGAAATGAAATGACCTCTGGCACTTTGGAGACAGCAGGGAGAGGGCTAGGACAAAACAGACTTGAGTCAAAGGTAGAAGGTTGGCAGAGAGAAGGTTGTAGAGACAAAGACGGGTTTTACTGTTTAGATAAATGTGAGTTTTAACGCAGGCAGGGAAGACAGAAACGGATGGAAAGAGAGAAACTGATAGCTGAGCTCTCAGGAGGAGCCTGCAGGGGTTCATGTCTGAGGTCTTTCCCAACCTGTTGGAGCAGTAACTCACTCTCTGACTCTCAGTTTCCGTCTGTATGTTTGTGTGCTCTTGGATGTCTATCTTTGCGAGGACCAGTATGACTTTCACGCCTGGGAAGCGAGGATGTTTTTGGAAAGTCAGGACATCGTTATGGGAATGTCTGAAGGTTAATACAGATGCTTTGGATTAGAATTTCAGGTCGAATACTGACCCAAAGAGCAGGTATTTGACAACCTGGGAATGAGACACAACAATCAACTATCCTTCTCCAGAATCGCCTTCCCTACCTTTAAGTTTGAGGTTAAGATTTGTTTTAACTAAAGGTTTAAGTAAGGGATTGGGTCAGGCATGTAGTTCTAATGGTTGAGATTACAGTTAGGGTAGACTTTGGGAATAAGTCTACCATTGGGCACATATTTCAGATGGCGCTGTCCTTCCTCTCCTATCTGCATGTTTTGTTTTCATAACCCAGTTGCTCTGAGAAACAACAACAACCTCTGAGCAAGCAAACTTCATGCTGAGGTCAATAATTATTTTTCAAGCTAGCAGCTCTTACCTTTTTTTCTATTACAGAGATTTAGCCCCTTACAGGGATTTACGCCTTTTCTTAATAGTATGGCATCAAGACAGTATTGTATCAAACTGTAAAGTTAGCCATTGCCTACAGTAACGGAAGTTAATCCGCTATTAAATCCATTGTTTTACCTTTAAATATGGCCCAATGTCCATCCGGATTAAACCATCCATTGTCTTTACAGTTGCTGATCTATCAGGAAGCAGTGAAATTATAACAATTTGTCAGATTGCCTACATTTATGACTTGCATCTGAGAACACAGCAGATCAACATTTGAGCTTCCCACCCTGAGTGTGATGTCAGAGGAAAACGTGGATATGGTGTATTTTGCAGGGGAACTGTCGCTGCATCCTGGGCTTTACGCTGCCCTAGATGATTGTAAGTGCTTTAAAGAAAAAGAAACCAGCCAAAGCATTTGTTCCCCTATGCCAAAACTTAGAATTGATTTAGCCAGACCTTTCTCAGCACTGGAACTGAGAAAGGTTCTGACTATGCAAGACAAGGGTTAGGGGCCAGGGAAGGCACTGTGTTACTGAGGGTCCTCACAGGTTTAGTAGTACAAACGTGTGTCTGAGTATGTGTGCTTGTCTGCCTACTTACAAGCAGCATCGTCAACTCCGCTAACATCAATCTGAAAGCTATTCAAGCAGGATATCCAGTTATGCAAGAAACACACGCACCCACACCCACACACCCCCATACACACACACATATAGAGGCCAGTATCCCGCCTGACGTAAGGTCTATTCATGCGCAATTATGCATTAGTGATTAATGTTGAAAGTCAGTGTTCAGTCAGCGCCATTGCAGGAAGTTCATGTTGCTCACTGAAAGGTAAGGTGACAGGTCAGGGCGGTTGACAGGTGTGTGTGTGTGTTTTTGCCTTTGGCTCCAGTTTCTTGTGCTTGTGCCTCATACTGCTAAGTAAGTATAGCCATGTTTATTATTTCACCTTAACCATGTGGTTTGAGTTGTTTGAACTATACTACAATTGCTATTCATAAACATTTATTAATGACTTGGTGGCTTATAGGTTGGGTTAAGGCACATATCATGAAGTGCAGCATCCCCGGTTCATGACCTTTGATGAAAGTCAGTCGTGTGCTCTCTTATCTCTTCCTGTTATTCTGTAACTGTCCATTAAGGCATTGAAACATTATTAAATAATTTTGGCAGTGAACATTTTACAGACATGAGCAATAAAAGTCTTCTACTTGGCACTGACAGACTGCAGAAGAGTTTTCTCCAATCTTTGATTACCCGTCCATCATTTTCACTACCTGCCTGCAAATCCTCTGAATGACAGCTTGGCAGAGCAGCTGGCTTGTCAGCTGTTTGGTTGACGTGTTTGATTGGAAGGCTGAACATAAACCTTCCTGTCTAGCTGGTGTTACCTGGTAGATTCTCACACTTTTAACTAAACCTGACATTGGAATGTGTCGCTCATTTGTTTGATACAGTGCGGCTGTCAATTCAGTCGTCAAAGGAATTTTAAAGGTAAAGGATTTGGCAGGTCAAATGATTTTAAAGACAAACCAGGCACCAAAACAGGAAGCCAACCATTAAAATCTGATGTGATGCAGCAGTGTAGGACAACATTATTATTATTATTATTATTACAGGCGGACTGACTGGAATGACAGCCTGCAATGCCAAATTATTCTCACAACACACATGTGGACATGCACATGTTAGTGGGTTAAAAATATTTAGGATAATTGCAGTGTCATGATGATTCAGTTTTATTGTTTCTTGTTTTATTTAGTAAGGTTCATCCTCATGTTGTCTTACTTTGTGTCTTCGTCTTGTTTTCCCTCCCTTGTGATTGTTTTGATTGGATTCACCTGTCCCTGATTAGCCTCCTGTGAATTTAGTCCATGTGTTTTCCCTCTTTCTGTGGTCAGTTTGTTGGCATTTGTGCTGTTTGTGCCTCGTGTTCCATCTTCGTTCCGGTCTGAGGAAGCTTTTTTGGGTTTTGTTCTTTTGTATTTCCTTTGTTCTTGGGTTTTCCTTCTGTCCGTCTTCTTAGTTTTTGCTGCCTGCCTGTTTTTTTTGACCAGCCTTTCATAAAGCAACATTATGTAGAAATCGGCGTATTGTGTGATTTGGCGTCCTCCACAGTGCAACACCACTGACGTAAATACAAATCCCAGGTCTTTGTCAGATGTAATGTAGGCGCTCACTACAAACAAAACTTATTACGTCATAACAATGTGAAGTCTTGAAAATTTGTATCTTGAAGTAAACATGTATGTATGTTAGGGTCCTTTTTTTGCAGCAACCTAACATTCAGACAAGTTTCAGGTAAATCTGAGGAACAGATCAACCCTTCTCTACTACACCAACTCTCTCTTTGCCTCTCTCCAAACACCCCACTTCATCTTATACTCCAGTAGCGACTTTAGTGTATTAGCCACTGATGATTGTTCTGTGACAGGTAGATGCAAAACGTGCTTTTCTTAGCAGCCAACTGGAAATAGCAGCTTAAAGCATCTGTCACCTACATTCCAGCTGCAGCGAGCACGTGGGCAGCAGTCACACACCCATATGAACATACCAGAGGGCTTTAAATTGCCATTACATTTTTCAGGACTTTTACAAAATGCTCTATTTATTTGATTTATTTGACTTATTTTCTTCACATTTTTGTGGCACAACAGTTGACACAATTGCACAACAGTCTGTTGTACCATACTGGTTGAGAAGTGCCAGCACTGCATAAAAGCTGGAGAGAAAAGCTCCAGAGAGACTCCATAAATACATTCCTGAAAAGTTAAGGCTGAACTGGCAAAAAAAAAAAGTATGACTCAATATCTCTCAGCCTGAATCCATGCATAACCTAATAAACCTCAAATATTGTTTTACATCAGCTGTGGAGTGTTCTTTGTGTTCGTCTTGCCTTAGCCTGTCAACATTTGTTTAACTGTGAAGGACTCTAAAGTGCTGTGGCAGATCGTCATCCCAGCTTTTCACGTCCAGTTATGTCAACACAGAGGGACAAATGTAGAGAGCAAAAGAGGGATTTTCCTCCCTGTTCAAATTAGTAACAAATAAGCATTTAGAACCCAATAAAACCATTAACAATTTCTGCATGTAGGGAGAATTACATGTTCTACCTCCATAACCATAAACAAGAGCATTGCAGACATGTTTTTGTCCCATAGAGCACAATGATCACTTGTAAAACAACACTAGCTCTCCTATTTAACAAGGCTCCATATGGATTTTACCACATTAACGCAATGTGATTTCCCACATATGACCATGTATACCATTATTTGACTTTTTATGTGCTGAAGATGAGCATTCTGTGTAATTCTCATTCCAGCTACGTTCTCAGAATGAGGCAGACAGGACTCATAAAAAAGGAATCCCTCCAGCTTGGATACACAGCAGATACACACATAAACACACCCCACCCCCAACACACACAACCAAATTGAGTTCATAGTCTGTTCACCCTCACATAGCTTGGTTAGTATCCAACATTGTAGTTATTAAGTTTTGGGTGCTGCTGCACATATTTTGCATTACACTTTTATTTATTCTGGTGTCGGCTTTTGTGAACATGTGTCCATGAAAGAGAAACTGAAGTGAAGGCGGTGGACAAAAGGACTGAGATGGAAAGTGTGGGTTAGAGGAAGGTGGGAGGTGGGAGGGGGGGGTCTTATTGTATTAGAGCAACAAGGACTTCAAACTGGCCCCTCCTTCAGATGCACTTACAGAGAATCACTGGGCGAGTGCCGGGACCGCCTTCTGTCGCTGACCCCCTGCACGCCTCATTAAATCCCTTAACTTTGTCATAGATTCACCCCAACGTACACACACATATGCACACACACATGATACACACAGTGCCCTGCGCCTCCACCCACCAAGATGCCCCTGGCCCACGGCGTTGCCATATGTCCACCACAAAGGCACTGGCAGCTCCTCTCTGCTTTGTACTCTCTTCACACACACTTCAACCTAATGCAACATGTGATGAAGACCCTGCAGAATGACTGGCAGGCAACTACAAGACACCCCGAGCTTTTGTGAAAGATGGTGATTCAGCCAATCCCACTAAATAGACATAACCGAGCACAATCTGATGTAACACTGTAGTACGCTTAAAACCTATGTGTCATGTTAGTTTTGGCAATTTTCATTTTTTCCACTTAAGTTAATGGATTACATATTCCCCTTTGTGTTGGGACATCTCTGCAGGCTCATATTTTCAGGGCAGTGCTTGTTGTAAATGAAACCTTTAAAAAATGGATGGTTAACAGGATAACAGTCCTGTTTTTCCTTAGTTTGTAACCTAACTTTGCTGTGGAAAGTGCTGTGGAAAGTATTCACCCTGTAAACGACGAGCACACTTCTGTCTCTTTTTACGTACAGAGAAATCAATACACTTCCATTTGAGGATTATAAATGCTTGGTGTTGCCGTAATGTGTAACCCTCTGCCCCTCACTGCGTCAGATCTACTGCCCTCTAATGTTACAGGTTACATCTAATGTGCAAGCCGTCTCTGCTGGGCTACTGAGTGCAGCAGGTAATCATTTGACAGTGTTCACTTTCTATCATCTACCTCATGGCAACCATTGACAAAAGCCCAGTTATGCATATGTTAGTCACCCAGGATCTTGTTTGAAAATGGCATGAAGCTACTTTCTCTTCTCTCTCTCTCTCTCTCTCTCTTTTTTTTTTTTTTTTTACAGTAACTTCATCCACTTCAAAAAGCATTTGATCAGTTCAGGGTTAATGGTTAGAAGCTGTAGCGAATGGAGGCAGCGTCAGATTTCACAAATGACCGAAACTTCTCAAATTGCAGATACATTTGTGAGGCATGCATCACAAATTTGAGTATGCTGCTTGTTTTGATGTTTTATATTTTTAAACTTTAAAATAATTTCCCTTTTGGTGCCTGGTTTGTCTCCAAAATCATTTGACCTGCCAATACTGGTATTTCAACTTTCTGCTTCATTGGCTGGTATTTTTCACTATCTGTAGTTGACAAGAACAAACACAGTAAGATTATTAATATGTCTAGTAGGATTGCGGGTCAACAACAATGCAGTATATCTGTGCTTTGTGAGACCTGAGTGGCAGGTAAAGGACGGCAATCTTTTGTGATTTGTTAGCAGCTAAATAAATAACTAAATAACTAATTGACTACCAACCTACCTACCTACCTACCTACCTGACTGACTGGCTGACTGAACTAACTAATCTGAGACTGTAATTTTCACTCTGGCTGTTACAGTTTCTGTTGTTACTCAGTAAAATAGTTAACTCTATTTTGACTCTGTGTGTATAAACATTTGAGTTTGTCTCTGCAATCTCTCACTCTCTCTCTCTGAATAACTCTGAGCTCGAAGTGTTTTCCACAGAGATAAGAACTGACAAGCTGGCTGTGAAGACTTTTGACAGCGCAGTCAACACGGCCATGTCAAATGAAGACATATCCATCATATAAAGATATATACTGTACATCTTTTATTTACACAGACATACTTGAATAAATCTGAGATTAAAAACTGACACCCTCGCATAAAGAATTTCTAGGTAGAAAGGATGTACACAAAGAGAGGCAGGCAGGATTAAGTAGATAATGGAGATGGGTCTCCCTCCCCTTCACTTCTGGCAAACCAGCCTGGCAAGAGGCTGGAATAGGTAGAACCAATAGGGTGACTCAGCACCGGGCACTGGGACGTGACCCAGATCCCCCACTGTTGTGCATTTCTGATGGAGAAGTGTCAGGCAAAGCAGGTCAGGACCCGCCATCACTCCAAACTGTTACTGACATTCAGATGCAACCAAGGAACAGCTTCCCTGGCACTACTTAGCAAGAAAGCCAACTCAGCTAATGCTCAGGGGGAAGCACAAGCACTGTAATGTGTGTGTTTGGATGTGTGTGTGTCCATGCATGTGTGTAGCTCTAAATAGGTAACCTCCCGGAAAGGTTCCCAATAAGTTTCTTTCCAAAAAACAACAATGAGTTATCCTTCATAAATTTGCTGTACGGCTACAAGCTGACTTTCTCCTGACCCTTTCTGCATTGCTTATTAAACACGGTGGCTTAAGGAGAATGATTAGATTACACACGTGCACATGCAAAAGAAGCAGGCACGCAGCATTATACACAGCATACATACGTTGTTTAAGTTCTCATCTCATGTGAGATTACAGCTTATTAACCTTCTTAACTGTTAATAAGATCTTATTGTGGAAAACTCTACAAACAAGGTTCTGTTACTGAGAGCAGTGGACGCAGCCTGCTGCAGAACATGGAATGTAAAACACTCCTTTGAGATGAGACGTCCTGTGTTTTTCTTCAAAGCGTGCCTGCAAGAGGGGAAGGGGTGAGGAGGGGGAGGCTTGTAGTGAGACAGTGAGGGCAGGCAGAGATTGTAGAGAGCAGAGGTGGATAGAGAACTCATGTGGGACTGTTACTTGATGATTTCATGTCTTGAAAACAACTCACAGAACAACAGAAGTGGCTCTTTTGAAGACTCCTGTGAGAAACCTGCATGTGGTCACGATGAAAGAGCCAGTAACATCCTGATTATAAGCATTTTTAAAGGAATAGTTCGACACTTATTCACATTCTTGGCGTGAGTTGGATGAGAAATCCAACTGCTTTCATGTCTGTATGGTGATTATAAAACTGCATCAAACAGGCAGTTAGCTTAGCTTAGCATAAAGAATGGAAACACTGGGAAACAGCTAGCTTTCAAAAGGTAACAAGATCTGACTACCAGCACCCATAAAATTGGTAATAGCCTTCATTACACAGGAAATGAACGCAGCAGGTACAGCAGAAGCAGAGAGCCGGTCTGTAAACTGTGATGATGTTTCCCCAATTTGTGTTTCCCCTTATCTTAACCCGACCCCAACCTTACCCCTCACCCCAACCAGTTATCTCTGCAATGCCTAACCATAACCTTAACTCAGCGCTAGCCACAACGGGGGTGTGGGAAACACTGCAAACACAATTAAAGGCTGAAACTGACTTTAACACAAGACACTTTGGGTAATAATTTTACCGTTTGTTTGTTTTATCCTTCAAATAGATTTGACTGACCTGTGGGTTTGTTTCCAACATGACAGCTTGGGTCTCTTGACTCACATGATTTCTTTTTAGTGTTGTCCTGTGTTTCAAGATTTCCACAATTGACCTGATGAGTACAATGTTAGGATCAACAGGAATCATGGAAAAAACAAACAATACAAAATATTGTATTAAACCAGAATTATCATGTAAAGGAATAGTTTGAAATTTTGGGAATTTCAATTTTCTTTTCTTTTCTTCGAGAAAATCACTCACATTTGTACTATAAATATGAAGCTACAGCCAGCAGCCTGTTTGCGTAGCTGTGTCTAAAAGTAATAAAACCTACTGAACCGGCACCTCAACAGCTTGTTTGTTTAAACTGCGTAAAAAACAACAAGTTGTATTTTTTGCAGGGACTACTTTTGTGGCTCCTGAGGAAGTTACATGTAATCTGGTAAATTGCCTCCAGTGATGCCACTCAATGGCTAAGTTGCATTGTGGGTAACGTAGGCACCAGGAAGAAGAATGTGTGGAATAGAAAAAGCGTTATCTCTGGTTCTGCCATTTTATTATTTAATTTCAAACTGTCCTTATGTCCAACAATCTTATAGGAGTGAAATGCTAGGCCAGTGGACTGCTTTCAAAATCTGGAGCCTACATTACCCACAGTGCAATTTAGCCACTGAGTGACATCACTGGAGACAGTTTACCAGATTGCATGCAGCCTTCTCTGGAGCCACAAAAGGCTATATGCAACTTTAAACACAATTTAATATTTAAAATCGTTGGAGTTGCCCTCTAAACTCTCTTATCCCTGGCTGTTCCAGAAGCAGCTGAATACAATACTCTATTAAAAATTGTTTTATGTGAAATATATTACTTATTTTAGACTGTAGGGGTACATATTTGTAATTTCTGCATCTAATAGCATAATATGTTTATTTTTCATGCCTGAAGGGGGAGAAGAGCGAGTTAAAAGGAAACAAGATAACTGTTGCATCAGCAACTCAGAGTCACTTGTCAATAAATGTGTGCATGTTTGTGTGTTTTGTTGAGAATTTTCTTTGGAATAAAACCAAATTGCTGTGCGTCTTTGTGTGTGTCCGCGTTAGATAACACTCTTACAGCCACAGACATCTTCCCCAGCGCTCTGCCAGGCCTCAGTCTCCCAACATGGCAGTGCAACCCTCCACTTGATTCTGATTGCACCACACACCCCCTGCTGTCTAATGAGGGGATTAGACACTACATATTTGTTACAATCCCCTGTTGAAGTTACCCCTTCCTCTCCCCCTCTCTCCGTCTCCTCCTCCTCCTACTCCTCCTCCTCCGCCCTCACCCTGTCAGGCGCACTGCTGCGTTTATGGGTCTCTGTGGCTTAATAGAGTATCTCCTGGCCTGCTGACACATACAAAGCACAAACAGTCATGCACGCGCAAATACAACCTCTAAACGCCTACGCGCACCCACACATGTGGGCACTTACACTCATGTATACACACACGCACGGAAAACCTGGGCTACACACAGCAGAGAGGGTATTTATGCTCCAAGTGTTTTGGTTTTAAAAGCCCACAGTGCAGTAAATGTGTGTGTATGTGTGTGTGTGTGTGTGGGGGGGGGGGAGTCTCTGTTTCCCTTTCGCAAGCTTATTGTTCTCTGTTGTGAGTGTGTGTGTGATTGTGTGGTGAGCAAAGAGGGATCTGAGGATGATCACCACCATCCTCCCAGTTTGTCGATAAAAGATATAAAGCTGAATCAGACCTGCCAGTATAATTACAGGCAGGAATCTGAGGAATGCTGTGATCTGAACTGAGGCTGACACCATGTAGGGCCCCATGCAGCTGATTTACCCTGTTCCAGTGTGTGTGTGTGTGTGTGTGTGAGAGAGAGAGAGAGAGAGTGTGTGTGTTTGTGTGTGAGAGAGAGATTTTGACCTTCATGTTAAAGGTGCCATTTGTTATAAATGACACATTTTCCACAGTTAACAAGCATAATCCAATACATAAGAGAGATTGCTAACTGACCAGAATATTAAAAGGGACAGTTCACCCAAAAATCAAAATGCATTTTTTTCCTTTTAAATGTTAAATGTTTAAAAGTTCCTCCATGAAACTTCTCACATCGTGGTCTGCGGATTATCTTGAGTAACTGAGTCATGATCTTTAGAAAGAGATATTGCTGTTTAGTTTTTAAAATGTATTTTTGGCACTTTGAGCTCCACAAGTAGAGTGCCATCTAGTTCTATTATATTCAAGATAAGGCAAACATCCCCAAAACCTGGTAACTCGCACTAAAACAATCCAGATGGATAAACAGCTCTAAAGATAAGAGGAGAAATATGTTGATTTTGATTTTTCAGTGAACTGCCCCTTTAAGCTGATTTTCTGGAGACTGAGCCTGTATTAGTAGACCTAAAATACTTTCATAATCCACTTTCTCCCAAGCCCAAAAACTCCTGTTTTGTGTGTGCATGTGTTTCTGAGGTTTACCATATACAGCCCGGGGTGTGCTGTGCTCTCCTTCATCCAGAACAGAGAGAGGCCATGTCACTTATCTGAGGAATTCACCCTGAACATCTCCTCTTCATAAACACTCCCCTGTGGAGCACATCCCTCTCTCGCACAGTCTCTGTCTTTCACACACGCACACACCCCTCTAGATCGACACAGTATTTCACAAGCTTTCACAAGAGGGTATATAACTCAAACAGTATCCATCATGCAAATCCTACGTGGTCCACAAACGCCACCTGGAACTTCCACAAACTGCTTACATTGCTGACATACTTCTGTCCTCGTGTTTTCAGTGTTGTGGCCTCACCAAACAGGTGGTCCTCATTAAGGCTTGTCTCGAAAAATGAGCCGAGACAAAGAGTAACACATGCAAGCGTCGCTCGTGTCATGATGTGTTTGTGTGTTCCTTGTTTGTGGAGTATTTTTCTTTTACTCTACTTTCCGTGCCATGAGAGAGACATCAGATCTGCAGAAATTCCTAAACTTCCTCTCCAGTCGTGACACATCTCCCCTTGTCTGTGGATTCACAGGAACTGTCCGACATTGGTCTGTGGAGGTAAAGAAATGATTTGTCTCTCCCTAGCAACCGCAGATCTGTATCGGACAAAAGCATAAAACACACGCAGACAAGGCGGCACAGAGAAAGGTAGTGTTTTACTCCTTGAATGGAATTCCAGGCGCCTTGTTTCCGACTGATCTAAGCGATGAGGAGAATGTCAGAGTATGACGACGGAGATAAGAATGGCACCTGGAGAATGCAAACTAGAGCACGTCTGTATACTTCCGAAGATATGAGCAAACACACTCACATACGATACTTTTACAGAGCTCTCTACACAGCCCTTTTAAAGATAAGAAGATATGAGAATCGGCTGAATGTCTAAAATGTAAATGTGTATTCTTGTTCAGCTCGGAACAGGAAGTTGGGAAGACAGCAGATTAATCATTCAAATATTGTGCATACTCTGTGCCTGTGTTTGTAGCTTCCGTGTGTGTGTGTGTACAGTACAGTGCACTGTGCCTGAGGGTGTATTTTGTGCATACACTGGTCGGTGTAATGTGACACCCAGGTCTCGCAGGGTGGGGGACTGACTCTCTGACCCCATCTGGAGATGCCGACTCCCAGACTCTCTAAAGGCCTCGCTGCTAATGCAACATGAATAGACAGTGGATGTGCACAGACAATGAGCCAATTAATCCCCCGCCTCCACCGATGTCGCCCCCAATATAGACGAGGGCCAACCAAAGTTTGTGATATTCCCGAATCAACGTAATTAGACCCTTTTTCGCAGCAGACATTTTGACTTTGCATAGCAGGAATCTACGATAAGTCGCACTGTGACATGTCAGAATACGGCCAGTGTTTTAAAGCCACAGTATGTAATTTCTGCATCTATCACAACAAAACAAAAGAAGTGAGCAGCGTAGGATTATGGGAGTTGTTGTCTTTGTTGTTAAATAACCACCATTGCTTGTAAAAATACATATGCCGTTTGAAGTTACAGCAACAGACGACCAAAGAAACACACCATCGTCTTAAAATACAAAAAATGATGGATTTCTCTGGGTTTGGAAACAAGTACAAACAAGTACACAACTCAACAAATTATGTAACAACATTTTAGTCGTTTTTAGATATTTTAGTGCAGAAATGTTACAGAGGTGGGAAGTAATGAACTGTACTTAAGTTACTGTAAGGTATCTGCACTTAAGTTGAGTTTTTTTTTACTTCCAACAGTTCAACACAAGTATCAGTACTTTTTTTACACTTTACATTTTTGAAACAGGCTCGTTATTTTAGTTTTAATGCATTGAGGGGAAATATCGATTATTTTTATTTTGCGTCATCGCACACCATCTTCTCAACAACCCGAGGCTGATTTCAACCCATCAGTGCATATCACACACAGCAGATGTAGCAAGATGACATTATGTAACAAGACAGACACAGACAGAGAGGGAGCCTCGAATGGGGAGAAAAGCTGTGTTAGTGTCTTGTATCTGCAGAGACCCTACAGCCCTCTGTCAGGATTTTCTTATTTTCTCAGTTTGTTGCTGTGCTCAGGATGCTTTACCAACTGAAAAATGTCCTGGGAATGACTCAACAATCAAATATCTTTTTGGCGTGTTTCCAAAAAGCTCAGACAAATCCTACTGATTCTAACTTTAAGTATAACAGTCTTTGAATTATATTAATATGACGTGAGGTTCAGTTTAATTTGCACAGAAATGGCCGTTAGGAATAACTAATAATTTTTACTTTTATACTTTGAGTATATTTCAGAGCATGTACTTTCTTACTTTTACTTAAGTACAGAAGTTGAATCAGTACTTCTACTTCCACCAGCCTCTGTTTTAACACAAGCATCTGTACTTCTACTTGAGTAAAGAATGTGTGTACGTTTCCCACCTCTGTGCATATTGTATCTAGATGGTTGAAGAAATGTTGACACACACTCAAAAACATTCTTTTCTGCTTCTGTGCTGTTGTGACTCATTCAAAATACCAGTGCACTCTATCACATTACATCATTGTTGTCTCACATTGCCTGCATGTCAGATATGTTGTACAGGCACTTATCACACAAACACGCACAACTATACACAACTGGGTCGGTTATGAGAAAGTGTTGTTGTTATTGATTGTTTTGTGCTGATATTTAGTGTATGTCCATAAAACCCTCATCACAAACAGACATACTATATCATCCAACAATGAATTATTGTCTGTTGCATGTTTAGACGACTGTTTGTCACAAAGCATGAGTTGTTTTCTCAGCTCAGCTCCACTTGACTCACAATCAAAAATGTCCATAAAAGTCTTCAAAAAGCAGAATATTTGGATGACAGTGAGGCGAGAAACAAGGAATTCATTACAGTGTACTGATTTACGACTTTCGGTGTCATTACTGACATCTCCACAAGGAGTTTTTTGTCAACAAGATGATCCGTCTCCACTGTCAACTGCAAGTTTGTCTTGCTGGGCTGGGAAAGCATCATGGACACTTAAAGTCTTCCCTGCTTGCTTGTGTGCATGCTGCTTTATATACTGAATACAACCTGGAGAGAGGTGGATTGGTCTTCAAATACCTCCCAGGTTTGGCAAAGCTCCTCCTCATATCAGTGGATTGGACATTAACTGTCCTATGTGTCTGTGTGTTACATGAATTCATTAACAAAACATCTGGAACGCATATAACCATTAAGGCCTGGCAGCCGGGAGAGCTCCACCCTCGCAGACTCTGCTGGCTGCAAACTGCACTGCTGCTAAGTGAACAGCACATATCACACAGCCTATACACCACTTGTAACAAGCTGTGACGCATGCCATTGTTCCTCAATTGCGCATGTACAGTGGAACACATTTGTTATTTCTAAATACTAATTCAGTGCCGGACTAAACTGTTGCTGGTGCATTGTTCATGTCCTTCCTTCATAGGGTCTGTATGTATTGTACATTCCTCAGTCACAGCTCCATCTGTTTGTAGGAAGAATGGAGAGGCCCTCAGCAGACCCCTGAGAGGTTTAAAGTATGCCGGCCTCCTGCAGTCTCCCAGCAAACACACTGAATACTCCACTCTGCTCTGGCAGGCCGGTTTTAATTCAGCCTGGGCCTCACGAGGAGGTGAACCAGTTGGACCCCGGCCAGGTAAATGGCTCAAACTAGCAGCCATGAGCCATCAGAAGACATCACCCTCAACCTCCTTCTCATGCCTTTGCCTCTCAATGCCTTCGGTCCTCCTCCTCCTCCTCCTTCTCCTCTCCAACACCGTTCATGATGTGCTTGTAAAAAGCAACGTTTCATCCAGCGACTCCAACCGTCGTCCTTGTAGATATGACCACCAATCTGCCACCTTTACTGTCTAATTTCCTTCATTTCCCTAAGATGACTCATCCTCTTCCCTCGCTCCCCCCTTTTCTCTCCCTTTATTGCTCGAAGCTTCCAGCGAGAATCTTTGTTGGCAGTGTGGCCCTTCTGCAGGCTGCGCTTGTGATTTACTGATTGATTTTAGCATTAACGACCAGCCCCTCCTCCCAACACACACACACACACACAAGTGGACACCCACACATGTATTCATTGTCAGGCCTCTCCTGTGGCTTTAAGATAAAGCAGTTACAAGCTGAGCCTGGAAGCTAGAGTCTTGATAATGCTTAGATGCAACAGAGGAGGCAGAGTGGCTACAGTTGTGTGCATGGAGGAGTGGAGTAGGTGCATTTCCATCTTGTTTCTGTTGCCTGTATTTTCACTCAACCTCATAGCAAAATACATTAATAAAGGAAATCTAGACATTATATGTAAGGATGTCTAGACCTGCTTTTAAGGCTAAAATCATTCCTACAATGGGATTTTTTTTGGCAAATCAGTAAAGCAGGATAAAATCTCACCTTAGTGGCCGATCCATATTTTATAATAACAATGAATCAACTGACGAAGTGAAAACAATCTGAAACATTGACTATCTGATCAGCTCCGAACAGCAGACAGAAACAGTTAGTGACTAGCTGGTGAACATAGTGGAGCATTAAGCAGCTAACAGCCGGATATTTCCACCAAGAATATTGGACTTACATTCACCAGGTGGCTGGAAAGATGACTCCAAATGAATGGTTAAGTTACTCAGTACCTGCTGCATGTGTACAACCGTTTGCTATCAAGTTTACCATATCAGCTTCAAAGGTAATGGTATGTCATTGTTGTGTTCACATCTTGTTTCTGCTGCCCCCAAGTGGCCAAAACCATCAGTTAGTGCAGATTTAAAGTGAGACTATGTGAGCTTTAAAATAAGTAAAAGCACAATTATTATTTTACAAATGAAAAGTTGAGCTCCTGATTAATAAAACAAACCCTTGCTCATTTTGCAGCTACAGTCTTACTTGGTCTGATGTGACCAGTAGCTTGTGTCGAGTGTCAGCAAACTTAAGGTACAAAGTTTTAAACAAGGGTTTAAAAAACAAAATAATGTTTGTTTCCTTAAGTCCTGCTATATCTATTTTAGACAATGGAGTGTTGAGGAGGAATCTCAAGGCCTGGGGAATAAAGCTGCTCCATGTCTGGTGGTATAGCAGCGGACACCTCTGTTTGTTTTGCCATAGGCAGCAGGGTGAACAGACTGTGGCTGGGGTGGGTGTTGTCTTTTAGTATCCTTTGGGCTCTGTGCAGACACCTCACTTCACCGATGTCGCAGATGCTCTGTAGACGGGTACCAGCGGTTTTAATCACCCGCTGTAGAGCCTTCCTGTCCTGGGCCAGTTTGTGATGTTTCTATTCAGGATGCTTTCTATTGCTCCTCTGTAAAGACTGACCAGAATCTGGCTCTGAAATGTAGCCTGCCTACGTTTCTGTCGGAAGCAGAGCCTTTTCTGTGCTTTTTTAACCAGGGTGGGTGTCTCTTTTTCCAAAATCAACTATCAGCTCCTTGGTTTTCCTGACATTGAGCAGTAGATTGTTCCCTGTGCACCACTCCTCTCTTGATTTCTCTCATCGTTACCTTGTGCTACTGTTGCACTAAATTCAGCGCTTTACCATCAAGCTCTATACTGTCACTTGTGGGCACAGCAACTGATGTTACACATAAGTTACTCGCTTAAAAGCAAAAATGTGTTTTGCCATGAGGCTCTCATTCTCACTCATCTTTCGCACGTGTTCCATGACATGTTCCATAAGAGATTTAAAACACACACATCAGAACAGCGTGAAGTGACGCAAGAAGAAAAAGCCATAATCAAAGAACTTAGAACCGATCAATTTGAAATGAATAAATCAATTTGGTATCACTGAATGGAGAGTAAAGAAATTAAGAGTTTAAAAAGCCATCTTTTAAAGTTCAGTGGGATCAAGTGTTTCATTTATGTACTTTGGTTCTAAGTGGAAAATACAAACCACATGCCAACAAACCATGAGCTTACTAAAACATGACACATGAAGGGCCCTGCCTAATTACACAATATAGGCACTCTTCTCATAGGGACACTTCATCATGTCATATAATAGAGATCCTTTTTGTAGGGCCTGTCAAAGCAATGTACTTAAGCACGACTACGCCACCAAGAGGTACTTAGAAAATTCCAATGTATTTCTTTTTAAATCCATCGAGACACAAGCTACTGTGCCCAGTTAGCCGTACAGCAAGAAAGGAGTGTTTGCTGTGATATTGGTGAACAATAACAACGTGCACCACTGTTAAGTCATGGAATTATATTGTTTACACCAGTAATTTAAGCAGCACATGTTAAAGGGGGAACATTATTTTCTTGTAAGGCAAAGGGTGCTTTCACTGATACCACAACATGACAGCATGCTTGAAAGGTAAAAGTTTAAGGTAAAGATATGTGCTATCTGCTAATTCCCTTGTTTGTCATGTTAATGTCAATGGGCCCTCCTGGAGGATTACAGGGGCAAAGCGAAAGATTTAGTTGTTTCATGTATTTAATTTTAATCATGAAATGAATTGTTCATGTGCATCATAACTGTACATTTGTACATCTGTACACCAAATCATTAAATGTCACAAGTGTCATTTACACTGGGGAAATGTCCCCCCAGCTTTTAATGGCTGATTTCAATCCAATCTCTTTTAAAAAGCATAAACCTATGCAAATGTATGAATCGTTAAAAAGCTTTGATACAGCATAAACTATTTATCTTTTTCAATCGCTTCATCTAAATTATGATTATAATAATTTTGCAGTATCTTCTCTCTATATGTGCTCTTTCAAAATGAGAAAATGGAAACTAATACTTGACTTTGTTTACCTTATAAATAGAAATGTTCAAAAAAAAAAAAAAAAAGGGCCCTGTACCAAAAATCTCTCCTTGACCTTTTTAGTTTCTATGTTATCTCTTGTCAGTAACCATCCTTACAAGAGTGTGGCCATTAGGTACGAGGGAGACACAGCAGCTACTCTCAGGACTCTGATAGTATGAAGCAGATACAGTGCAATAACTGAAGCCATCCTGGTGTGTTCAAAATGCTCAGCACTCACTGTCTTATGTTGGGAAGTTGACACAGCCGTTTACAAACTGGCTGGAAACACACAAGTTGAAATTTGTGACTTTGACCTGGCCCGCTCTGCTGTGTCTTAAAACCTGTGGACTCAAATTGTCAACATAAGAGACAAAGATCTTCCCTCATAGATATACGTATTATGCAACTAAGGGATAAAATGACCAATAACACAGATTGTTCAAATAAAGTCAATGTTTAGTTTGCTTTCAAGGAAACCCTACTCCTTATATGTTATTTTTATTTAAGAAGTTGACACACTGGGAGAACTGGGAGAAAGAGTAAAACCTGCAGGGTTAACACAGCGCAGGGGTTTTAGAGGCATAGATTTGAAAAATATGATGAGCTTAAATACAGTATTTGACTGAGACAAAGTATTTTTTTTTCAGTCAGAAGTTAGTGGTCGCATATCTAACTTTACCAAAAGCAACACTGTCTGCTTCAGCCTAATAAACCTGGCACCGCTACTACTACATGATAATCTTAAGGAGGCAGTGGGTGGATGGATGGGCACATGATAATCTTTTAGGCACTGGATGAAATCTTCATTTAGGAAATGGCCAGAGTACTTTTTGGCAACCTGCTCTATCCTTCTCAGACAGAGGAGTCGGTGTGTGTGTGTGTGTGAGAATGTGAGACAGATCGCTGCATGGGGAGAGATGGGGGGGTGGAGGGAGTCTTACAAGGAAAAGATCTGCTGAGGGCAAATTTCCATTCTGCCAAAGTCTGAGGTAAAAAACAAAATGAAAAAGTTCACCCTGCCCAAAAGTTACATCACAATAACCCTCAACAGTCCTCTGGTGGGGCTCTGCACTGCATATCAGAGCATACAAAGACCAGTGTTCTCTACATTGCAAGGCACCTCAGACAGAGCTAATGACAAACAACATACTGGTTAATATTTAACATTTTAGCCGATTACGTCAAGTGCAGTTTGTATCCAATGGTCAGCATTCGGGAATCAGCCAATGAACAGGCACGTGTTATAAACTTGGAAGACGTCAGCTTAAATATTGTGAAAAATGGAAGAGTGCCCTCTAGTGTTGGATAAAATTGTCATCAACTCCTAACAAAAAGTAATCCTAACCTGGGCTGCATGTGAATCTTGCCAGGAGGCAAGTCACATGACATGCCTTCCAAGAAGCTCACATGCTTGTCATCTAACATTTATTCAGGCTAAATAACTGTGCAAACATTGTTTCAACTATTCAACAAGTCAACATGACATGGTCGCTTTACTCAAAGTGTTTAACAGACTGTATTTGAACAGAGGTTGAAGCCCAAAAAGCGAGGAATATGAGTCCACTTCACCGTTGACATTCAAATAAACAAATTCGGTTAAATATTGAATGTTTTTATGGCAATACATAAGAGTTCAACACCACGTACAATGTTTTTTTTTTTTTTTTTTGCTATTTTAGCCAAAAACCTCCTGCCTTGTTTCAAACACAAAACAGTTGTGACTTTAGTATACAAAGTGCTGCTACATTGTAATAAATCATCCATAAATGTTGAGTTTTACAGATGAAAATACTACATTAAAGTTTCTTGTTTTCTTTCCAGCCTTGTTTAATGTCAGACCAAAAAAAAAAAAAAAAAGTGGAAGAAAGGAAGAAATCCTCTGTGGGTGATATCCTGATTTCTTCCCCTTCGAGTACTTTAAAGAAGGCAGCAAGGCTCTACATTTGATCAAACCTTTCATCTAAAGAGTCCAGACTTTTAATCTTTTTCATGAGAACCATCCTTGTTGGTTGAAGTGCACATGTTTGGGCAGTTATCCCATTCCAGTCCAGAGGAAAAAACATTTTTCTTCCTTTTTTCAAAAGACTGATGCCGTTTAGATTATAAAGCAAGTTGTTAAATGCCAATTTTGTACTTTCTGGAAGCAAGCTCAGGATCAGTAACTGCATTCACAACTGTAAGGTGGCGGACGTCTGTGACATGGCGTTGTAAATGAAAGTATTGCTGAATGGCACAAACTGGTGGCTGATGATCTTGATGGCCTCCTGAGCAGCCGATCCTACAGAAAAAGAAGACGTGGATTCATTGGCACTGCATAGATGGGATATGGTGTTTATTAGGATCTCAATCAATGTCTGAAGATTGCTAAAATATTACCTCCCAGAAATGCAGCAACTGTGTGTGGCTCTGCTGCACCATATCGACAGCTGTTAGGAAAAAGGTTAAAAAAAATTATTTGGCATGGTCTTAAACAATCATTCCAATCAGGTTATCCAGCTGTGACCGTGACTTACAACTCATGGATGTAATCGTCTTTGATGTTGACGTTGAGGCTGTACTCCTGCAGTAGGTTGTTCACACAGAGCTTCAGTTTGCTGATGTCGTCCTCCACCTGGTAGTTATAAACTCCTGGTAAGGAAGCACATGTGGTAAAAGATACACAAGAGTAATTTTTCTGGCATCTGGTGAAATGATCTACAGAATTATGCAGCCTAAAAACAGACTATGATGTGTACAGTATAGGGTGGAATAATAGGCTTTTCCTCTATGTGTGATAGTATGGAAGGTTTTCTCTTGATACACCCGCCAGCCCCTTTCGACACGATTGTACAGTCTCAAGAGTCTTCAGAGCTTTTGAGATGATGCTAGTATTGACTGTGACATGGGTACACAGCTCAACCAACGAAAGACCCAACAAGTTATTTATGCTTTAAGTGTAAAAGAGCTACAAAGACTGCAGCTGTAATGCTCAAGGTTTTTTCTCTTTGTTCTGGTCACGTCAACATTCATGTAATTGTCCTTCCTGACAGATGGCACGAGTTAATTAGTCTGACAATAATCAAACAGCTCTCTCCTAGTGGAAAAATCTATCTATTGTGAAGTCTTAAAATCTGTAGAAACCTGGACGTACCTGGGTAGCGGGAGTGCTGCTGATAGAAGCGGTCAACGGCACGAAGCATGAGGTAGAAGACCATCTCGCTGTCTGGACTGTCCATGCACGAGGCTGAAGACACAATTATCATTATTAGGTGAACATGCTTTACATTTACAGGGAAAACAGTACTAGAATTAGCTCATACACATGAAATGAACAATGAAAGACTTCAACAGTAAAAATCAGAAAGAAAATGAATCTACAACTCACTGATTTCATCTTTATTTACTGAATCCACACTGTATTCTTCAGCCAATGATCTGCAGCGCACCACCCTTAGGAAGGAGGCATTCTTACCTAGACACCAACACAAATAACCAGAGCTGGGAATGAACTGTTTGCAGGTGCAGTTATACTCAACAATAGTGCAGATTATGCTCCACTTGTAGACAGATGAGTTCTTATACAGTGACAGCACTGCTGTATGATGGAGATGCATGACGGACATGATGCTTTCAATTGCTGCAAAATTGATAGCAAAATTTAAGAGATTAACACAGGGCATATAGCAGTTTTGAGTCATTGAGTATGTCTAAAAAAACTTCAGTGGGTATTTTTACATGGGCAATACACAAATTACTATGATTAACTAGATTAGACAACAGTGTGAGGTTTAAGATTTTATTCATTAAAGAATGGGTTTCTTACAGAACAGTTTGATGTCCTTTTCAGAGATGCTCTCTGGTGGCTAGTGGAAAGAAAGAAAGTTATTTCAGTAAAATCCATTTTTAGTCAAACACATTTTAAGTGACAGAATTTTCACCGATATATTGATGAACACGTGGGACATAACGATGGAAAGATTCTCCAACTGAAATCACAATAGCCAATTTGGTTGTAGGTCTGCAGTTATTTGCTTCCTAAGGTATTTATACTCTTTAGATGCAGGTATAAACTAGGAATGTATTTGTAATGCACACATATCATTCAGTTACTTGCCTATTGGACAAATTAATTGATTTCATCAAGCCCTGAATTAAGATTTTTTTCAGATTTACCTAAATATTCAGTGAAAACATGGGTTTACAACATACCTTTCCAAAAGACTGCAGTAGACATTCTACATGCTTAGAAACAGCTGCAGCATCCTGCATCGCCTTTTCCCTGTAACTGAAATAAAGCACAAAAATAAACATCAACGTCCACAAACCCACATTATTAAATCATTCACTGTTAGAAAGAGAGATATAGAACTGGATCTACTATTGGATCACACATTTTTTAAGCTATTTTCAGTTTCTCTCGTCCCCTCTACAAATATATCTATGAATATTGCACACTTACACATTTTGAAGGCTGATGAACTTCTGGGAGTCTGCGATCATATCTGGGATGGTTCCTCGTACAGGTAGGCTTCCGTTGCCTTCATTGAGAACAAATTCCTTCACAGCTCGCAGCATCACCCAGAAGGACAGCGTCTGGTAAACAAGCACAAACAGAATACATTCCAGAGTTTAAAAAAGCACTAATCTCAATACCTACTTTAACTATGACACTATAAATGTATTTTTTAGTACAAAAGTCTCAGGAAAAAAAGGCAAAAACCTGTGATGTGATGTCGTTACACTGCTCACTATTGAAAAGGTCTTCAACAGCACTAGGAACCTGCAGAAATAAGAGTCATTATTAGAGGAGACTCACTAGACTTTACTGTAAGGTGTGACACTATAGAAAACAGACTGATGAGTGGTTTAAAAGGGATGAGATATGTTGTTTTTGAGATCTGGCACCTTGGTTGGGTTCAGAGCAGTGTTGACATTCTTAATAGCTTCCTCAAAGTTTTCTTCGTCCTCTGGGACACCATTCTCATTCTTCAGGATCCCTGAAGGAACACAAAAAAGGAGTCAATTATACACATTTGGGTTACACAGCAAAATGACTGAGCTTATAAGCAACTACAGTCTAGATGTTCACAGATACCTTCCCGAATACACTGTCTGAAGGCCTCTTTTTCCTTGTAATCTTTCGGTGGCTGACCGTTGTGCTACAATGACGAAAGTGACATTTCATTGTACAGCAACACAAACAAAAACCCTCAAGAATATATAATAGTGATTGAGTATTTGCCAGACATCTAGGGTGGCCACAGAAAATATACTGTACCTCAGTGAGCCATTTTTCCAGGTATTTAGCTACAACAATAATCCACGGAGTGTGACTGTGGTCCTGCAGATTAAATTAAGAATGGAGAGGGAAAATATCAGTTCTATAATGCTGACAATGTTTAAACTGACAAAAGTACACACACAAATATGCTGACACCAAAGTACACACCTTCTTGTCCATGCTGTCAAGGTCGTAGGACTGAATGTGGTTCTTGAATTCAGCGAAAGGCTGGTCTAACCTCAGATCCTCCAAGGCATTGTCTGGGTGAGATTCAATCACTGAAGAAAGAAGCAGTAAAATGTCAATATATAATTTATTTTTATATTAACAAAATTATACATACAGTCAAGATCTCAATTATCTCATGTAAATACTAATTGCAAGCTCATTTATGACATATTATTCTTTACAGTATTGCATTTGCAATTTCATGGGTTCGAAAACTAAAAGCATTATTCATGTAATAACATATAATGTCAAAAGTTAAAATGAAACGTTGCTGTCTAATGTTGAGTGTCTTATTAAGAAATCAAGTGGAATCAAAGTTAAACGCCAGGGAACTAACCTGTATGCTCCTGCACCACTAGTCTCATGTAGCCGATCAGGCCGTAGGTTTTACAGACTAGGAAAGGTACAGAGGCACTCCACAGGACTGAGCCCAGCCTCAAACACGTGCTGATAAATTTGAGAGAAAATTTGACAAGTTCATTGGACAGAAAATAAAACAACAAATTAGGTCAATTTAGTTTAAACAGTTCCAACAGAACGTCTTTTTTTTCCTTCTGTATATAAAAAGTTCCTCAAGCATAAACAAGTCGCTTCATCCCATATCTTAAAATCACATCCAGCCACAGTGCTAAAGGCTCCATCCATGAGGACTTTACAAAGTTTAGATATTTCGATGAAATGACGCTGAACATTCTGGTTCAGCATGCTGTAAGTTATTTACATAATTTCTCAACAATTCTTTTGTTATAATAAAATGTGAGAGTGAGGATGAACTAAAACTCGTACCTTTCTGGCAACTGGACACCGATGACTATGGTAAACCTGTGGAAGAACTCTGGATCGTTGTCCAGAAGCTTGTCTGGACTCTGCGGGAGCGAGAAAAAATAATTTAAAAAAAATACAAGAGGGATCTCTGTCACTATCAGAGTGATGATATTGATAAATACAGTTATAGTTGTGTTGGATCTGCACTGGGTCTTAAGAGCATTTTTTATTCTGTTCATGTGTTTTAGTGTCATACAAATATTGGCAATGTAATGAAAGATAAGATTTATGTGTTTTAATTTCCTGTTGAAAATGAGTTGCCATTGTAAAAACATCTATGGCACCATGTCAAACAACACCAACCTCTTCAACAAAGTTTCCAGAGACATCACTGTTAAGTTCTTGTAGCAGCTCAGTGGCAGCCTGTGCTCTGTTCTGCAACATAGAAATGGTCAAGGTCAGGGCTCATATAAATATGCAAACACTATGCACCTTTTTTTCCTACAAAGAATATTTAAAAAATACTTCATGAATAACCAAGAAGGGTGGGATGCAGAAGCAGGGAGGAGGTTGAAAAAAGTAGAAACTTTCTCCGCACAAATTACATAAATGTATTTATTTTACCAATGCATACCTTTCCAATGCTGTTGTTGCTAAGAAAAAAGCTGCAAGACAAGATGAAGAGGTCAATCATGATCAACAACAAGTAAACACATAAACATACATTATTTTAAACTTAGATCAACTTCTAAAAAAACTGCTATCTTACTTGTTTCCAACATCTTCCCCAGTAACTGTGTGTCCATCAACTATGGTGAATGCTCCGATGCCTGACAAAGATATCGGTTTATTCAATCATAAATGTGTTTTCATCTTCACCTGCAGCATCACCACTCACACAAAGCCACATCTGTTTACCTGGAAGCACCAAGTTCTTCAGTATCTCTGTCCCAGTTGCTGTGGCATTGATGAGACAAACATGTGCATTCTCCAGAGTTTCCTGACCATGGTCACCCCACAGTCTGAAAGCAAGAGAGGATAACATGAGCCTGTGTTGCCATCTAGTGATACAACTCATCCTCAACCACAATAAGGCATTCAGCAGGAATGACTTAGCTAGTGCTGTGACAGCTACAATAACATTGACTGTCCTGCAATTTACAGTCGTTTAACCATCAGAGAGAGAACTAGATTGTCAGGTTGATGGCAGTCTTTAGACAAACTGGCAATTTTGATGTGTATGCAAACACCAAAAAAAAGAAAAACAGAGCAACCCATCCCATTAACCTTATAGCTAACATGTTAGCCCGCCGATGATGTTTTAACTATAACGCACATAGCTAGCAAGCTAACGCTAGCTAACGTTACACTCCTGTCTCACGACTGTTTCTGCTGTGACCTCTCAGATGAAATATACAGACAATTTAGCTACAGAGATAACGTTTATTTGTGAAATATGCGATATAGTTCAAATTTACCTGAGTTGCCTGTCGTATTTCTGTTCTTTGGAGGCTTTAGTGGCTGCCATGGTATCTCTTCAATGAGTGACGTCTATGGACGCATTTTAACTTCCTGATCGACACATTCGACACAAACACGCCTGCGCGAAAAATCACTTCCGCACTTTCGATACAAATTCTTTGTCGTGATTCCCAAATGTGATCGCTTAAACTGGCATGAGGTGTCATTAAATTATTATATTGATATTGTATTAGTAATAAAGTAAATAAAGTGTTCTTCCGGTATAGAGGCAGTGGCGAGCACAGACTTCATGAGGGCCAGGGCAACAACAAGGAAGGGGCATCTCACCCAGGATTAAGGTGGTGAGCTGACACCGACACGGGGCCACTTTGTGATCACTTGTGGCAACCAAAACAGTCATTTTAATAGCCTATATCATTTTAAAGTTACTCTTAAAAAACCTTGAATTCAATATATACATGAGTCAAAAGATTAGACCATTAGAATTCATGTTTTTCCTCAATGTGTCAATTAA
This sequence comes from Pagrus major, assembly GCF_040436345.1. Classification (NCBI taxonomy): domain Eukaryota; kingdom Metazoa; phylum Chordata; class Actinopteri; order Spariformes; family Sparidae; genus Pagrus; species Pagrus major. The sequence continues at coordinate 20,469,582 of NC_133218.1, read as the reverse complement.
TCCATGGTCTAAAAACAAATCAGAAAATAGCTAAACATTCCCTCAAGCACAAGATGATGTCATCATATATCTGAAATTAGCAGAAATTAGCAGAGGGATTTACATATACATTTTTGTGCTTGCCGAGTAATTTTTTGATCATCTGATCAGTTAATCCACATTGAATTGTTTCAGATGGACCAGATTGGTTTAAAGGTGCAATATGTAAGAATAATGCTCCAAACAACTAGGGGGCAGCATATCACGAGAGTAACTGTTACTGCTACAAACTGAAGCTGCCATTGGCTAGTTAGCTCAGTTAGCCATGCAGCTATCGGTGCAGACCGGGAGCTCGGAGCACCGGGGAAGCAGAAAAGGAGCTTTGGACCGGGGTGGGAAGGGGCTAGCTGGTTAGCATGCTCACCTTGGTAGATATCTCTGCAATATTATATAACACATAGACATCATAATGCCAAGACTGTAATTTCTTCACATTGTTGATAATAGTTTTGGTTTTCAATTAAAATTCTTACACATGCATGCAATTTAACAATGTGGTAGTGGATTTTATACATAGACTACATCAAAGACCTTTATAAAAGACATTAACAATAAAACACCAAAATAATAATTAAAAAATCCATATGCCCAGTGACTTTATGTGCATAATGAAACAAAACAACAATTTAAAAAGTAGGCTATATACAGTAGCCTATGATAAAAGATTTTAAACAACACAAAATCAATGAAGAACAAATAAATTAGTTTTATTAGAGCAGATAATGCTTCAGATATACACAGCATGTTTCTTTTTGGGTCCATTACATATGCATTTGTAGCTTGAAGCCTACTATTTTTCCTCTCTATACAATATTATTTATTTATTTATTCATTTATTTATTTATTCACTTATTTATTTATTTTTAATTCATGGTAGGCTGTGTTTGTCTTTTTAATTTAATTAGCAGAGATTGGCATCGATCACAACCAAAAGAAAGAAAAGAAAAATGGTATATCATTTCAGTGAAGGTGTAGGTTAGTTTAATCGTGCGTCTTACTATAATCATTTAGTCACGTGAGGGCTGACCTAATGCAGTAACATCAGATAAGATAAGCTTTAAAACCTGAGACAGGTGGACACGAGGCGTGTGTACGCGCGCGCGCGTTTGTGTGTGAGGTGTGTGTGTGTGTGTGTGAGGGGGCGTGTCAACACAGGGATCATTTCCCTTCCACTACATAAACTTCATCAATAGCTGCACCGACCGATGTCCGTGTCCGTCCCACACGTGCGCACCGGAGTGCAGCAGCCACACACCGACAGCTCGGTCACACTCGAGTCTTCTCACAGGGACAATGACAGGGAATCTCTGGGGATATGGAAAAGACGACGGTAAGAGCTCACAGCATCTCTTGGCAGCCTTTCCAAGTCATAGCAGAGGGAAATAACTTTGTATGCTGCGGTAAATGCTGACGATTGCTCCGTTTGGCTGGAGCGGGTTGCGTGTTTCATCGCTGTTAATACGAGATTAGCCACATGCTTAGAGGGATGACTGCTGTCACCTTTACCTGACTTTCCTCTGGGTTTGTCCTGGGCTCCTCAGTGAGAAACCCTGAATAGCATCAGTGTCTTGGCCACAATGCTTTCAAGACAAGTTGATCTATTTACAGTGCTGCATTGGTTAGTGTGGATGAGACAGTCTGGAGTGAATTAAACTGATTTCCTTTAGATTTCTTGAGATCTTTCTTCAATGCTTAGCTAATTCTTATTTGCAGTACTTCTAACTAACTCAGCTGTGTTGAATTAAAACCAGAGCTTGATTCTATTACCTTGTTTTAAAGAGAAGTCATTATTTTTCTTTACAGGTGAACCAATGAAATCTGTTTGATTTGAGACAAACTCCATAAATCAGAGCTTGAGGCTTATGAACACTATTGGGTGTATTGAAAACTTGTAATGTTTATGTTCGCCTTACATCATAAGGTCCGTCTATATGGCACAAAAACTTCCCAGTCGCTGAAGGGACCCGGCAGTCTCCCATCGACATCGTCCCTCAACAGGCTCCGCATGACCCCAATCTGGGCCCGATTGTCCTAAACTATGACCATTGTACCTCCATCAACATTTCCAACAATGGACACTCTGTAGTTGTGGAGTTTGATGACTCTGATGACCGTTCAGGTGAGAAAGTGTGTGTGTGTGTGTGTGTGTGTGTGTGTGTGTGTGTGTGTGTGTGTGTGTGTGTGTGTGTGTGTGTGTGTGCGTGTGTGTGTGTATTTGTGTTTCTATGGAGCTTCAGCTCTGGTTTCTTCAGACTGTAGAGTTAGAGGAGAGTTCAAGAAAGTACACTTCAACCAATAAGTTTAGTCATGCTCTGATTGGATTAAAGGAGACAAAGACAAAATGTGAATAGAAGAGCCATCTTGGCTTGGACTGTGCAATTTGACATGACTCTGTATACTGATTACTGACTGCCTTGCAATTATCGACAGGTCACAGTCCAAAGTTAATCTTGGCTCTGATATTGATTAGTCAGCCACCTACCGTGGAAATCTGTGCTAAAAGTTGACTTTCAGTAAACATACGCTTGAAAGGTGGAATTACCTTGATTTTTAGAAAGTGCAAACCAGGTGCATAACTGACTGTAATCAGAGGTTACAAATAATCCACTGATTATGCCACAGGGAAGTGCAGCCAGCAGTTAACTGTATGAGTATCTGTCTGCTGGACAAGAGATATAATAACCTGAGCTGATCTCAGTGGTTATTATGACTCCATTTGCTTTTATCACAGGGTGGATCCATGTTAACCACCCTGTCATTAACATGAATGATAAGCTCAGAGATGTGGGGCTGTTTGGCTCAGACAGTTTCCACAGAGCAAGCAACTGAAAATAATTAATGAAAGAGGAGACCTGTAGGAGAACTAATGCTCTTCCTCAGCGTCTCCACGTAGTTCAAATGAGGTGCACAAATCCCCTAAACCTGTGGTTGTCAGTTTGCCATGTATGGCTTGTGTCTGGGTGAACACATCCATATATTTATGTGTCAGACAGCGTTACGTGTCACTGTTGTTTTGGTAAGAAAAGGAGGATGGAATATAATAAATGCATTACTGTTAAGACTGATGCACACTATTCAAGTAATTAAGATAAAATATATACAATTATTATAAAGATCTGGCTCTGAATGCTGGAATAATAAACATGATGGCAGTTAAAATCAGTCATAATTGTAATAATTTAATGTGTTTATGTCCTCAAGCAATCATCAATGTTAGCATTACCAGGTCAGGATTTACAGCATTTGATTGCACTGATTGCCAACACAAAAAGATAATAAATAAATAAATAAATAAATAAATAAATAAATAAATAGCTCATCGAAGAAATGAATATGCTAGTAAATGCAGAACAAATAAAATATTGTATGGAGGACTGAAGCTGCCAAAATATAAAATAAATAAAGAAATGGCTCAATGAATAAATTAATGTGCCATTAAATGCACCAGAAATAATATGTAAGAATAAATGTAGGCATTAAACGTGCACTGTGTAGGTTTGGGGAAGAAATCCAAACTCAGCAAGGTAATATTTACAATGTAAATAAGATTATAATAAAAACTCAGAAATATTTATTTGATGAATATCTTTCCATATCCAATAAACTGTCCTCAGAGGGAAATAAAGTCCCCAGAATAGTGGATGAAGCTAGCAAGGTGGCTACTTAGAAGGTATAAACAAAGTGAGATGGTATGAAATTGTGTTGTCCTCTGAGGACAATTTTCTTTTATTCAGTTCATCTAGGCATGAAAATCATTGACTTTTCATTTCTGATTAAAACTTTCCTCCCCAAAACAACATAGTGCACCTTTTAATGGCTTTTAAATGGCAGTTTTGTTCCTCCACACATTGATATTGATTTTTCTAGACTAGTTAATTGTCTGGAAATAATAATTTTCCTTTTCATGTCAATAGTAAATAGCTTTTCCTTTAACAAATCGCATTGTCCCCGTGGTTCTCATGCATCTATATTAGACTGACGAGATAAGCGTTTTGCTCTTTTGCCGTTCATGCCGAGCTAATCTGACCTGAACTGGAGTGGCCCGTTTGTCAGAAGGATGTCAGCAGCATCACAATGAATAACGATCAGATTAAACTGCTGTCCATACCCAGTGGTGCAGGCCATAGGCTCTGAAAACCGTCTGTAGTGTCTTGGTAATGGGGCTGACTGTCATTATGAAATACATTCAAGTGAAATCAATCTTTGTTTGCCAATAGACCTGAATGGGAATCTGAACCACTCTGAAAGCAGCTTTAACGTTGCTTTATTTAGCAAAGGATAGGCTGTTTGTGTCTCAAACTAAAGCTTGTGCCACAGAGCTCTAATGATAGATGATTTGTTGGTACAGGAGGCTGTCTGCCTGGTTGTGCTCATGTCTCAGCTTTGAATGAGAAATTTAATAAAGTCTGCTGGGTGTTACCCTGTTGACTCATCTTTGTGTGTGTGTGTGTGTGTGTGTGTGTGTGTGTGTGTGTGTGTGTGTGTGTGTGTGTGTGTGTGTGTGTGTGTGTGTGTGTGTGTGTGTGTGTGTGTGTGTGTGTGTGTGTGTGTGTGTGTGTGTGTGTGTGTGTGTGTGTGTGTGTGTGTGTTGCCTGCAGTGGTACCAAGCTGTTTGGATGATGCTACACACAGGATGCTGTACTCTGTGCTCTGATGCTCTGTACGGCATTGTTCTGGAAAGCAGTTTGTCTCACACCCACAGAGAGTAAGAGAGTGGGTGTCTGCCTGTGTGTGAATGTGATTGTTTTTCTTTAACATCTCCTCTCATCTTCTGCAGTGATCCAGGGAGGCCCTCTTGACAACCCCTACAGACTGAAACAGTTTCACTTCCACTGGGGTGGAAAGGGCTGCCACGGCTCTGAGCACACTGTTGAAGGAATAAGCTATGCATCAGAGGTCAGTGCTTGGGATCTGAATGCTTCAGTGCGTCCGTGACTAATTACCAAAAAACACAGAGTAACCCATTTTTGGTGAAGGTGTGTCAAAAATATGAAAATATCGATAGATGTTGATTGTAAATATATGAAACTAACAGTATTGATACACCAGTACTAGCTGCGTTATTCTCTCCCCTCTGACAGCGGAGCATAGTGCTCACACAGCCTCACTTCCTCCAGAAGTAAATCACTGTCAATGCTGTTTTTCTTAAAGGTCCAACATGTAAAAAATGACCACCTGTCAAATTCATACTCCAAACAAATAGGAGCAGCATATCACCAGTTACCACTAACCGTAGCTGCTGTTAGCAAGTTAGCTCAGTTAGCCATACAGCTAGTGCTCTTGTTAGCTGACTCTGCCCAGACTGGCAGCTTGCAGCACCAGGGGAGTGTTGGTGTTGTTCACCATAGGAAGAAAGTGTACGATATAGTTGGCATGCTAACTTCAGAAGATATCTCTGCAACACAATACATAGACATCTTCAACATAACATCAAAACTGTTATTTCTTTACATTCTGTTGATAATTTCAGTTTAAAAAAAATAAAAAATTCTGACATATTTTGACCTCTTACCTGTCTTGAGAAAGGTCTCGGTGACCAAATTGTGACTTTTTAAAATAAAGCAATGCAGAGGTAAAAATGTGTGCAGGGATTACTATTTTTCCTTAGAAAGGGATGTGTACATACTTATGTAGAAAATATCGGCACAGGATTATCTCATCAGTACACAGGCATGAATTCAAAGACTTGAATTAATTTATACAACTCTAAAATCCAGTTTTTATCGTCTGTCTGTCTGTCTTTCCTCCTCTAGCTCCATCTAGTACACTGGAATGCTGTCAAGTACAAGTCGTTTGGGGAGGCGGCAACATCTCCAGACGGCCTCGCTGTCCTTGGCATCTTTTTAGATGTAAGATGCTTCATAAGTGCAGTCCTATTTTCTGACCTCTTCATTTTGTATAACTGTAACAGTTTTGCAGTTGTTTTTAAGTCTGCATTAAGTCATCGTAGCCTCAAATGAAACTAAGGCATAATTATGTGTTGTAGTCCAGCCTAAAATTCTGCACTCATTCAAACTTTTATTTCGTCTTCACTACATTTTTTTTTCTTTATTTATGGTAAATACTCAGATGTTCACAGTAATTGCTCCTTCAATAAAAATGGAAGAATTGTGATATTTTGTAGACTACACCAAGTATATACACATGTATATACTGTGTGTTAAAAGTTTTGAGTTGTCACAAATAAAAGTAGAAAACAATCTTGTCTGTCACTGAAGACAGGTGACGACCACAGATGGCTCCACATGATAACAGACGCTCTGTACATGGTGAAGTTTAAGGTAAGTACGAAGATTGTTACTGTATTTTAATGTAATCTGTAATGTTTATCTGTTTTTTGACCTGCTTTAAGTATTATCACAGTCAAATAAATGTTGTCTTTGTATTTCTGTTACAGTCTAGTGTCACAGATTTCAAACGTTTCAACCCCAAGTGCCTCCTACCCAGCAGCCTCCACTACTGGACCTACCTGGGATCACTGACCACACCCCCCCTACATGAGAGCGTCACCTGGATCGTCCTGAAGGAGCCAATCACGGTGTCGGAAAAACAGGTGTGTTTGTAACAAACATGTATAAAATATAGTGATGTTATGCTGATGTTCATCCTGCATCGGACAGAGAAGGCTAGGCTCTTGATTAATGATAATGTGAATGGTAGCTAAGAGAAACACCTTTCTAATTTTGTAGTAGTGTCCAAGTTTCTGCAAGAATCATACAGCATATTTTCTCTCATCTCCAGTGCGATCTTTTCTCAAAATGTGCACTGTGACATTCATGTTTCCTGGCCACCATTGCTCCAAAAGATCTACTGTCTCCTTTGTTGTCAAACCAAAGTTCAGCATCACTGGATCAGTATGCCAAGCGTTAGTCGATGTGGGGGTGGGTGTTGGTGGGGTTTGCCTCTGTGCTGTAGCATGTGCAGAAACATACTGCTTCGCCTCAGTGTGATGCTAAATTTGGAGGCCAGAATGAGCGCGGGCATCACTCATTAGGGACACAGTGTTTGGAGCTGACTCGTTTTTATCCACCCCTCTTAGTAGTGAATGTAATCAGAAAGTTTAGGTCTGATAACCCCAGGTTGCTGACAAGTTAAGCTTACTAACTGGATGTCTGCAGCACATGCCTTCCAGGTCCCCCTGTGAGCTGGCCCTGTGGCGACTGCTGCCAGCCTCTGGATTACACTCTTATACTTTGTTGATCTTTTCTAGTTTAGATCCCTGTTTTTATCTCAAGGACTGTACATGAGGAATCAGGAGTTTTAGTGGCCATGACTACCCCCGGGGGTAGTCATGGCCAATCTGTCTGTAAACCCATGAGTGTAGCATAGCTGGGGGTGAGGTGTTAGTTAGGCGACTGGCCCCCACAACCTCTGACTCCAGGCCTTGAGCCTTTGATCCCCTCCAGCTGATTATCCTGATGGATGGATGACTGGATGGGTTCAGGGCTTTAATTGAAAAATGCTTGCATGGAGACCCAGCAGGGAAAAGCCGTTATATAACAGGGTATTATTTAGTTTTTCATTTCCCCTCATAAGACATGATGCTAAAGGGGAAACACCAAAAAGAGGATGGGATGTGTGAGTAGCTTTTAAGTGCTGTGGCAAATTAATAAAAATGTAACCACAATGAATTAATGCTTCTGTGATGCAGCTTAGTGTGCCATAAGGCCCCATCGTTGTCCAAAAACTATTAAAAAGTAATTAGTGAGTCACGCAGTGGCACTGGAAGATGTTTCTTTATAACAAAAAAGGACTAATGTATTGTTGGTTTTGGTGTTGGTTGACAATAGCATACAGAATATCACCAGTCATATCCTTTTTAATGTGCTTATAGTGCAAAGTAAACAACAAAAGTTCAATTTCAATGCAAGAATATGAATATAAAATGTTGTCTTTCTTTCTCTCTCTTTGCAGCTGGGCAAGTTTAGAATGCTTCTGTTCACTGGAGAGGAAGAGGATCAGAGGATGCGAATGGAAAACAACTTCAGGCCTCCCCAACCGCTCAAAGGCAGGAAAGTGCGTTCGTCCAATTAATGTGACCTCAGGAGACCTGAAGCCACAGACAACAAAGGCTCTTCTTAGACAACAGTGAATGCATTTATTTGAGTGTACTTTTTAGCCTCATGGTAGCGTGTCCTGAGGATTTCTGATTTACTTTCTACAGAAGGAAAAGATTCAAGGAGTAATTCTCATCACTGCCAGCACATTGAGATGTTTCCCTCTACTGGTCAGAAGCTTTGGTGGTAGAGGGTGGAATCAGTTTTTGGATAATTTAGGGAAAAATAAAAGGGATACGATGATATTAACACCTAGCAGTTTAATTATTTGACTACTATGTGCTGTTTGGTGACAGCTGTTGTGGTGTGCTGTTTTTGTGCACTTCACACGATGGACAGTTTCCTCTGATGTCACACTCAGGGTGGGGAGCTCAAACGCTGCGATAATGTTACGCTACTGTGTTCGTATAAATAGGGAATCGGACAAATTGTATAATTTCACTGCCTGGATAGTGAAAATCTGGAGGGATATTGGGCCGTATTTCAAGGTAGACAACATATTTGATACCCATTAGCTAACGTAAGCATTCAACTACATCCTAAATCCTACATCCAGTGTGTTTCACTTCCACTTTATAATAAATGTGTCCAAGATATGTGTTTATTTTGTAGAATTAATTCACGCCTTTCCTATCGTAAATGGTAATGTAAGCTAGGAAGTGATTGAATGCTAAGAGTAGCTGTTGTGTAACATTGGCTAAGAGGTAAACAAATATGTTGTTGGACCTTGAAATACGGCTCAATGTTCCTCCAGAATTTCACTATCCGTTGTCGTTTCACTTGGTGATCAATCAGGATGTGGTGAAAATATAACAATTTGTCAGATTCCCTATGTTTATAGGACATGAAACCTGAAACACAGCAGTACGACATGTATGGCCACCATGTGAATATGGTCTATTGATGTCCAAGGAAAACTAGTGTTGCTGAGGCAACAAAGTGCTACATCAATGTGCAACAAACTCTTGTAAGGTGCTATTATGTGTAACTGGTAAGTGTGTATACCAGTGAGTTTGTTGCTGTTATCGCACCACCGTCTGCAGATTCACTTTCACAGTCGCTGCCTCCTTACTGATCCGATTGATCCCCCGTTGATCCGGCCTATTGCTGGTGGATTCCCAGTCTTTGTGGCCACAGATCCCATTCAGTCCAACAATCCCAACTGGAGGTGGGATTGGATTAGTGCTGCAGTTGCTTAAAGTGCTCTGTTTGGCCATGATGGAGGTCATGAAAGTCTCAGGTCCTTTAGAGTTCACCGCTAGTAGGGTGATTTATTATTTTTAGCATGCTGTCTAGATTCAACAAAATCCTGTGTTCACAACTGTTTCTCATTTGAGATTTATGAAACTCCAGCAGTGCAAACAAGGACCCAATGAATTCGATGATCAGTCAAATTTTGTTTTTGTTTTCTGAATTTCATTTTGAGATTGAACTGCATCCTGACTGTGGTGTCACGTTCGCTGGTCCAGTGTTTCTGCTATGCAGGAGCTAATACACAGAGCAATAGTTAAGTATGTAAATGCCTGACGGAGGCCCGCGTGTCTCACTTGGTCGAGTTATGGCAGCTTTATGTAATGCAGTTCCTTATTTAGATGGACTTTACTGTACTTTTAGATGGACTGGACTGTATGGCAGGAATAACATCATTTTGTTCCCATACAGCAAAATGCATACAGGAAGAGTGGCACCAAGGTTGTGATTGTTTTGTGTTGTTGATGTGAAGCAACATTAAAAGTGTAATTTATGGATGATTTGAATAATTATGTGATGCATTCAAAATCTTGACATGTTTTCTGAATGAAATAAAATTCAAAATAACTCTCTTGTTTTACATTCTTTGATGGGATTATATCAGATTTGTAGACCAACATTTACATGTAGAGAAGAAAAGAGTTGTCTGTACTTGGTGATTTGGGATATTCAAGCGTCTTGTATTTTATGGGGGTTGTTGGTCTTTCCAAACCAGACAAAGTTTCTTTTGCTCACCTTTGTTTAAGTTTCTGTAACTGAACTTTGTACCTGGTATTCGCAATATGTTTTAGATGGAGGAGCCATTCAAGTAAATGTTTAAACACACTCTCACTGATCAGAAGTAGCAACGCTGGGTTTAAGGTAATTAGTAGCCAGGTTGTGGCCTCGAGGGTTGAGGAACAGTGAGAAGGAACATGGACTGTGATCACAGTCAATTATTTACCAGCTGTGTTCACTGAACAAGTTTTATGTGGCCCTGAATTAAGCATGGTAGAGTGTTTAGAGTCAATATCATCAATAAACTAAAATAACAGATTCCTTTAGGTGTGGCTGTAATCTGCATTAATGTTGAGGGAGGCCATCACACTTGTTTGACCTATATGTTTCTGTCTTGGTTTTCTGAATGGGGCCAAATAAATAATTTCTGGCAATACTTTATAATAACCATCAATAATAAATGGTTCATTTAAAGATAATACAATTTTAGTTAGTAGCTTTTTCCCTGTTTATGAACAATACAATGCTTTGTAAACGATTTATTAAACATTGTTTATTGTAAAGTTGCAACTGATGTTTATAAGCCTTTACAGTTGCTTAATAAATGTTTATAAGCATTTGATTGTTAGCAGTGAAATAACCATTAACTAAAGCTTAATTAACTTTGAACTTACCATTTATTAGAGGTCCAATTTGAAGCTGATTTTTGAGTCTCATTCATGATTCATGATGATAAAAAGTGTTACCAAATGTCCTTATATGTATCATATCAAAAGTTAAAATAAAGTAGATAAGTTGGTGCTCATGTATCTTCACTATCACTACTACCTTCAACAGTAAGACGTCACAGCCATTGGTTTCTGTTTCTTTTTAAAGCCTTGAAGGGTAACATGCCACCATGCTTGCAGTTTCTTATCATTTTCAGCCCTTTAATTGTTTTATTTGTATTCAGTCACATTGCTTCTTCTCTGTTATCATTTTTATGTACCCATTCTGTTTATTCGCTCTGTGATTCTGTTCGTTGTTTCTGTTTGTTATCACATTTTTGCACCTATTCTGTTTTTCACTTGTGCTCTCGACATCATTGAAAATGAGAGCTTGCCCTCAATGATTTTTCGAGGTTGAATGAATGAATTTCACAAACGAAAGGAATGGACACCAAAGATAAGTTTGAGTTTTGTGGAGTATATACTGTAAACAACTTACTATTTTTCCTTTTATTCAAATTCAGTCAGGTCTGTGGCTTCAACCTGTAGCTACAATATTTGTCCAGTAGATGGCAAGATGAACGTCTATTTGCAGACTAAAAACTTGTGTAAAGGATTGTGTATACTCATACTTGAAGTGTTTGGATGGGATTTACCTGAGAGTAGTTTTTACAAAATCTTGACTGTAATGGAGATTATTTTTAGTGTAACAGATTCAGGTTGGATTCTGAGTTAAAAAAGTAAATTAATAGAAATCAAGAAAAGAATCAATAAAAACATGGACTATGAATTTGAATTCACATAAAACAGAGTACGAACCAATTTAATTGATAATTTAAATTTACATTTGAAGAAATTTAGTTTATTGACACCTTAATACTCGATTCATGTTCTGTGTTGTAAATTGTTTTCCATGCTGATATTTTTTAACATTTATCTTCTTTCACAGGTATATTTCAATATAGTTTTCTTTTTTTATGATGCTGTTTTAGTGTAATTTACACACTTCATTCAGCTTGTGTGGGTCTTCCAGTAGGTGGCAGCATCTACTGTCTTTTGGATCACATGCAGAGAGCTCTATTTGCCTTTGACCAGACACAAAATTGAATTTAATAAAGTAAAAATAAACCACAGACAACATCTTTGATACAGGGACATGGCTCCATGTGAAAATGAAATAATGGCTGATAACAGCAGAACACATATTTTACATTGAAGGAGACAGCATATTTTCTGTGTTGCTATCAGTAACACTTGACCTTGCCTTTGTCCGTCCTCCTTCTAACTGTGTTTGAATCAAGAGGTTGCATTACCCCCACCTGGTTTTGTTTCCATGTAACTGCTGATGGCTGTGGAAAATTCAGTTTGCGGGTCTATCAATAAAAAATGAAAGTGTGGGTGTGTGTGAAGTATATTTAACACATATTCTCAAATAATGTTTCCAAAATAGCATCAGGGAGATTTATTGAGACAGAGAATACCTGAGCGGGCACATCATCCTCAGCCACAATCGATGTGCCATGTAATCAGATATTACAGTCAGGCCTCAGAAATAGAGTCAGTCACATTTATTTTTAGCATCAGGAGATCTACTTGCTTGTTGTAGTGATTTTTTTTTCCCAGACACAGCAACATCTGAGCAACTTGTGAAATACAAACCTGCAGGACAAACGAGCAGCAGAAAAAGTTGCTGGTCAGACAGAACGATGAACTTTGTTTCTTTTTTTGAGAGAGAGAGAGAGAGAATTGCTGAATTGTCATCATGTTTGTTAGATATTTACTAAGAATTTGTGTGTATAAATAATCTCTTTAAAATTATGTATTCCTTTGTCAAAGTTAATGAGGACTAAATGTCCTCTGTGGCTCTGAAGGAGCTTTGTTAAGGAGGAGAGAATTGCTCACAATGTAAACATGCTCATTTTAAATGACAAGTAAAAGCCCTGCATTCAAGGTGGCAAACAGTCTCAAAATGTACTCCGAGTATTATAAGTAAAAGTACTAAAACGGCTCTTGAGAGTGTTCACATTATCAATGTATTTGGATTATTAATGGTGAGAAAGCAACATTTTATGTTACAGCAAGTTGCAGCAGGAGCTAAGTTTACTTTTTACACTGTTGAGTAGATTAACCGACATCAACGCATTGTTTTTTTTTAAGCTTATCTAAAGTTTTGTATTTGATAACTTTATCTGCGTGGTAATTGGAACTGCAGCTGTTAAATGAATGTAACAGAGTAAAAAGTACAATATTTCCATCTGCAACCCAGTTACCAGAATAAATGTTGGCAGTGTACACACAAAAAACACTTGGTAAGGGTTTGGGGAACATCTTCTTACTTACCTGGTTCTGTTACCACAAACACATCCAGCGGTTTCCACTTACAAATGTTTAAACGCTGTCTCGAACAGTGGTCTCTGGCTTTGGAGCAGTCTCGCCTATCCGTCTCACACCACCATCCCCTTTGCCTTCCGACATGAAAGTCCGCTTGTATACATGTAATCTGAATTTATGTGACATGTATTGAAGAAATGTAGCTATTGCAGAAACATACAATGACAACATTTTATTCTGGCAAGTGGGCGAGATGAGACGTACAGAATAAAGCAGCATTACAAGGAAATGCTTATGAAAAGTACCAATACTTCAGAATGGTCCTTAAGAATATTACTTGAGTCAATGTTCTGGGCTACATTCCACCAGATAGAAGGTGATTCATATAAGATGCTACTGATCTGCATTATGGGAAATGTAGGAGCCAGTGTTTTTGGAGCTCGGCCCACATTAAAGACTAAAAGTCAGAATATCCTGGCCTCTGCTGCTTGATTTTGACCATTAAGTTTTTTATTTGTCTCTTGTGAATCCCCCAAGCTTAAGGGGGCACCATGCTAAATTGCTGTGGAGCCTTTTTAAGTGAATTTTATCTGATTTAATTCGTAAAAGGGTTATAACACACTTTTGCTGATAAATGACTTCAATTTGAACAAAACCTAATATTTTGACCGTCACAAAGCTACAAAGGCTCAAACCACATGTGCCTCTAAACCACAATCACCACTTTATCTAAACCAAACTACTGTATCTAACCCTCTAATCTCAGATTTTTTATGACACTACAGTCTATACAGACTGAGCCACTTCTTCTATTTCCACAGTAAAACCGAAAACAGGATGCTTCACTCATAAATCATTTTAAGTTTCTCCATATTGTCAAGGACAGCGACTCTATCTGGTAATCAGGGGACACGGCCACGTTGCAGTTGCCATGGATACAAACAGCACATGGACCACAACACAAATGCTTGGCCAGCTCATATCTCCCCTACTTGTCTACGAGCCAGTGATCCATCGCCGTCACCCCGTCAGAAAATAAAACCATACTGCAAAAATATCTGACGCTTCTTTCCCCTAAGACCTCTCTGGTGACATGTGTGTGTTTCTGTATTCATTAGGGAGCTTTATTTAGCAGCAGGTTGTCTATTTTGTGCGGACAGGCCCGTGATCTCCAACTTATTCCGGCCAAACCAACCACACATACACCTGTCTTTTCCTGGATGGCGATGTCTGGCCTTCACCCAGGTTCAGGGTCGGGTTTGACGTCCAACTATGACAACAACTTGCCAAACCATATACACCTTTTACAGGTTGTGTATACACACCAAATAAAATTACGGTTGTCAGGCAGTGGCCTTGGTTCGCAGAGTGGATTATAAATCACAGCAGGGGAGACGAGATGAGGTTCCCTCTCTTGGGCTCTTTGTTGGTGGTCTGTTATGATAATTAAAGAAAACAGAGCTTCGCTGTTATGGGAGAGAGGTCATGATCTGTAATTCTATACTTGGCTGTCAACTCATATACCATAAAGGCTTTGATCTATGGACTATTTTCCAGAAAATGTCTGCTAGCTTCCTTCTGGCCTTGGTATTTGATTTTTAGGCTTATATCTCAGTTAGCTACAGTAAATGTTGATTGAGACACTGACACTCAGTGACAGTCACACCCTGACCCCTGACACCTGATCCAGATGGTGTTGGGTTACCTAGCATTGAGACATGACATATTCTGAGTGGGCAACAGACACCTACATGGTCTTCAGGGAACTCAACTGACTTCACTCAGTGACCCCTAATGTTAATCCAAGATCCACTGTTTGCACACGGTGTCTATAGCAACACACACAGTCAGTGCTGCATCATGGCTCAGTCAACCCCTATTTATTTCATACACGTCTGTTTAAAATCAGTGTCAGATACATTTGGCCTGCTGGGTAGAGATGTACAACTAATTCTAGTAGAGTTAAAAAGAAAAATCTGAGATTTACAGTCAGGGCTATTTCAGTCAGGGTTGAGCAGAGATGATATAAACCAGAAGCCCATTATTATAATAAACATCAGTTGAAATTGTCTGGACAGTTTTTTGCTGTATTGGTGCCATTTCCTTGTTGCTAACAGACTAAACCATTTTCCAGTATTGACATGATACATTTTAGAAGCATCCTTTTTGGCACCGTTGCAGATGTTTTTACGGAGCACCATCAAGCTGACACTCCATGTAAACCTCATCTCCTGAGCTAATAAGGCGTCCAAGAAAATGTAACCATCTGTTTTGAACGACTGTTGATCATTAGACTTTTCTTGAGTGTGAACTACTCAGTGACTTTTTAAACAATAACACGACAAAGAGGTTACAGTCATGCAAGCAGCTCTTTGAGGCTGGACTTCAACCCAGTCACAAGAATAAATGTTAGCAAAGTTCATTTTGGCAAAACCACAGATAAGTCTTTACTTTATGTTTCTTAGGTTAGATTTTCCATTTTTCTCTTGTCACAATACTGTGCTTATGGTCTGGTTACGTTTGAGAAAACATCATGTTTTGTCTTAAAATGACTGGAGATGGCCCGAGGTCTCATTAAAAAACACCCTTTTTTTTGCTAAAAACACGCCTGCAGATGATCCGACTTCCTGTCAAGAATATCAGTTTTTTGTCGCCACAAACACAGCTGAATATTGTCCCAAGGTCTCCTTAAAAATATCCTGTGGTGACATGTTTACAAACTTTAAAACTCCATCGTCCCTTGTCAAAGTCACCCTGTGGTTTCAAGCTTGCAAATGTTGAAACTCAGACTCGAAGCGGATCATGCTAATTAGCGCTGAACACAAAGGGCAACTGAGACTGATGAGAATGGCTTTATTCTTTTCAGGTACCTTGTCATAAACCAAAAAGGAAAAGTTAAGGGATCACCAAAGTCCTCCTGAGGGGGACATAAATGTCTCTACCAAATTTAGGCAAGCCATTCAATAGGTGTAAAAATATTTTACTAAAAACCACAATGTGAACGTCATGGTGGTGCTAGAGAAAATGTCAGAGGATCATCAAAGGTAGCACGATTCACCCTCTGGGGACCATGAGTGTCTGACAAAATGTTGCACAATTTTTTAGATATTTCAGTCTAGGCTAAAAGTGTTGGACCAGGCGAGGAACAGACAGACCAACATTGCAATCAACTGGGCCGTGCTACTAGTGTGTCTAAGAACAAATGTATGACACTGCTGTGATATTATAAAGGAAGTATTGTATCAAATGTATATGTATTAAAAACTGGACATGGACATGTGACCAACCCTTTCTTGTATGTTCCTGGTAAAATATAATAGATGTTAATGATGATTGAACTCAGGTATATGTGTGCCTGGTCCTTGAAATTCAGAACAAGAAGTACGTTAGATTTTAATTAAAGTGAAGCAGAGTGGATCAACGCATCATTTAAACTTCATCCCTAGACAGACCAATTAAACAGCGATCTGATAACTTAATGGGTCTGACTGGGATAGACCCATGTGATCACCTCCCTGTCTGTCTCTCTGGACTGTCTCCAACAACATCACAGGCCTTTGGCCGGTTTGATCCATCCAGCATCTGCTATCTGCTACAACTCCCACAACCAACCACCACTGACACATTCAAGTCAGAGGGGTCAGTCATGCACCCAGAAGCGTCACAAGTTTCCAAGATCCCTATCCCCCAAGTCCACTGGGTCAAAAATAGTCCCTGTTAGCCTTTTATAAATCAGAGTGTTTCTATTAAAAGCCTTTGGCTGACCAGAAACCTGGGCTGAAGCCACAACACCCTATCTTTAGCTTTATTTATGTCCTGGTGTTGACAGCACCACTTGCAAAGCTTTCCAGTCACTGTTCAATGGGTCACATGTGTGCCGAGCCCTCAGCCCGATGCTGGAAAGCACCATGGAGTAAAAAACGGTAATCAGTCGGCCCACAGCGCTGCTCACCCTGCATCCCGTACAGAAACAAACCACCTAACAGCTGCTGAGTTAACGGCTTGATGATTCTTGCCCTCAGATTCTTTCCATCCACTTAGTGTTTATGGAGCTCTCTGCTGATGACAGATAAGCATGCCCACTATTGTGAAATGATGATTGGCATTATCACACCAGTCACATGACGAGAGCTATTGTTACAGGAGAGCTGTAAAATTAGAAAGAATCATATCTGTGGCTTTTTATTTGTCTAATGTAGGTCATACTTTACTGTGTTTTGTTTGACTTATTCACTCATTGGTTATGAACAATCATCCTCACCTCTGTCAGTGACGGCCTCAGTCCCTCATGCTTTGCAGACTGGAATAACATCTTATTCAGGTGTTCAAAGAAGCAGACAGCATTATAGGAAAGCTGGGTTTCTATCACCTAACAAGACATGAATAGAGGAATAGATGATGCAGGATCATTACTGACAAAGATGAAAAACAGATGAATATAGGGTGAGCACAAAGGAATACATGAAGGTCACTATTATGTGTGGCTCTGCAGATTATGTGAATGGATGTCTTTGTGTGTCTGGAGAAGAAAGAATGGAGGCGTTTGTGACAAACATAATTATGTTCTGGTTAATAGGTTATATTTAATTATTCATTTACTACAAGTCAGAGCACTTATTCCAGCCTCGGGTTGTGGATGTATCTCCCCTCTCACGCAATGCATGCTGGGATAGGCTCAAGTTGCCTGTGACCTTGAACAGGATAAGCTACAAAATGGATGGATGCCTTTTATCGTCCCATCCATCCATCCATCCATCCACCCAGCCATCAATCCATCCATCCATCCATCCATCCATCCATCCATCCATCCACCCAGCCATCAATCCATCCATCCATCCATCCACCCATCCATCGTTTTATTTACGAGTTCATTGCAGGATCCTATCCCATCACACCCTTGGCCTGATCTAGGCATTGGCATTATAGGCACATGCCTTGGGTCTTATTGCCACTAGGTGTAGTCTACTTCGTTTGACATCTATATTTTGCTTCCCGGACAAGTTTTATCTTGTAGGCGTAAAAATCACAAGAAAAACTCTAAGGCCCTCTCTTCAAACTATCACAATACCTGTATTGTCACAGCATGGTCATGTTAGACCTTCAGTTTCAGTGTCAAGCCTTTGTCACAGAGTCAAACAAACAAGGTTTTGTGAGCTTTATGTCTACATGTATCCCTACAGAGAGGCAAAAATTCTATATACAGTATCTAAATGTGAATGAAGGATCGTGTGATCCAGTACTCTGAGCAGTGACTGTACACGCTAGATTAAAACTGCTAAAAGTCTAACTCTTTTGCGAGTGGGTGATCTGTCAGGCTGCTGCACTTCACATTTAATCGAACTCTGAGGAGACGGTCACAGGACCTTCATGGAAAAACTGAGTGTGCTACTACTCCTTCTCAACCTTTTCTCTTCTCTCTCCCTTCTCTTCTGCGTTTTGTCGAGAATATATTCCCACACAATGACAGTAGGTCTCATCCCACTCAAGCTTCAGTTCATGACTGATGGCAGAGGCCGCATTCACAGTGAACAGAGCTGGTGTAGGTGGACTGTGTGTATGTGTGTCTGCGTCTATGTCTGTGTGTGTGGGCTTGTTACTCTCCTCTTAAGACTATACCACTGTTACACTAAAGCCTTGGAGCTTCCAAATGTGGGGGCTGCCATGTCTTAAAGTACGAGCGCCTGTTGCTCTTTCAGCCTCTCCATGAAATGATCATTTCATCTCAGTGAAAAGGTGGTCATCATTACTATTTATAATCCATTATTGAACCTTGCGTTGATCTGTGTTGAGTCTGAGGAGTGCAATCATGAAAATGCTTGTGCCAAGATGATGTGTCAGTGCTTGCAGATGATGTGTGTGGGATGGGTGAGTCTGGGAATGAATGACTGGAAGACTGTCATTGTTTTGCTGCTAATTTGCAGTTTCTGCTGCTGTCACTTGTTAAAGATGTAGGTCTGTGGATGCTCTATAGCGGCTGTCCTAATTTTTTACAAATACATAATGAACTGGAATGGCAGTCAGTAGAAGGTATATTTAAATTTAAATGAACAAATCTACAAGCCACCTATATATGCTTGTTTTTTTTAAATCTTAATATCTGTGATATTTATGAAAATGTCAAAAAAATCTTTTAAGATATTCATTTCATTCATCGATTTGATTCATCTATATCGCACAAGGCAGCGAAGCAAACTCAATCTGCTAATGCTGATAATGTGGCCGGCTATAAAACTACAACAGATTTGCTGATTTTTTTCAGTTTAAATGAAAAAAAAAGTACTTCTTAGACATGTTGGTAAATATTCACCAACAAGTAATATTAAACTCTTGCAAAGTGGAATGCAGTTCTGACCAAGTTATGAGACACACACAAGCCTTTTTTGTTGGATTACTAGGCAATAAAACAAAGGGAAATAAATAAACGTATAAAGAATTAAAATTGATGGTAAGAAAGCTCATTTTGAGTGACATCTCCTTTATTTTTCTCATGTCAGACTTCTTAATGATGTCAGCTGTTCACAAGAACATGTACAGTGTATTTAATGCTCCAGAATAGTTTTCATGATGCTTTCATCAGCACGCTCTGGAGATTGTACCATTTGGCACACGTTGTCCTGATTATTGATGTGAACCTTTTATGATCCTCTCTCTCACGATGCTCTCCAGTGGTACAGCACACTTTACTCACTGCCTCTATCACTCTCACGTGGCTATTTCACGAGTGCTACATGGAATATATCAAAGCGATAATCATACATAATGTGTTTTGATGAACTGAGTTGTATTTAATGACACACCTGGTGATATTAATTCTTATTGTCAACAAATCCCATAAAATGACAAAAAAACAAAAAAATGTGTAGCCAGAGCCTGATACAGCTTATTCTCCCTGCCAGAGACCTCCGTTTTCACCCAAATACACATCAGTGAACTACACAGTTGGAGTGGATGACATATTTCTTCATTACAATGAACATGGGCATGTAGTTTATTTTGGGTCAATCCCACGGACACCATCGTGCTGTAAATACTCTCTAGGTCACCAATCTGGGGCTAGAAATAGTTTGCTACAATGGCCAGCTGTTTTAGGAAATTACTGAGTTGTTTTTGTTGTTGTTTTTTTTAAATAAAAAGTTTCTATTTGCATCCCACAAAAAAAAACTCTCAAGGCTGAAACCCACAGACTGGCTGAGAAGTCAGAAAGTGAAACTGAAAGATGAACTAACATTTCTTGGTTTTTGAAAAAAGCAGCACCTCTATATTTATGACTAATTTATAATTTAAGATACCTATCTCCATGATACAATATGTCATTTCTGGTGATCGATGAAGCAATAAATGCAGCATTGTGTATTTATAAGAAAGTAATGTTTCTGTTTCTCTATTATCATGTTATGTAAGTTGTCTGAGCTGGTTTGCTGCAGTTTGGGTGACTTCTGCTAATCAAACAAAGGTGTTAATGCTGACTATATATAATTGTAGATATAGGGGAGGGGAGGCATTTTGCCAAACGGTCAGATGAGGCCGACTTTTCCAGTTAATAATAACTTGTGTTTAAATGCACCACAAAAAACTTGCTCCTCACACTTTTGTCCACAGGGGTCTTTAAAATCAACAAAAAATGAAAGTTCCTTGTAACAGCTTTAATTAAATGAAATAATTACATTAGATCTTTAAAATAAATGAAGAGGAACAAATAAGATGAATTTAAACAGAGGTCATAAGGACATATCTTAATTATAAACTGACGATTGTGTGAACACCTGATTCCTCATGGCTTTAAGAAGCATATTAAGAAATGTAGTCACACGAGGCATGAATAACAATTTTGCAATCATGGAATAATGACAGCCCTGCTGCTCTACCACTGAGCACATTTTGAAACCCCACATATTCAAGGGCAGCGTTTTGACAGTGCAGTGTAGTTGAGTCCGGGCTGCCTTTATGTGCCTATTCCAGCTGCTTTGTGAATCAAATTGTTGATTTCCGGCTTCCTGTCTTGATAGTCTGAAATATAAGAGTGATTACAGTCTCTGGAATTCCATAAATAGCAGGAGTGACGCACATACTCTGTCAAATGTCCATTTCATGTGACAGGCAGTCCGAACTGTTTTCCTGTTAGGAACATCAAATTACTGTATTGACTGAATAATAGGAAATAGAAGACAGAACTATGACCCTTTCTCTCTCAGGGCTGTATCTCCAAACATCTCAATTCTCATGTGTCCTCTGCTGCACACGAAAATCCTCTTTATTTGGTGATTGTTACGGGAATATAAATTACTCAAACATCTGCTTTGGTTTTAAGTCTGGAGCTCACTGGAAGAAGTATATCCACGCAGTAAAATGGCAGCAGTGAGTGTAACCATTATTTATTACTGGAGAATCATTACTGATTGCATTTTTTTTTTAAGTAGCATTTTACAGCTGGTTGAAGTGAAGTTAATTTGAACTATGTTATATATTGTTAGGTAGTTCAATCTTTAATCTAATATGAATGTGTCATATTTCATAAGACCACAAGCTGTCAAATAAATATCACACACTAAAAAATGCAATATTTGTAATGTAAGGATTAGTTATGAAAGAAAAATTAGGAAGTCTGTTGATTAACACAGTTCTCATAATGGCAGAAATTGAATACACAAAGCCAAAGCATTTTCAGTGCTTTTTATAATGAGTTTTGACTCTATTGTAAATCACTGAATTAAATTTCATGCAAAAAGAATAGCTTGAAGTGATGAGGAACTTTCAGTTTCTGCTGATTCTAGTGACTCCTTTGGACAAAAGCGGTACGACACCAGCGCCTGCCGTCGTAAAGATGTTTGCTAGAGCTAACAGCGGTGCGAGCATTTGTTTTGGAAGCAAGTGACAGAGAGACCGCAGAATGGATTGTGATGAGGTCATGTATTCATATGTGATTTTAAATGTGATATATGTGATCGGACCTGAGCACAGGCATTAATAATAACTATATACAAATAGCAGTCTTTTTGCTGATGGTCGCGTTTGCGGTTGCAGGTCATTTATAGTCATCAGAGGAATCATGAGGAATCACTGTTTCATACAGTAAACACTTAAAAGTTCCTCGGTATCACTTCAAATGTGTACAATTTTACAAATTAATAAATCCTGAAAGTATATGCTATAATTAATGTTGAAGACCGATTTATGTTTTCTTTTAACTTTATTTATTGTATTATTTATGTTGTACTGTTTATATTTTTCATTTTTAATTGCTTATGATTTCTTTTTGTTTGTTTGTGTGTTTTGAATCCATTACTCAGACACATGCCCGTGTTGTTAATGCCATGGCTGACTTGCATTGTTGTTTGTAAATCTATGTTTTGATAAAGCATCTACAATATAAAGCAAGAAACAGACAGACAGAGAGTCTGTCTGTTCCTTGCTTATCTCCAGAACCATTCACCCAATCTACTTCGCACTTGGAGGGTTTTTTGCTGAGGACCCACACAAATGCAGTGTGAAATTTGATGCAATTGAGACACACAATTAGTTCAATATTAATACGTTTTGAATAAACAGCGAACACCACAGCAAGGACGTGGCTTCAGTGCTCTGTTTCGTGGCTTTGCAGACTGAAGCTGGGCTCAAACGTGATCCCTCTCATGCAATGTCATGGGGAATAAGACATAAACAAAATTGAGATTAGCGTGGTGGTGCAACAACTTGCTGTAGTAACATGTTGCAGTGAGAATACAACAAAAGCAGAAGGTTAAACAAGTCTGGATGAGTGGGGAGATGTAGTCAACACTGTTTTCTATTCTTCAGTGAGAAGTGAAGGTGAGATTTTAAGTTTCTACCAACAGTAGTATGCTAGCTAACATTAGCCCTCTGGGCTAGAATGTTCACCATTGCTAAGCAGCCCCATCACCTGTTTCCGGATGATCATCTCGTTTTTAAATCTTAAATATCAAAAACGTTTGATATTACATTGCCAGATAATCTGTGCTGAACAGCATGTTTTGAAGGAGCACTGCACTAGTTTCAAAAAATGGCAAAAATTGTATTTATTTACATTCCACGACTGCTCGAGCGGAGCTGCAGCAAGCAGGACTTACAGCTTCTCACGCTGCCAGTGACAGTGTTAAGTGAAACAAGACAGCCTTGGGCTGCCAACAATCACAGGTCAACTTCACTTGACCCAGGTTTAATGTTAAAGAAAGGCTGGATCATACAAATGGTATATTTTTTTGTTTTTATTTAATGATTCCCTTGGAGAGAAAAACAAAGGTCCACAGTGAATCTCAAAGTTTCTGCCAAATCGACTGTTAAAGTGAGGTGACAGTAAAAGTGGACAGCTGGAGCACATCAGTCACAATGAAGCAACATAACGCACCAGTGAGTTGTGTTGCTGTTATGCAGCACCATTCCTGTCAGTGAATCAATTCATCTTGCAAATGGAAAACCCTAACAGCCCATGACCTTTCTCAACTGCCAGTAATTGCAGGCAATTTATATTAGTCAAACATAATTTACTGAAAGAGCAAGAGATGCTGGAGCAACTAAGAGCAAGTTAATTCCCACACTCCGCAAGTCATTTAATGCAGCGTCTCTTGAGGTCATTTCAAAGGGAGAACGTTCATGTTTTTAACCTTTCAAGATTTAAGTTTCCATTAGTAAAATATTAACAGGAAGCAGATGTCCTACGTGTTCTGCAAGCTTCGTTGGTGGGAGCTTTTATCTCACAGATATTCAGATGAAAGTCTGTTTGCTTTGAATGCAATCAGTGGTGTTGAATAAGATGATGAAAAGGTGTTTGCCTCCATAAGAAATGTAATCAAACATATCGCAATCAAAATGCAAATGAGCAGTGTATATCAATCTGTACCTAATCTCCAGATCTCTGTAATGTAGGGAAATATGGCAAATTACCCAAATGAACAAAGAACTGGTCTCTCACAAAAACCTCAGAATCTGAGGAGATTTGTATCACAACAAATACAAACTGGATTTGTGCCGAAACTCTCTCAAACCCACAAGAGATGTAGATGCTTGATTTGATTAAATATGTCAGACTCTGACATTTAGAAACCTTTTTTTAGTTTTGTTTTTGTTTTCAGGGTAACACTTTACAAAAATGGAGCAAATGAGGAATGAATCCGGAACAACTAATGAATTGTTAATGTCTATATAGTAGATAATGATGAGTTACTTGAGAACGGACTGATAGATACTATATTAATGAATCATTAGTAAATGATGAGTGAATATCTGTGAATTGACATACTGACCACTTCCTGCATTAGTTGCTCCTTATCAACCCTGAACCAGACACTGAGTGGCACAAACTAGTTGCGACTCATTAAATACTAATTAATTAATCATGAGTTATGCTTTTAGTGCACTTTCAAGTAAAGTCATGTATTTATCATATAATCCTCGAATCACAGTCATTCAGGAATCATTTGATTCGTTAACTGTCAAGTTGTTCTTGTTTTTTACACCTTATTATAAAGTCTTGCCTGTTTTTGTTGTGAAAGCTTCAGTTGAGCTCAAACTAATGAACAAAAACAAAGAGGAGTTGAAATGTTGCAGCCTTATTAAAAAATTAGTGTCGCCTTTAAATAGAAGGTGTTTATGGATGTCAGTGAACTCCTTCCAAGGAGGCAGAATTTCATATCTACAAAGTGATTTGGCAACAGAAGATAAGAGTTTTTAATTGAGTTAAACAAATTGATGTGATTCTCCTTTGGGATGGCGCAATAAATAAAATGGGCTAATATCTATGTGGCTGGAGGCTATGACAAGTAGGCTATAGTTCGATATTTGAAAAAAAACAATGAACACATTTCATTATCTTTGGAGAGAGCCAGGCTGGCTGTTTCCCCTTGTTTCCAATCTTTCAGGTAAGCATGACAACGAGACTATCAAACTCTCAGCAAGACAGTAATTAAGCATGTTAATATTATTATTAACATTTTAGCATTCATTTGGAGTGATGTTTGCATGACATGAATGTGAGTCCTATGTTTTCAATCTCACTCTAGCTCCAGCAGCTAAGTTACTTTGTCTGTAAATGATATGTTTCTGGGCAGGTACAGTTGTTTTTAATGTTTTTTTATTTTTTATATTTTTATTGTAAACAGCTGCCTGCTGCAGTCAAACATGATGCTAATGAGAGTGAAGAGACTGAACCAAAACAGTAAAGTTGCGGACAAGAAAACCAAGACACAAACATTTCACAGAGTGGAGTGGAACTGCAGAGGTGATAATTTGTGGGTGTATCAGTGTGAGCAACCCCTTTCACATAACTAGATGTGATCCATGTTAATATAAAATGGTTAACAGATCCTTGGGTAAAAAAACAAAACAAGTATTTTGGCTGGGGAGGAGTTATGTGTCATATTTGTATTAATGGAAAACTTGGCGGAAATGTCTTGCATCAGTACTGAAAGCTTCAAGCAGTAAGTCTCAAACAGCTAGAGATGGGGAAACTGTCACATTTGGAGCCAAAGTGAAACTACTGGATCTTAAAACAAGCTTAAAATAGCCAAAGCTGTGGGGAAACTCAGAACAGAGAGATTAGGAAAAACACTCGTCTGTGCCGGTAACCGAGCAATGGAAAACCGGCTGGCCTCCTGAGGAAAACAGACCACTGCTCCACTGTTCCTGTCCCCAAGTGTCTGTCCATGTGCAGCGACTTATTGCTCATTTCCCAGATGTGATTGGAAATCTCACCCCCCCATTTCTCTGTGTGGCCTTGCACCCCAAATTGGCCAGCTGAACCATCCCTGTCCTCTGAGGATCTGTTGGGACACATCAAGGCTAAAGTTGGAGGCTCATTACCTCCCAAATGTAACGCCTGACCCCGTGTCACAAGCTTATCCCTTCCCTCCTGCGCTCTCATCTCCCTCAGGGTCCTCTTCAGTGTACTTTTCTTTGACTTGGAGCTATGTTGTGCTTTGATTGGAACAGTTAGCTGCAGATATAAATAGCCTAATATAAATGGGCAGTGTGTGCGTAGGCTATCAGCTGCATTGTCTATATCTGGTGAGTCACTGCACATTGAAATGTCCAGTTGAGGTAGCATCTAGTCGTTACACACATGTGAAAGTGAATGTAAATGTGGTTATTTTTAGATTTGTCATCTCTTTCCTGCTCCATTGTTGCTGTATTTGTTCTTCCATTTCATGCATGCTGGAACAGTACACGATGATGAGCAGCTGAAGATGTTTTCTTCATAACAGTCTAGTAACCCTAACCTGGAAGATAAAAAAAAAATACAGCTGCTAATCTCCACACAGATGAGGCCTGCTCCTGTGTAAATTTGCATGTCATCATTTCCTATCTGTTATTCTTGTCTCACTTCTCCATATTGTGCTATAGAGAGAGCTATAGAGAAAACTTGAGCACACTTTGATAAGTCTATTACTGATAGTACAATGTGTAGCTAAAAATTATTGTTTTAATAGGTGACAGTGTCTCTAGGATTTGGTTTGAGTTAGCAGGCCATTTTTTATGGATTACACAATCAGATATCACAGTAGAAAGAAATTGTTGTGAATCATAAAATCAATAATGGCTGAGTTCCATTTAGCTGCTTTAGTTTCAAGGTCCTACTAGTAGTGTGCATGCTGGCTCACTGTATTATTAGTAACACATGTGCTTTTCCTACTATGCCAAGTCAAAATGAATTGAACTTAGAAATATTAAGGCTGATGTCAAATACGTCTATGTACTGTGTTACTGAGATGTCTGCTGAAGTTAGCATGCTAACCAGCTAGCCCCTAACCCTAAAATCATTTTTACCGCATAGGCGATAGTCTGATAGTCTACTTGGTCTAATAAGTAAACAAAGTAAAGATATTATTTCACCTATTTTTCTGTACACCATATGAATTCAAGTTTCTCTCTTACTGAACTAAGACGAGCTTATTTGCCTTGTTAACTCATGGTAAAACGCAGCAGTATGCAGTTATGCTGCCCCCTACAGTTTTGGAGCTACCGTCAAATTCTTGTCGTTTCTTAAAAATTACACCTTTAAACATGCATTGATTGTTTTTAAGGCACCACCAGACTGGCAAAAAAGGTAACAGACACACTGCCCTGTAATAAAATAATTTTATTAAGATGTTAAAGCTAATGTGTGAGCCAATAGTTACATCCAAAAGACATGGAGCAACATTATCATCCCATTGTAGTTATGTTTCCGGTATTCACTCGTCCTTTAGCTTTAGGTTTGGTCTTCACCAATTTCTGACATCATCAAAACCTCTCGGTCTTAATCAGGCTACTTGTTTGACTTTCTACACTAGCTAGTTGCTAACTTTGTTTAGTTGTTGTTAAACAACCACCATTGCCAATTAAAATCTGACATTAGTCGTAAATCAGTTGCACAGAAAAGGTAGTTTCTTGAGGTTGTATGTTATGTTTGGTCATGTTCGCCGACTTCCTTCCTCCCTTTCTGACGTATCATCTGGCATTTATCTGGAAGTTACAGCTTAACAAATGAAACGCACTGCTACCTTGAATAAAATTATGGATTTCTCTGGGTTTGAACATTGTTGGAGGCATCTGGGCTAATGTAAGTACAAAACTCAATGAAATATATATCAAAGGTCAAGTTGTCTTTAGACATTTTAATGAAGAAATGTTAATATCTTTACATTTCTACACATTTCACAAAGAATATTGATTTGATTAATTTTAAATGTTGGATTCATTTAAATTCTTAAGCCAAACAATTGGTGACAAAAATGATCTATCCATCTTTTATCACAGTATAGTAGCTTTTAGCCTCTACCTACCTTCAAATATGATGTCTGTGAGACCATTAATCATCCAAATTAATTAAACTTTTGTCACAGCAGCTAATGGATGATTGTGTAATTTCTAATCAATTTTGAGCTTTTTCTTTCAAGAATAAGATGTGATTAGCTCGCTGCTGGGTGAGTGTCATTCAGTGGACCTTCAACTGTGGAGCTATTCATAGAAACACTGGTCTGAATATAACTCTGCTTGCCTGTTAGGTCGTCTGGGTCAGCATTTATAAAGCCTTGATCACAGAGACCGGAGCGTGCTGCTAATGCAATTACAAACACAGGACAAGTTCAGGCTGCCTCATTAGATTGAAAGTTTTTGGGTTCATAATGTTGAAGCTTAGAAGAGAAAAGATTTCATGCAGTAAATGAGCCACAGGTATGACAGGCTCAGATCTACAGTATAGCTTATGTACAGTTGCACCTGAATGGATGTTCAAATACAATCATGCAGTCACAGTGCTTCAACATGTTTGAATTATTTTTGATGTGTTAATTAAATCACATGTTAGCATTTACAGGTTTCTTCAGCCAAACAGTTTCTCATAATCAGAATATCATAGCATCGTAGTTCAATGACCAGATGTGTTTTACATAAATGAAAAACAGGTACATACAGTGTATATTACAACAGTATTGGGGCAAAGGTTTAAAAAACTATTTTGTAGTCACAATTTTGGTCTTAACTTAAAAATTCTGACTTGAAATTATAATTTTTCTTCTCAAAATCTCCTAACCATTGCCTTAGTACTGCAATTGTGTTAATAATATGCTAATATTTTGTGAATAATCCAGTGAAGATGTTCAGCCTTGTGCATCTGGTTACCTTTTCACAAGTACTTGAGTATATTTGTTCTTTTTTACTTATTTTTTACAGTTATGGTGACAGACTCTCTCTACACCTCCCTACACTCATATCTTGAGGGTAATTTATTTAATTTAAAAGAGACAAAACACACAGTAAACAAAGTTAAAGATAGGTTTGATTGCTAGCATTTTTTCCCCCAAATTCTATACATACCGCAATAATATCATTATTGTGAAGCTAAAATCTGATATCGTGACAGCCCTACTTAGTACCTTGTTGTAATAAAAAGGCACCATTTTGAAACTAATTAACCGGTCTGCAGCAATATAAAATGACAAACTTAAAACAGAAGTCAACATCATGACCCTTAACTTAAGAGCATCTTAACTAAGTCAGCGTACATCTAAACTTTGATCCAATTACTGAAATATACATTTATTATTAGACATTCATGGTCACTTAATGAACTCAGTGCCCTGCAAGCAACAAGTGTTACATTGGTCCAGTTGGCCGCAGCAGTGAGCTTGACTGACAATATCATCCTTATTAGATTGAAATCTTCAGGGGAACTCTCTCCTGGTTAGTCTTGCTCGGCCGTTTGGGGTTCTGGTAGGACAATCTCACAAATATGACGATGAGGATAGTTCCTGCAAGTAAAAAAAACCCAAAACAGACAGATATTCAACAACATAGCGTATTGGCACATTTTCATGAAGCCTTGACAAATCTAATGCCATCCAGTACAATCCTGAGTGACCAAATACTACTTCTGCAAAGCTTGTAATGGAGCATTTTCAATCGCAAAGGTGTTGCAGTGGCATTAAAACTGTTTTCAACTGACTCTGCTCACCTATGACTGCAAAGGTGCCAAGCAGAATGCCCACTGCAGACTGAATAGTTGGCATGCCCTCCAGCTGCTTGGCAGCCATTTTGCAGTTCCCTCTGACGTTGCAGGGACACACTGTCACTAACAGGGGAGGAACAAGGGAAAACAAACACAACACACAGATCAGACCTTTCAAAAATCACACAACAGAGTAGTTCTGACTAAACAGGAAAATACAACTGAGTGGGATAATTTGTGTTATGTTAAGGGTTCATGTTCGGGGCCCAGTTGTTACCACTCTGATATTCCAACTAAAAACACTGCTCATCTTATAATTAATGGAAGAATAATTTGGGGGTTCAGCGAATAATTCAAACTCTGCACAGTGACGCTAAAGGAATCAAACTTTTATCCATCTTTCCATATGACTTTATTAAATATTATAATGTAAAACATTTGATATACAAGTTTATCTTTATTGCAAAACTGCAGGCAGGGAAAGCCAAAGGACAGCACCTACACCCCGTATCTCCTTAACCATATACAGTAGTTCATCCGAACCTGTGTATAAGAAGCTCTGTGTTTTGTATATAAGGTGTCAGCAGGCTGTACAGGGCAGAACAGTCTTAAGAGAGCTGTGTAATCACAAGCCTGGAAAAATCATTTGTAAAGTCCCATTGCATCATTATCAAACAAGAACAGTGCGAGGACAAGCTGGCACACAGAGGTTGATCTTTATTGATTGTTCCTACACTCACGTTCCATAACCTCCCTGTGCTCGATGAAGCCCATCAGCAGGAGAGTCGGCGTTACCTGGCAAGTTTATGAAGGTGCTCCTGGGAGGAGAGCTGCTGTCAGAGATGGTGAAGGGCACAGTGTAGACCTCAGGGGCCAGGTACGGGATGTTTAAGGACAGGTTGGTGTGAGTATCTGACAAAGGACAAAACATGGGCTCGATGGTTAAGAAAATGACACATAAAAAGTTACAGTTTATTACATTATTGGTATGAAATTACACATTAGACTAAAGCATGTTCTTATTTTGCTTTAATTAAAAGCTAAATAATAAGCTAAATGCTTTGTCACATCCTATAGGAGTCACCTCACACCTCATTAATTTACTATGAAAGTGCAATCACCTGCAGCATTACAATATTTTACAGTTTTCTACGACAAAAGGAACAAAAGTCAGGCAAAAGATAGCCATACAACTGTGCCACTATACAACACTGTATGGAGGTCTGCAGTGTGTGACTCTTATCTTATCTCTATACATCAGTCTAAAATACACGCCTGGCTGCATGACGTAAAAGTCCTGTCCTCCAAGGAGAAGTGTTTTATCAAGTTGTTTGAACTCTTATCTGAAGGTCTTCAACTGCACGCTTGCACCTCACCATCATTCCCCTTCATGTCGGGGACACATGAGTTGTGTAGCACTTCTTCAGAGGTTGTTAATGTATTTTATCATCTATCGGCACCGGTGTGACATGTTAGCAGGATGGATCTGCGACCACCTGCCTCTCAGAGCTATTTTGGATACCTGCGATAGCAAAAGTATTTTTAACATTACAATACTATTAAATGTGTTAAAGGAAGACTGGATGTATGACATTTCTTTCCTTACTGCTATGAACAGCCCTTAAGAGTAGACATATATGAATAAGAGAGTGCTGCCTCATTTACTGAATTTCTGTCATATGGTACATTTGAGAGACACACATCCACACAACAGTGTTCATCTTTTCAGCAGAGGCTGTCGTTGTGGCGCGCAAACTGTGCAACTCTACAGCCGACATTAGTATTGGCACAAGTACACATTATTGGTACGAGCATCAGTGGCTGCGACCAGGTGCAAAGCATTCTGGGAGCTTCTCTTTTTAGCCTCCATTAGCTGGCAGGAACCCAGCGGTGACGCCAGAGAAATTACACAGAAGATATAATTACAGCTGGGCTCAATCAATACCGACAGGAACAGGGGAGTGAAAGAGGGAGATAAAAAAAAACCTGGGAGGGAAGCAGTTGAACTGTTTGAATGACTAAACGACAGACGTCATGGCAGTACATTGTTTGCATTAAGCGAGCCCAACACTCACAGTTCGCAATTGCAAAAAAAGAAAGGATAATTAAATTCTACCTCCCATCTCAGACAGGACTGAGGAAATTATGCAGGAAGAAAATAGAACATGGCAATTTGCACAGCCTCAGGGGCAGATCGCTCTGTTCTTTGACTACCTGTACTCACATAAGGCATATCGCCATTTTTAATTCATACTTGTCAAAGGGACTCAAAACATTGAGCACACTGTGGCAAAGTCACGTCCATTTGCTGCATTTAAAAATCCATTAAGAGTAATGTTACATTGCATAGACATCAAATCAACTTCCTTACTGTCTACATTATTCAAAAGCAGGCTGATTCTTATCAAATAACTGGACTTGACAGTTTACTCTGTCCACTCTAGAAGACACAACATTTACATTTTCATTTCAAACCATCTCAAACTATAGGATAAAGTATACATTTGTCCCTATCAGAGTGATAAATCAAACATACTGTGTATGATACAGTAATTCTAATAGAAACAGTCTGTTGCTTTAATGAGAAGTAACACAGGTCAGATGTCAGCACAAGATGCTGTTTTCTGGCATTTGAGGACAGAATATGTTGGCCAGCTCTGGCCCACGCGGTATGTTGTTGCCAGGTTTGGTCAGGATTTGTGGGAGGATGGCTGCATCCATTTGACACATGTCTGGCTGGCTTTGAAAACCATGTTGGTACCCAGGAACAAATGAAGCACTTGATGATACTTCATTGATTCATTGATTGACTAAGACATGATAATTGAACCACCCTTATTTTAAATATATGAAAACAGTTGTTTTGATTGTCACTGGCTACAATTAATGAGTGTTGAAAATTAGCTTAAGATAGCTTCTCCTAATAATGTTCCTTCACTGTGCTCTCTCTCGACTGTGAATCATAACACTAATGGGGTTTTTCCACTGGCAAAGTCAAACTGAGCCACACTGATTTGCCTCTCCATCACCAGTTTCACCGGCTGGATGAACCTTCTCGGACTCGAGCTGACCCTGCCTTCAAGATGCCGGACTCAAGCTAAGCCAACACATGTGTATGGAAAACCACCATAATACTGTATGATGTGGATCGACTGAGTTCATCTAGTCCGCGTTCGCCTCACCATTAATAGGTGTTAGCTTCCAGTTCCTTCGGACTGTGGCGTCACTACGTAGGGAGAAGTTGAGTCGTCCTCCATGCTGTGGACCGTCGCTGTCCCGCGAGGCCAGCACCAGAGCTTGGTCCTCCCAGCGAGGCGTACACAGGTACTTCCAGGAGTAGTCTCCAACTAACACCGGACTGTTGTCATTCACATCCAGGATTTGGACAGTCACCAGGGTGGACGCAGATAAGGAAGAGTTTCCTAAGCGAGACACGG
This sequence comes from Pagrus major, assembly GCF_040436345.1. Classification (NCBI taxonomy): domain Eukaryota; kingdom Metazoa; phylum Chordata; class Actinopteri; order Spariformes; family Sparidae; genus Pagrus; species Pagrus major. The sequence goes on along the minus strand of NC_133218.1, from coordinate 20,436,608 downwards.
AGAAAAATACAAATAGAGATGAGATGCTGCGATTTTCTTTACATCTGAATGTTGTTTTTTCTGGATGGTGAGTAAACAAAAACACACTTTTCTTTGCGTGACCTTCTTCGCTTGCATAGACGTGCATAGACAAACAGTAAGGTTTTATGTGCACTTTTTCCCTCTTTCACATTTAAGATAATATATATAGAAATCCACAGATCAAATCATATTATGAGTAGATTTATATTTAACAAATAATGAAAGCGCTCTTACTTCCATCCACTGCAATGACCTCCATTGTGTACGTGCTGTTCTCTTCTCTGTCCAAGGCCTGCACAGTCTTCAGTTCACCAGAATACTTCCCTATTGAAAAGTATTTCTTTGTGTCTCCCTGAAGGGAATATCTGCAGAAGAAAACACGTGCAACTCTGTAGCGGTAGAACTGTGATGATCATGAGGGAGATAGTTATTCTTACATCTTTCTTCAGTTGATTGACTCACCTGATTGGGTGAGAATCAGGGTCGTAGCCTCGGATGGTGGCGATAACCCGTCCTGGTTCCTCGCCCTCTCTCACAGTCACCTCGTAATGGCTTTGAGACAGGATTGGACCTTCGTTCACATCGTCAACGTAGATGGAGACTGTGGCTGTGGATGCAGGTCCGTACCGGCCGCGGACCAGAGCCACTGGGTTCTGAGCGCTGAGCACGAGGATGTACTCACTCTCACGCTCAAAGTCCAAGACCTGTGAAAAGTATAACAACATAACAAGTTACACTCTCATACTGTATACACACTAATAGGTATTGGTGACATGTCAGCAGTAATCATTGTTAGCATCCTTCAGTGTTAACAGAGTTTTGTTGATCTAGTAAATAGTGTGCGATATATAAAACAACTCTAACAAAGGGCTGGAATCGCAAGTGCCTCTCCAGATATGTCTTCTGGTTAGTTACTATATCTAAAAAAATTCCCAATTGACTCTTGACAGTTACACCCACAGTTACCAGGACATTGTTTCTGAAATATGACTGAGTTTTTCCTACGCACATTTTTAACGCCCTAAATGATTAAACCAAGCTATCTACATTTTTCCCGATACCACTGAAGTTAAGTGGGAAATCACTCTAATTTGGGTAAACTGGGCCTTGATAAAAAATATGAATGTGTCAACCAAATGCACAGAGACATCGTCACTATTTAAAAACTGTAGATTCAGTTATTGAAATAAATGTACGAACAGTAGTAGTAATTTCAATGGATTCATTTATACTTTACACTAGCCACAACATTAAAAGGACTAAAAGGGCTGAGTACCATTGATCATCATCTCACTGCAATGCAGTGTTCTGCTGGAAAACTTTGGGCCCTGGAGCTCATATAGATCCCACCAAACGACACTTCTCCGATGCCAGTGGCCCCCCCTGCAGGACAATGCATCCTGCCACACCACAAAAACTGCTCAGGACTGGCCTGAGGAACATGACAAAGAGCTCACGTGTCAACCTGGCCTCCAAATTCCCCAGATCCTAGTCCTATCCAGCATTTGTGGAATGTGCAGTCCGATTCACGGAGTTTCCCAGGTTTCCCAGCAAAACATTGCATTAACGGGATGATCACGGCAAGAGAAACGCTCACATGTCAAAAAGAGATAGCATGCCGTCTTTATCAGCAGGAGAGGGACACAGTAAAATCCCCCTGCGTCATGTATCTTCATCTGTCTTCCAATGAAACTAGAATTACTGGCAGAGTTTTGCTTTATTTGCAATGAACCAGACACTGGTCACAGGGAAAAGAGCCAATTGATTCACTGTGTCACCAATGAAACATTTTCCATGATGATGACTGAGAGCAACTGCTGTGTGACGATGCAATAAAAACCCCTGTATGAGCAGCATCGTTAAGCAGATTTTTAGGATCATAGAACATAAAACTTATGTTGACATTGGTATTGAATATGTAAATTCTTGATTGTAATAGAGTGTAAAAATCACAGTTAGACACAAAAATGTATCAATAAACATTTTTACTTCTTCTCTGGGAGGTACAGTATGATTTATATTTGGGCCCAAAGTTTAGCAGCAAAATTGAGAGTAGCAGATTTTAAATGATAGGATTACTGTAATCTGGACGCTAAAAATAGTAACAGTGACCTGTCTGAAGAATTAAAAATGTAGTTTCACAGTGACGGCATGGAAAGATTAGCAGTAGTTATGACAGATTTTACTGTGCAGTCAGTGATTTAAAGGCGTCACACATTTAAAGATTTTACAGATTTAAGAGGCAAAATAATCCAACTGAAGGCAAATTAATCATATTATTTCATCCTAATCTCTAATGTATTTGATATTTTTTAATGCAGTCTTCTGAATCCTTCCCTGAACATGTATTTGCTGTCAGGTTTGACCTTAAACGTGTTCTGTCTGCTCATGAAACAAGACATTATTAAACCAGCATTGCTTGACATCATGCTGCTCAGGCTGAGTGCGTCTCTGTTGCCAGGGAGAGGAAACGCAGACCTTGGTGGGTGCACAAGTACTGCTGCTGACTGGAAGTGACGCATCAAACTGCTCATTGTGTTATCAGCGTGACAGAACATGTGCATGGTCTATCTCGAGGCTGTAGTCAAATGAACCTCTGTAGTACACATAGCCATCACATGTGGGTACTACTTTTGATTTATTCTCAGTGTCTTTACCCTAAAATATGAATTTGACATCTCTAAAACGTAACTGTCACCTTCACTGTTAATACTGAGTCCAATATTTACTGTTTTAGCTCTGTTTTTGGTCTCCACCACCTCCAAGGGAAATATCTGGCTCTTTAGCTGCTAAGTGTTGTGTTCACCAGGTAGTTTCTAATTTCAATCTGTGCTCTGTGAAGCAGAAGGCAACTGTAGAGTCAGTTCTCTCCTCATGTGTCATATTTGCTTTACACTTCCTGTCTTTGTCTTCTTTCCCCCTGTTTTCTGTGCACACCTGCATTTCGTTAGTTAATCAGCCCCTGTGTATTAAAGCTTGTGTTTTCCCCTTATGCTTGCATTCAAGTGCTCCTCGGATGGTCCCATTTCCCGAGTTGGGAAGTCGTTTTTTTCCGATTTTGGTGTGTTCATGTGCGTGATGTCATTATGTGGGAGCAACGTGGACACCAAAAACGTCACCAGAGCATCTAAACAACAGCTGTTTCTAGTACTTGATTAACAAGGAAGCACAAAGGAAACAATACAATGACTATACAATACATGACTATGGAAAAAGTTTCTTATCATCTACCAAGTGTTTACTTTTGTCCGCCATGTTTCGGCGTCGTATGACGGCAACTCAGAAAGTCGTTGTTCCAACTTGAGAGGGCGATCATTTGAATTTTCGCATCTGGAAAAAACTTTTTCCAATAATTCAGACGGCACATGAACGCACAGTCACTCGTTGTCTGGTTGTCTGTTTTTCTCCTGGTGTTTGTTTGCCTGCAGTTGCTGTGTCTGTGCTTGCTCCTTGTGTGTCCTCTTTGTTCCAGCTTATGTTCCCCCATTGCTGTCTGGTTTGTTCTTGTTTGTCTTTTTGTCGCCAGCTCTTTTATTGCTTGCATTTTGATTTTTGGATTCTAGCTTCGTTAATAAAGCTTGCCTTTTATTTCTTCACTTGCTTGGCATTTGTGTCAGGCCGAACCTTAGCAGATATAAGTTTTGTTTAAATAGATTTAAATAACTGTCCAATCATTCCATGAGATTATTTCACACTGACAGGCACCATTCTACATTTCAATTTCCTAAACCAGCCTCCCAATGACAGTGAATAATATTATTACTATATATTTTTTATATCTCCAGTCTTGCTATTGTTCTCTATGGTGAGCAGATTCATGACGATCAATCCCAGTTAAATTCACAAACTCAAGAAATAATTTTTGTTGAATCTTTGCTTACTGTCTTCTTACAAACACATTTTGTTGTGTCACGCTTACTCATCCATTATAAATGTCACTATTCTGTTTTCGTCACTCACAGCATTATTATGAAGGATATTTAAAACATTTTTAATAAGCATATTACAAATGTCTTTAGAATAAATATCTCATTCATGTGACTGAAGTGAAGTTACACCATTCTGACATCATTCACTGTGATTCACTTCAAACTGGTGACTCACACTTTCAGTCAGTAATGGGTGAATATGTATCAAGGATTTATCTGCTGATAACTTTGAATTAATTAATTAATGTTAAATATTACATTAATGAGCTTAATCCAACTGTTCAAGCAACAAGCTCCAATTCGTAATTTCATCTAATTATTTTCTTTAACAAAATGCTCTTACATGTGATGTAATGTCTAACATCTCCGGTTCTCTTCATCCTGATTGGATTCCCCTCACTTCCCCCTGTTCATTACACATTTACTTCAGTCGGCAGCCTCTAGCCTGCGTGGTAAACTGCCATTAATGTCTGCTCACACAATCTAATTATTCACTTGGGCTGTGAGCACTGTGTAATTTCTAATAATGAAATGTGTCTGCCTTCTGGCGCTGACCTCACACTGTAGCACGATGAATTAGAGGATTTGCTCAAGTGCATTTTAATCCACCAGGGCTTTACTTGTGAAGGATTTAAGCTTTTACTTTTTTACCAAAGTAAGCTAAATAAACAACAGCTTCCCTTCTAGCAATACAAAGTTAGTTACAGCGTTATCTCACAAGATCAATACAAGAGCTTTAAAAATAGCTGCTCAAATAGGCAAGAATTTAATATACAGTATGAAATATGATTTTTAAAAAACAGCAGTCCTTTTGTGTTAATCTAAATTAATAGAAGATCCATTTTTAGCTTTTTAGACATCTCCTGCTTTGTCTCAGCAGAGCAGCTACAGTTCAATCACATTCATCAACTCCCACAGAGAGGTTGAAAATAATAGACTGTCTCCTGCCTGGCCCACTTACAGAGAGCAGACCATTAGAGAATACACTCACAAATACACACACACACACATAGACACACATTCATTCCCCCACGCATCCCTAAAACCCCCTGCTGGATTAAACGAGGCAGGCGAAGGGTGATGTGCCCCGGGGACAGGAGAGATTATTGGGCGAAAACATTCTATTGTCATCTGGACTCTTTTTTGTTTGACTCATGTGGGACTGAAGTATTGATGTATTGGTATATTATTTTCCACTGTTTCTGTCTGTGCCTCAAATTTCCACAGTGATGTTAAAATCACGGCCTCGTAAAAATGACTGAAGTTACATGTGACTGTTGTTTTGACCAGCTACTGAATGATCACCTCTGGCTGCACATGTGATCCTGAGAGGCAAAATTGTTTGTACTCTCTCACACACTAAACATTTACACAATTAACATGTGAGTTTCTTTTGGACTTGACAGGTATGTTCTCATCTGAATCTAATCAATAATCAAATGTGTGTTGCAGGATGGTTTGTGTTGTTTACCTTTGAGAGAACGAGTGTGACCTCATTGGTCTGCTTGTCTGTCACTAATGTAAAGACCTCCTCCTCGTTTCCAGACTCCAAACGGTAGTCCACCTGCCAGCTGTCCCCTCCTCGAACATCTGCATCTCCTGCCAGCACAGCTGTTACTGTGGTGCCGACCAGAGCGTTCTCTGGGATGTGAAAGGGCCCGTACTGACGGGGAGAAGAGGGAAAATGTATGATTACCCAGCAGAAAGCACACATTAGTTGACATGACACAACTTTGTAAAAATACACTGAAGTTTTCCCATGAATAGTAATACATTATAATAACATTAATTCTAATTATCTATCTTTTAAGCAATTTCAGCTCATGTCAGGCCCTGTGGCAGGACCCCCCACACGTACACAAACAGAAAAAAAGAAAAAAAATACTCATTATCATCAATCATTATCATACTAATATTCATTATTAAGCCAATAAATCAAATGCCATTAGGTGGTAAGCTCAGTTAGCGGTGCAGCTAGCAGTGCAGACTGGGAGCTCGAAGCACCGGTTAGTGTTGGTGTTTACACATCTAGCACAGGAGCTATAGACCGGAAAAGGACGGGGCTGGCTGGTTAGCATGCTTACTTCAGTAGATAATGCCAAAATGTAAACTGTTATTTCTTCACATTTTGTTGATAATTACATTTTTGAATGTTTTCAACTAAAATTCTTAAATATTGCACCTCAAACTATAACTTTACCTTTTATTAATGATGGTCAATACTGGATGATACTAAACACGGGTAAACCCGCTAAAAATAGGCATTTTCACACTGCCGGGAGGCAAGGCCGCCTTTCTGTTTTTTTTTCCTTGTGTGTCACGTTTGTCATCGCCAATACGTTGGGAAAGCATTGAATTATAAAACTTCTTTTACAAAGTCCTAATCAATAACGTTCTGTATTAGACACATTGTTTTTTCCAGAGCTACTAACGGAAGTTGCTAAGGAATGAGACATCTCACTTTTTCTCATCTCTGTTGAGAGTTGCATTTTGTATGTGCAGTGCTGACCAGGCACCTGACATGCACGGAAGCCACTCACAACTTTTTAAATATCTTTTACTTCTGTCTCTCTTTCAAACTCCGTGCTGATTGAACGATGTTCGAGCTGCTTGAACAAAGACGGGTTTAAAAGTATTAACAAGCCAACTTCAACACACATCTACAATTGCACCTGAAGAGGGGCGAATGTTAGTGTCCACCCTGGTGTTGTGTTTTCATCCCAGCTGATTAAAGCTGGAGCTGATAAATACCGGTGATTACTGCAGAGTAAACTGTCATGGGAGTAAATGCTGATTACACACAGTCACATTGAAGACAAAAGCCAGATGTCAGTAGGTGTTAGTGGGTTTTTTGTACAGTGTGAAAGGGGTAAATGTGAATGTATGTTAAATGCCCCCTCTTGCCCTCCCGGTGTTAGCTAACCTTTACTCACACACCTCTGTGTGTTTAGACAGCCGTTTAATCTGCCACTCACAGATGTCCTCTAGTGAAGCAGCCATGCCTCTGATCTGGCTGCCCCATCCACAGGGTCGCTGAACCCAGCCCTGTCACCACTCGCCTCCCACATCACCCCCTATAGTTCTGCCTTCACATCGCCATGGAAAAAGCTGCACTACTCAGGCGTGACCTGCTCAAGAGCATTTTCCACCTCTGTGTGTTGTGAGTGTGTGGGGGGGGGGGCATTATCTGCACACATTTGCTTGTAACAGCTTTAAAGCTGCATTTGTCAATGTTTGTCAAAATGAGTGTGAGCAAGGATAAGGAAAACCAAGATGGCAGATGTTACATACATACAAAAAAAACAGTATTTTGTACGTTACAGTCTGTATTCAACAAAACAGTTGGATAGTCATTACAAAGCTCTACAGCCAGTTTCCGCTGTTAAATTCAAAGAGAGTACCTTCTCTCCCAGCTCAAAATAAAACGTCCCTTCACAGCTCACAATGTCCGTGTAGTCTTTAAGTGTCACTATGGTTTGACAGAGAGCGCAGCCAGAGACTGGTTCCCTATTATCACAGCACGATGGCTCTCCCACGTAACTCCCCAACCCGCCTGGCTTTTTTCGCTCCTCTATTATCAGGCACATGTGGGTGAAAAGTGAGGACAATTTCTGTAACAGCCTATCTTTAGCCCTTGTACCAGCACCCACGCCAAAATGGGGGGAAACCACTGTTACATTTCAGGTTGTAACTGTTGCATTGATGATGCCTCACTCGAGTGGAACTCTACAAGATAAGAAAAGATATTGGAGGAAGTTCCCAAACATGTATTACTGAACATTGTACACAACTGGTCAAACGTTTGGAATCCCCGGCCACAGAAGCTTGATTTATAGTCAGATGACTGAGAGGACTACTCTTTACTTTTGAATGGTCTTTAATGCTTTAAGTTTGTAGAGTCCTCTTGACAAATAAATGGTTTTTGTATCAATGCTCTGCAAAAAACAACAGAACAAAATGCTCTACAATGGTTCAAGCAGACTGAAAGGGCAGAAAGAGACAAAGATACAAAGATACCCAACAATTAAGTAAAAATATAAGAAATCACCAATCATTAAATCCCCTATAAAGTTGTGTATTTTATCACAATAGCTACAACAGGTGAGTCCAGGACTTCAAATATGGGCCAGGGACGTAAAGAAGTGATGAACCCGCAACTTTTGGCCTTATGACTTATCTGCTGAAAAAAATCTGTCCACAGACAGAAAGAAAGAATAACAGCTCATGCTGTCGCAGCTGGTAATAATACATTTAGTGCCTGAATTTTAAAGTTAAAATATCCATTATTGCAGGAAAGGTGGAAAAATTAAAATAACATAAGGTGATTCTTTTACACAACTGCTAATCTTTTTTTTATGATGTTTTTGGTGCATTTATGGCTTTTTTTTTAGACATCTGGAAGCAGTGAGACAACAGGAAATGAGGGAAGAGAGAAATGGTGCTCCAGGTCCCTGGCCAGAAGCAAACAAGTCACACTGGGCCATAACCCACTGAGAGACCCCACAATTGCTTCTCCTAAACACCCAAAATAATTTTTGGGAGTTTAAACGCGGCTTATGTAAGCTTCCAATGTTGGTTTAAATAAGAAGAGGAGAAATTTAGACATTTCTGTTCCTGTTAAGTTTGATTTCTTTTTCACAGAGAAGCTTCTGTGGATTTTTTGACTTCTTTCCTTTGTTTGATGTAAAAAGCTGTCAGCACTCTAGTGTAACTAACATGAGTACACTTTTACCACAGGCCATGAGCAAAAGAAAAAAACTGTAAACTTCTCACAGCCACCTTTCAAGCAGGGGTGTATATTTACATTCATTTGGATGAGGGGTCACAGGTTCATACCAGCTAGAAATACAGAACCTGCTGATACACAAAACCTGTGTGGAATTGTAATACCTATGACGACATTGATTCTTACATCATTTCTAACACGTTAATGGCATCAGTGTGTGGTCACGATGTAGATTTGACTCTAAATAAATGAGTGGAAACTACTCTCCAAAGAAAGCTTTATCAGATTAAACTCTAAAAACACAGTCCACTTAGAGTACAAAGACCTAAATCAAACTCCTCCAGTAACATGGTGCCATCGCTATAAGCCTGAGATTAGAGGGCGTATCTAGTTCCCCGCCAGGAAAATTAGATCAGTGACCTGCTGAGCGGATTCACAGTCCGCAGTCCAGTAGCCACTGATGATGGCCTGTGATGTTTGGCCTGCCATTTTTCCAAAGATATTATTTATCATGACCTGAGCAGACTGTCGCATGAAGTGTATGTGTGCGTTTATATATGTGCTCTCGTACCTCATGTTGGGAGAAGACTGGTGGGTTGTTGTTCTCATCCTGCACTGTCACGACCACAGTGCAGGAGCTGTTCAGACCTGCCAGGGACATCAAGACAGCTTCTGTTAATGACTCAGGGTCAGCCCATCACACAAATGAAGTATGCCGAAGGAATGGCGAGTACCTCATCTTGCCTCCATCACACCCTGATCCCTGAGTCATGCGGACTACATTATCTATCGCCCCCAGAGGCAAGCATACATACATCCCCCGAATGCTAAAGTGGCAACAAAGCTAATGACGCACTAGCACACAAAGCTAATATGACATGCTTTGTCCTGGCACAGTAACTGCTTTATAAATGTTATTTTTAATCACAGCTTTCTTTTCTCTCGCTCCCATCTTGAATGGCACCTTCACATAATGGCCTTGCAGCAACTTGATTGTAACCTAGTTCCTCATAATGACTGAGATGGACCATGTAGTCTGCGACATCACCAGCTAAATAACAGAGTTGGTGATGGGAAACCTGGCCCTCTTAAGTCTATTTTGGGGATGCACTATTCTCATACTGGAAAACTTAATTTAGCTTTCTTCCACAAATCAGATTTTTCTAATTTTTCTAGCTCCAAAAGTGAACCAGCAGAGCCAGAGCACAGCTTCTGTATCTGTATACAGAATGTGGGTATATTTATCTTGATAATTTAAGCACAGTGGGGGAAAGCAGGAGAAATAAGTAGCTATAGATAAGGCTGTTTTGTTTCTGTACAAAGATATCGTCCAACTGAAGCATTTTCTTTTATACTTTTATATACTCAAAGGTCCATTGACTTTTACTTCCTAAAAATCAATATAAACACTCCTGAGCTTCCAGTCATTTGATCAAATGATCTTTATCTCTAACATTATTTTCCTCCTGACGTAATGTCCTTGTTCAGCAACAGGAAATACCAGAACCAGAAGTTTATGCCCCTTAAAGAAGAGAGTCACAGTAAAAATAGCATTTATGTATTTTTGTGAAACTAAGTGGCTTTGCAAAAGAAAATAATCACAGTATGTGGAAGGCCGGAGTCACCTTTGGCATCCTCAGCAGTGATGGTGAGGGTGTACTGAGGAGCCGTGCCCTCCATACTGTCTGCCTGGACAGAGATGACCCCTGAGTCACGGTCTACTCTGAAAAGTGCACGAGGACTCTCTGGAATTTGTCCAACTAAGCGGTAGAAGATCCGAACGTTGTCCGTCTTGGGATCGTCATTATCGGCTGCCTGCACTGTCAGGATTTCTGTCCCTGGGGAAAGATACACCAAGAAATGTTCTTTTCTTCTTAATTTCTAAATCAGAATGTCAAACAAAGCCCACCAGAGTTTCCGTAACAAAGCAAAGCAACCTCAAAATGTTTCTTCCGTTGGCAATAAGTCACATTGCACACTGAATAGAAATAAAAGGGAGGAAGGATAAAACAATAGCTTTCTCATTTAATCCTCCCTCAGTGATCCCATTTAGATTAACAGATTGTCTGCCTCTAATTCATTTCCCAGAATCAAACGCTTTAAAAGCATTAACAAAAAAGCTTTAATGCCGTGTCACTACACACCATGAGCTTTTTATTAACACAGGTAGAAGTGAGGGTGCTTTCCCCTCGTGTCCTGGCAAAAATCCCAATCTGCTTTCACAAAAGGTATCTGGCACTCTCAGCCCTTTCATCACTGCAACAGCCAGCCTTTCCTCTACAATGTTGAATAATAATATTCCCATTATTGTGTCAGTTTGGCAAAGGATCATCCAGAGGTCTTTTAACTTTTAACATAACCTCTGTGCTGCAATAAAATTATATCTTACTATAACTGAGTAGTCAGGGCAGTTTTGGACAGCTGGAGTAGCACAATTGAGACTCATATTGGCTTTTAACAAAAAGAAATAAACAAAAAAAATAGAAAAGCTGCCAGCTACCTCGAGCAGCCAGTTCCTTGACCACAGTATGGTACTGTGCCTGTGGAAAGGTGGGTCTGTTGTCATTTGCGTCACCCACCATCACCCTCAGCTCCACAGGCTTGGCGATCTCTCTGCCATCTGGACGCTCAACTACAATGCTGATCTGGAACTGACAAGGCAAAAAGAGAAACACGACGTTTTCCTCCAGAACATTAATGAAACAGAGTAGTTAGAGCTGCATGATCTGATATCATCGTGTTGGTGTTGTTCCTGGAACATTATAATAAATGTTGCTTGAGGACCATCACTGAAACTGATCAATCATGTTTTTGTTATGTGATAGCTTAACAACTTGGGGGATAAAAGACAAATAATATGCACGTGCGAGAAGTTAACCCTTTGAACAAACCTTCAACATTTTGGAAAGGTCTTTTCTAACCCAAACTATGTTTTCCTAAACATAGCCAAGTATGTGCTTTTCCAGGACCAACACCAACATGGGTCGCAAAGCTATGACGTCGGTGTGACAATGCGATTGGTCAGTTGCAATGACGGTCCTAGAGCAACATGAATCACAGTGTTCTAGGAACAACACCAACATGGTGATATCAGACACAGCCAGTATATCTAGCCCTGCAGGGGACTGGTTTAATCTAGTGTCGAGTGTCCAAAATTTGGAATTCACTGCCGACCCATTTTTAAATTTGTCTTCACGACAGTTAAAAATACCAGCCAATACTTTCCCTATGGTTTGCCAACATAAACTGGGTCCAGTCTATGTCTCTCAACATCAAGTTTACAGGCTCTTCATGAATATTGCTTGTTTTCCTTTTGTGTGATTATTTGTGACTTGTTCTTTTGTGTCTTTCTTGTTTTGGGTAATCTCTAAATCATATCACAAGAGTGTGTTCTCAGTCCGTTAACAAAAGTTTTTGCGCATACTCCACAAATTAATCAACTTGTGAGTGTGACCTTGTCTGATTTGTGACAATTTCATACTTTTAAGACTACTTCACATAATTTCTTATTATACATTGTATATTTTAAATTTTTTATGGACATAAGGAAACGTACAAACAAACAAGGTAGACCAGTGCAGGGTGCGATGGGAGAGAATCCTGCAGTAAAACTGGAAACCACGTGATGAATGGATGGATGGAAATGAGATTCCTGTCTGTCATTCTGCACCTCTGGTAGATGGGGCACAAAGCTTACAATGTGAAAAGGCTCCATCAGCCATGAAGTATACACACTGATTGATGGAGTTGTACTCACACAAGATATGTTTGGTATTTAGTGGCTCTTTAACATGTCCACAGATTATCAATCATTTTGGGAGTGGTGGTTAGTGTGCATCTACACACACTTTAAATTTTCTTCTGAGCATATTTTAAAATCTACCCTTAAAAACAACAATGCATTTAAATATTCTGAACAGTGTTTTAATACAGATAGGAAGTTGAAGTTACCCCCTCGCTTATTCCTGTCAACTACAGACTAAACAAAAAGCGTAATGCATCAGGCCCTCCCTTATGGCTTCCAAATGCAAAGTGCTGGAAGCACGTGTTTAAACACTAATCACGTCAGTGTTTCTGCGATGTTCTTTGGCCACTTGAGCGTTTGTGCCAGAATAAACTGTTCAGTGAGCCATTCGAAGCTCACAGGAGCTGAAGTTGTGTGCAAAACTCTTTGTAAACTCATTTGTAAACCATGCTGCACCTTTCAGGTTTTGGTTTGCTTCCTTAATTACCTCTGTTCAGTTTAAAAATAGATTGTTCTCAGCACTCAGCCGTGTTGCAATAATGTGTAAAGGGGTTCGCTTAATTAAAAAATAATGAAGCCGTAAGTAATATTTTGAATTTCAATTAAAATTGCAGTTTGCTTTTAATGAACAACATGAGAATTTGTTTAGTGCCACATCTCATTAGGTGTCATTCTGGTGGTTTTAATAGAGAGAGTGTCTCAGAACATAATGAGATTTGGAATCAGAGCAAGATTTATATTAAGATTATAAGAAACTAATCTATTGTCACATGTGAAACAAACATACTGAGGGCCGTCTGTTTTCATGAAAGAACAGTGTAGCATCTACAGCCCTACTGTGTAGACGCTTTAAGCTGCAGTCACAGACTGACATTTATTATTAGGTGCTGGAGATGTTTAGCTTGCAGTTATACAGACCTGGTCTTGTGTCTCTCTGTCCAGTGGGGCGTTTAGATAAATTACTCCTTCTCTGCTGATGGTGAAGAGCATCTCTGGAAACTCCCCCTCCAGACTGTACTCTGCCTGACTTCCACTCCATTTGACCTGTGTAAACACACACAAACACACACACACGCACATATGCACACACACACACACACACACACACACACACACACACACACAACATAAAGTTCTCTAAATACAAAATGTCTTTGGCGTGAGCATCACAGATAGTGGAAAGATTAGTGGGAGTGGAAATATCTATACCCCCGTCACTTTCAGTTAGAGTAAATAGAAAATATGGCTATACTGTAGATTAGAGTGAGACCTGGGTTTTTAAGATCGATATATAGATATTTGTGAGTTTTAAACACAAAACATCAGTGATCATACATTTACTCAAGTACTGTCTTAATTACAATTTTGAGGTATTTGTACTGTACTTGAATAATCAATTTTTTTTTTAATACTACTTTTACTCAAAACAAACAACATATATCCGCAGCAGGCTAATATCAGCTGATGTATCTGCCTGGCCGAGCAGTCTTTCTAGCTCTGATAACCACTGATGGAATGTAATTAAGTACATTTACTCAAGTAATGTACTTAAGCACAATTTTGAGGGATTTGTACTTCACATGAGAATTTCATTTCTTTACTTCCTCTCCACTAAATTTTAGAGGCAAATGTTGTACTTTTACTCCACTACATTCATCTGGCGACTTTAGTTACGATTAACTTTGCAGACTGCATGCTGTATCAGGACAGTAATGCATCTTTAAATTAATGTATTAATCAGTAATTGGATAAAAAAAAACAACTAATTCAGATAATCAGTATCTGAATATCAGATCTGATAAACAGTTGACACATAGCATAAAGTATGAATACATGTAAATAATGTATGTTTAATTTGACTTTTACCTGTACTTTTGAATGTAATAGAGTACATTTATTGCCAGAAATTAACTTTTGATACTTAAGTAAATTTAATATCAGATACTTTTACACAAGTACCTTTTGCATGGTTGACTTTCACTTTTACCAAATTAATATATTACCACAATCTCTTTACTTTCACTTAAGTATGACTTTTGGGTACAACACTGAGTAAATGTGCTAAACCAAAACATGGCTAACATATCAGTGCCTTAACTTACTTCTTTTACAATACAAATGTGTTTTTTTTAATTTGGTGCAACAGGAAAAGTATCACACATGAACCTAGAGAGCTATTCAGCAGGTCCTGCATGATGTATAAGAACAAAGCTAACCAGTTATTTATGATAACGAGCTACAAAAGCCCTGACAATGATGTGGAACAGAGAGCACAGCCAAAACTAACTATGCAGGCTGAAGGGGATTTTCCACTCTGCTTTACAGCCCTTGACAGAGGGGCTGTGCAGTGAGGCTGAAACGTACCTAGTAGCCATCAAACAGCACCCAACAAGGAGAGGGGCCCAGCCGCAGCACAGCTGATGCACACCCAGGGCATGTGTATCTCCTCAACACAATGTCACACACTCCTCCCTTGTTTTGGAGATGGCTGCCCAAACACTATGCTCATGTATACACAAAGCCACTTCACACAGCTGGCTGCCTCTTAGTGTTATGGTGTGCTTCTAGACCTCAGAGCTTTAAGGAGATATGTTTAAGGAGCAGATTAATGATCATAGACTGCTCTATATAAAGTCCTACACAAAACATTTATGAAGTCATCTGTTTTGCCTCTGTCAGTGTTTGAGTTAGCAGAGCACGTTCTGTCTCCGCTGATAGGTTGT
Source organism: Pagrus major (assembly GCF_040436345.1). NCBI lineage: Eukaryota > Metazoa > Chordata > Actinopteri > Spariformes > Sparidae > Pagrus > Pagrus major. Next base: position 20,421,464 of record NC_133218.1, on the reverse strand, counting down.
GTTTGAGCTGCGTCACAAGTGCCCCGTGTCTGCGTGTGCTTTTCTCTGAGACACTGTGGACTGGAGCGTAATCAGTGGCTGATTTACAGGAAAGAGTACAATGTCCTGCACTAAACCCAGATGCTGGATATACAGAACCTACTAGAGCGGAAACAAGTTGTTGATGGACAGGAGATTAATCTGCAACTTTTTTGATAACAGACTGATCATTTCAGTCCATTTTCAAGTAAATGTGCTGGTATCAACTTATCACTTGTCAGAATTTGAAGTAAATATCAGGGTTCACATACCCTCTTCAATATAAAATTCAATGACTTTTCCAGGGCTTTTCAGCTCAAATTCCATCATTAAATACCCAACATGGCATAGTTTGAGACACAGATCGAGGTTACTTACTGTTACAGCACTGAGAATTTTATCATGAGACCGTGCAAGCTTTAAATTTAAATAAATTATACACAAAAATGTGTTGCAGCGATGGCAGAAACCTGCAGTAGACACACACGCAGACAGCAGAACAAGCCTATTTACTAATGTTAAGTAAGAAAAAACTCATCAAAAGAAGATTTCTATGTTTGCACAAAAAATTCAACTTCAAGCATTTTTAATGACCCATGTCTATTAGTCCATTTTCAGAAAATTTCCCCCAAATTCAGAAACTTTCAGGGACTTTAAGGAGCCGTGGGAACTCTCTCTGTATAATGAGCATTTCTCTTGAAAATAACAGTTAATAGACTCATTGATAATCTATGGAATCATTAGTTGCAGCCCTCTAAAATGCAGATACAACATGATATTGTTATAGTAAATATTGGATATCTGTAGGGAGACAAGACATTCTTATGGTTTATAAGATCATCTGTATCCAAATCCAGAAATAACAGAGATGTTGACTTTAGCAGGTGCCAGACACAATAACAGTGTCTGTTTTTGATGGAAAGCAGAACAAAAATATGAGAAAGACAGAGACGAATGAGAAGTTGGCTTGTTTGGGGTTGGAAACATAAAGCCTGCAATAAATGATTTTACATGAACATATAAAGTCAAGATGGCGATTAAGAGGGGTAATATTTCTGTTAATATAAAAATACTGATTATAGCAGCTTTAACACCAACATAAGATCACTGCTGATGACTCATGTTAGCTGAGGCGCCACATTTATATTCATTCGTAATATTGAACACTGATTATGACGAAGGTCAAGTGGGGCTCAAACTAATTCTGCAACAAATAATCAGATTTGCTTTGACTGAGAAAACTAACAGCTCAATGCAGCTAAGAGCCTTGACTCACTCATTCGCAGCTGTGAGGCCTCTCTTCTACTCCAAAGTCTCAAAAGATTGCATTTCTGAGCTCAAGTAGTTCTGCTGATTGCATTACATAATCAAAGTTTTAGGCAGGCAATCAGAAACATGCAATAGATAACAGATTGAAATTAACCTCCCTCGCCCCGATGACGCAGAAGTGGTAATAACAAATGCCTGGATTTCATATTTAAAATTACAGCCAGAGCTCGTTCTGATCTGATTACAGAATCAGTCAAATTGATCGCAACAATAATCTTGACTTAGTTTTAAAACTGACTTTTACACAGATGATGGCAGAAACGAATAAAGCATGCAAAGCGGCAGATCAATTTCAGCCTTTTCATAATGTTTTCACACCGTGGACATTGTCGGCATGTAAGAGACAACATTTGTTACAGATGATTAGATGTGGACATGACTGCTCCATTCATCTGAGACAGCAGGGGAGGTGAGATCCACAGAGTGAGTCCTCAAACATGACTATCTCTGGATGTGTCATCATAACAGCGGTTAGTCCCACCACCTACTGAGCACAGCAGTACAATCACTCAGCGTGGGAGACATGAGGCTTCCCCAAAGTAAACATCCATGTTACACTGATCCAGTTTTGTGTGATTTAGATTCTGAATGGGAAAATGTAACTAAATGTTTTTTTATGTAAACAGTTGAGTGATGGAGGCTTCATTTCTCACCCACATAACACATTTTTCATTAGACTGAGGAAATCTGCTCAGTGAATTATTGTCATATAGTCATTTACATATAGAAGCACAGACGCTATTTGTTGAAAATTATGTACATTAGCCTTTCAATGTTGCCAAGCTGTGTATTATAGCAGTGGTTATTAGGTGTTAAACCTACAAGACTAAAAGATTTTATGGTAGAGCCGAAGTGGCCTTTGAAAATATGACCAAAAAAAAATCGAATGTGCCTACACTTGTGAACCACACGTTTTCAGTGGGTGGAAGGGGCTGTTAGAACAGGAGAGATGAGAGGCTGAGGGCGAGTGTGGGGGAGGTGGGAGAAGAGGAGGAGGGGGGAGGTATTGTGATGTACCTACTGACCACAGCGATTCTCAGAACCTGCACAGTGTGTTTTATTCAGCGGCAGAATCAGCTCTGTAAGCCTCTTTGTTTCCACAGTTCTCAGTAGCGAATGAATAAAGTTTTCCCTTTTTTTGCCATGGAAGGCAGACAAAATTTCCTCATAAATGATAAGAGCCATTGCTGCTGACATTTTTCCATGTGTCACAAAACCTCTGAGGGCTTTTGAGTTATTTATAGACATGTAGCTGATATGGCTAATATTATAACAACTGAAAGATTCGACGAGTCCAGGGACAGACACGGTCATATGTTACGAGAACGCAATAATGTGGGACAGTCGTGTTAGCTTAATTAAAACTCTCTCTTTTAACCTGAACTCAGAGCATTGATTGAAGATCAAATATTATCAAGTGAAACTTTTTGGAGTTTTTGGAGACTGATTCTGAGGGCTTATAGATGTTTTTGAAGGAGCGACTACATCCAAAATTTGATCTGAAGGCAGGATTTCCAGCTTTGGTTCTGAAAAGGTGCCCATATCCTCCTGAAATCACCATGGTTACAGTTGTAGTTTCAGCTCCAATTTTCAGATGGAACAAACCCTATTGACAACTAACAATCTTTGTCATAATCAACTAATCGAATTATTCTTTTGATTAATCGATTATTCATTTGGTCTATAAAATGCCAGAAAATTGTGAAAAATGCTCATCACAGTTTCCCACAGTACAAACTGATGTCTTTAGGTGTCTTGTTTTGTCCATCAAATAACTCAAAACCAAAAGATATCCAGTTTTCAATGATGTATGACAAAGAAAAGCAGCCAATCCTCACAACTAAGAAGGTGGAACCAGAGATTATTAGCTGCAGATTAATTTTCTGTCGATGGATAAATCAATGCACTTGTGAAAGCAGTCTCCAAGGTTACATAACATTTGAAATATTAAGTAGACAAACAGTAAATTAATAAAAAAGAATGATTGTATTGAGTTGGTGAAGTATCTTTTCCCTCTGTGACATAAAAATATTCAAATATTCCTCCTGAGCAGTACAATATGATTAAAATAATGTACATGACGTGTATTTCAAGGTGGATTGGTGGTGGCGGTGGTGGTTAGTGGGTGGGTGGGTGGGTGGGTGGGAGAGTGAGTGATTATTGGAGTTAAAGTGACTCAGTCAGGAGGTAGCCTGAAAGGATCCATGGCATTTGAACAGCATCAATAATTCAGTATTTGGTCACTTAGGAGGACCCAAGAGGCACTAAAAACAGCAACTGGCAACATAATGCCACTTTACTCAGTCCGGGCTATTGACAGTTTGTTTTATTGTAATGTGATACATTTGTTCACAGTTGAAACTTAACAATAAAGTCAACACTTAGCCTGATTTGTTTTAGAGATAGATAGATAGATAGATAGATAGATAGATAGATAGATAGATAGATAGATAGATAGATAGATAGATAGATAGATAGATAGATAGATAGATAGATAGATAGATAATGCTATCTAAATAATGCTCAAAAAACACATCAGTTTTCTCATACTGCCCCCTCTGTCTGAAACGCTCTGTTTAAGCTCCTGTCTCTTTAAGGCCCTCCCTCCAGAATACCCAGTCTGCTCTGATTGGTCAGCTCACACATGCCTGAGCCAGTGTCTCTCACCATGTCTCTGATCGGCCCTGTCCTGTTTTCAGTTTCCAGTTAGCTTCAAATCTACCTTGAATAAGGGCATAAATTATGCAAATGTGCGACATGGCTACGCAGTGTGATGTCACAAAGTCACAGAATTATGCGCCTTTTCTGTGCTGTCTCACCTGTGAGATGGGAATCGGATAGGGGCCTGGGAGGTTCTCCTGAAGTCGTACAGGGTCAGGTGATGCCCAAGTGTTTCCAGTCACCTCAACAGTTACGATGCCGGTGGTGAAGAAAGCGTCCGCCTTCCCGGCCATGTCCCTCACCATCACTGAGAGTTTGTAACGGCCGCACATCTCTGGGTCCAGAGCGGACGCTCCTGGTGGTCACAGAGGGACAGATGACACATTATTGTTTGTTCTGTGTTTTATGACATGATACTGTTTGTGTGCAATGTACAGTATATAAGTCATATCAAAGGGAAAATAACACATTCAAGGATGTACAAAAAAGAAAAAACTACATATAAAAACATAATTATGTGATGGCTTAAGGAACATAATGAACTAATGGACTGTATTTTCCCTCAGATAAGACATTACAGACAATGACTGCTAAATTTATTTTTCCTAAGCCTACTGAGTGCTGTAATCATCACTTAATTTTCAACTTCTTGCTAAAACAGAAAAGAAATGACATAAACAACCCACTAGAAAGGTAATCATAGCCATCAGTTACAGCGAGCCTGAAAATAAAGTAGAAAATCGAAGAGGTAATTGTCAATTTTCACTGCCTTGTGGAAACTAGCAGCAGCGGTGTGGGCCGGAAGGGACCGGTAAGCATGAAAGTCATCCAGCTCCTGCTGAGCCGTAACAAAGGGCAATACCAAGCTACAGAAATAGCACCGGCATACAGGACTGTGTCTACTATAAGTATGTGTGTCAGTGCACAGGATGTGAATGTCTGTATGCCTATAATGCCTCAATTCTGTGTCATATCTTAATACATTATTTGTATTTAATTCCATGCAGCAAGGCAGAATGTCAAGTAAATCAAGTTGGTTTGAAATATTTCATGTTTGAATTTCTCCAGGGTGTATATTAAACCTTTTTTGTTTTCATAAATTCAGGCTTTTCATCAGATTTCAACAACTCCCATACAATAAACAATAGAAAACAAGACAAAGTACAACTATCAAGTACTAGACCTTTTAAAGCTCTCATCTGTGTGGCTACTCTTTGAGACTACCAGCCACATAAGAAAAACTTTATTCAAGCCAGACCTTGGTTCCAAATAAGCTAATTTGGTTATTTGTAATTAATTACTAATAAGTTATTAGTTACTGGATTTTTGAGGCAAATAGCTATGAAATTTTTTTAATTTTAAGAAATTCAATAATTATATATCGGCTGATATAGACAACTGGATTGTTACTGTTTTCCACACATTCAAAACTACCGAAAACTCAGGACAAAATGTGACTTTATTCAATCATTTAGTTTTCTAGTGAAGTGCCCATTCAAAACCTGCTGTTCGGCGTCAACCAGGAGCAGCTGACAGTGCTGCCAAGCAACAGTAAACATTCTAGTAGCCCTTGAGGCTAAAGTTAGCTAGCATACTAGTGTTGACAGAAACTTAAAATCTCACCTCCAGTTCTCGCTGAGGAACAGAAAACCTGTATCGACCGTGTCCCCCCAACTCATGTAAACTCATTTCACTGCGCTCGTTGAACCACGCTATCTCCATTTTGTTTACGTCTGCTTCCCCTTGAGATCACGTGAGAGGGATCACATGTGAGCGCAGCTTCAGTCTGCAGTGCCATGAACCCAGAGCGCTGAAGCCGCACAGTGTTCATTGTTCAGTCAAGATCAAAATTGAATGTGCCGTGTGTCCAAATTGCACCAATTTCTACACTGCACTTCCATACGTCCTCAGCAACAAACCTGCCAAGTGTTGATCGGGTGAACGGTTCTTGATGTGCTACTACCAAACGTACAGACAGTACAGAGATTTCTTGCTTTATAGTTAGATAATGGAGATGAGAAAGCAGATAGAACAGGCTGCCAGCCTTCATTTTCCCCGGAGATTTCGTGCCCAGGGGCAGACAAAACTGCAGTGTAGTCGTGAAAGCAAGGTTTATAGGGGGCAAATCTAAATGCAGATGGTGTCATTTTTCTATTGCTATTACGCTGTGCAATCAACGTTTACTTTACTTCTTATTTTTTTCATCAGTGCTCTCTAAAGACAAAGTACTGTATAAAATGGCAACACTGATTCTAAACTTCCACAAACATATCATTTCTGTACTGCAATTTCTTCTTGTTACTTATTGGATCAACATACAGTATCTGCTAAATGCTAATGAAGGGAATTTATTATTTGTGGCAATGTTGGTGGAAACAAATGGGATATGAAAACAGGGCTGTTGGTTGCATTCAGTGTATGAAAAGAATAGTAATGGGAGTTAACCCCAAACTGGAGCACGCTGTGTGTTCTTGTATAAGAGGTGCTGCCCTGTCGTTGACCCTGCACATAGTGAGCTACTGAAAAAACAACAAAATACAACATTAACTTGCTTCTTTCCCTACAGTCATTAGCTGAGACTGACCTTCCTCAGTGAGGGAAACCTCTCCGGTGATAGAGTCGATGAAGAACATCTGGCTGGAGGGGATCCTGGGTGTCTGTTCCATCAGGCTGAAGCGTAGCTCAGCATGGAGGCTGTTGCGTTCATCACGATCCAGCGCCCCCACCTGCATGAATGGGATCCCTGAGACACAGGTGGTGCAGAGCCAAAAGGTTACTCTCTGTACCACAGACGTCTCTCTTCCCCGCCTAAACGGCTTCATCAGTTTATACAGAAAAGGGTAGAACATGGGTTGGACCAATCCGGAGGCCCAAAGTTAAGGAAGCATTTGAAGTAGCCTATGTGTTTGGTTTTGTATATGTAAAACTGACCGTTTAGTCTTTTTTTTTTAGTGTAATCAAAAATATACCTGATCAAGTTTGCCACAGCATTATTCTATTAATACAGACGTTGGTTTTCAGGGACACATTGGACGAAAAAAAGAGTTTTTCTACAAATATGACCCAGACTGAGAATGGTTGTGCAACACAGTGACATCAGCGCCCAAGGTGCTCATACCTTTGAGAAGCCCAAGCTGCACGCTGCCTCTCATGCTCTCCTCTATGAAAGTGGGCACATTATCATTCTTGTCGATGACACACACTTCGACGGTGAAGCTCTGCCGGTGAACTGATGTTCTGAAGGACACCTACAGCACACACACACACACACACACAAAGAGTGATTACTTCTTCTTACATTATTGAACCTAAGCACACAAACCTCATATGATGAACAAGTGAGAGTATTGAATTATTTAATAAGCTATAAGTGATTTGTTACCTGCAGAGAGTAGGATGGCTGTTTCTCTCGGTCCAGTGGTTTCAGTGCATACAGAAACTGAGCATCGACTCCGAATATCCCCTCATCGTCCCCTGTTACCACCAGGTCACTGTAATTAACTGGTAGGCTTTGGAGCTGTACAAAACAGAAGAAAATTAATAAAACATCAGTTTGTGTTCCTGTTGTGCACAAACAATAAAGTGGAGGACTGGAGCAGCAGGGCAGTCTCTGCAGCCATCTGTGATTTGATTTCAATCTGTATTTTAAAAGGACGTCCGGTTGAGACTTGAGACAAAATAACTTGAAACATTAACTAATCACAGTAAATTAAGCCTGATTAGGCCGTCTGTGGTTGTAGTTTTCTGTTAAAAAGTCACATGTTCAGTTAAAATGAAACTATGTGAGCTGAGATGTTGACCAAGAGACACAATAATACATGCACCCATCATAGCTGCAGCTGATCTCCACATGCTTTAACAGGTAGGTCTGGTGATATTTCATATATTTCTTACTGTCAATAAATCATGTGAAAAGACCAAAACCATGAATTGAAGTCTGGTATGCTAAAGGAGGTCTTGACCCCCATTGTTGTCTAAAAAATATTATTATTATTTGTAAAATATAGATATATTTTACAAATAACTTCATTTTGTGCTCAAACTTTAAAAAAGTTAAACTTTTGCTAAAATGGAATAATGACGTATGACTTAAGTAGAATCTTGGAGTCAAAGGTCATCCTCCAGGCTTACATGGCATTATGAGAGCAGCATGGCTCCTTTAAGAAGAGGGCGGTGTGTAGTTCAGCTCCTCAAGAGTTTATGTTTGAGTGACAGCTATTGCTATCCCTGCTAATATCCAAGCTATTTGTTTCCATGTTAATATCCATGCCATTGCTATTAATGCTAATGATCTTGATCTTGCTAGAACAGCAGTCTGGTTGCGATGGTAATTGATTACGTCCAACTATTAATCACACCCCCATTCTCTGTTTGAGAGAGAACATTGACCGTTAGACAGGAAGAAACAAGCGGCTGGAGTGGGACTCCAAATACTTGCTAGCAGGCTAACTGTGTATTATTCCACTGCAGATAATAGTTCCCAGAAGATACACTACTTATTGCAGTTCAAATAAAGTTTGCTAAAAACCACAGTGCCCAGCTGTTTAAGGAAATAATTCTGCAATTTCGGATGTATATAATTGTGACTTGTTTTTAAAGGTTTAGTTCTGTGGAAATAAGGGGGCTTGGGGCACACAGAGAGTGTAGGGAAGTTGAGAAGTATCCTGTCATTCAACTTGTCTAATGACCAAATTAGTGTTAAAACAATCATACAATTTTGAAATACTTTGCAGAAAAGGATCCCAATGTCTCCGTTCAGAGCCAGCGCTGTGTCTGGGTCACTCACAGTAGCCTGTAAGATGATTAAAAACAGTTGCAGTGCTCTTGTACTTTGTAAGATTTGCAAGATGGATCACTCAAAGAACTGACAAGTGCAGCCCTCTCTGATGAGCCGATTTTCATGAAGAGCTTTTACCTTGAACAAATCTGGAGCGATAATTACGCCCCCTCCATTCACAACACAAAGTGGGGTTATTATCCAACTTCTCCATTCTGGCCATTAACGGGCTGTTTGAAGAGTGTTAATGGCACTCATTTCAACACAAAGACCGAAAGTATGACTGTGTGTCATGCAAGGTGTGCTGACGTCACAATATGACCAATTAAAGTGCCAGATACTCATGTCGTGCACCCAGAGGACGTCTGAGTGGCGTGTATGTATACAACAGCCCGCCTGCCTCCCAGCTGGACTGAATGCAGAGGCTGATGCATAAAAAGCATTGTGAACACTCCAATTATAGTCTAAAGATGACGCCAGCTCACTCATACATCTTCAATCATATGTGAAAATTGGAGAGGGGATAAAAAAAGAAACTGGCTCATTATCTGCCTTTTTTCTGCCTATAGAGCAATTATGGTCTTTTCACCATATTCCTTAGACGAACAGGTTCAAGAGGCTGTCAGGAGATGGTTTTATATACCTGGTTTAATCTTTGAAAAATGTAGTAATTCAGTGTTGAGAACTCCTCAGTGGACTTTGCATCAAATCTAATTTAATATGGAGCATAGATTTTAGTCAACAGTTTCTGATGCTTTTTTGCCATAGAGTTGCTGTCAACCAGTGATTGAATGTAACTAAGTACATTTACTCAAGTACTGTCCTTAAGTAGCCAACAATTTTGAGGTACTTGTACACTACTCGAGTATTTCCATTCTCTGCTACTTTATACTTCCATTCCACTATTTGAAGGCAAATATTGCACTTTTTACTCAGGACATTTAGTTGACAACTTTAGTTACTAGCTACTTTACAGATAACATACGATATTTGAATAATTTTTTTATCAGCAGTCAGATTTAAAAAAAAGACAAAAAAAACCAAACATTCTCACAATCAGAAAAATGCTAAATACCAGATCTGATAATTGTCTAGTCGGTTTCGACCCATACACTGTAAATTTTAAAGATTACCTCAGAATTACCAAGTAAAGCAGATTATTAGATTAAAGTTGTATGAGCTAAAAAGTTTTAATAACTTCAAATTAAAAGCCTCTACAGTATTTACATACAGTATTTACATACATGTAAATATATGTTTTATTAACATATATACTTAAGTACATTTAATGTCAGATATTTTAAAACTTTTCATACACTGTAATTTTTAAAAGTTGACTTTACTTTAAAAGAGTCAGGAAACTGATTACCTCAGAATTACCAAGTAGACTATTACATTTAAGTTTTATGAGCTAAAACATTCAAACAACTTCAAATTAATAGTCTACTTTTATCTTACTTCACTATTTTGAGGTAATCGGTTTCCTCAATTTCTTTTTAGTTAAGTCACTTTGTCAGATCCTACAGTATATGGGCGACTTTCACTTTTACCAAAGTAATACTTTAAATGATATGTTTACTTTTACTCAAGTATGACTATTCAGTACTTTTTACAACACTGCCGTCAACCTATCAAATCACTATATCCATGAATATGACAGATGACAATAAAAACTCCTTTGCATTAAAAAACAGTGTAAGATTATAAGAATTACACATCTAATTTCTTTTTTACTGAGCACAAGTAGAACATTCATTTGGTAAATTCAAGTAAGCCGAAAAGCCTTACCTTGGCTAGATACCATGGGAAAATACCATTGTAGTTTTCAGGGACACCAATTAAAACATCTGCCCCAGAGCATGGTGCAAATGTGTAAGGTATCACCAACTGTGAATGAGATATTAAGTGCGTCTTAGTGACATTGTTCATGCTGTAAATTCAGCCTGTCTATAAACTTAGCTTAGCAGTTTAAAAGAAAAGGACAACATCTTACAATGAGAGCTGTGATGAGCATTGGTGTATCGCCTCTGTCAGCCATGAGGTCCTGTAAATGTGGCACATTCACAGCATTTTAAACCACATGGCCTCAGCCCAACAATCAACACAATTTCTGTCTCGTTACTGATTCACCACTGTGGAGATCTTTATACACACATATTTTCACTTTTTTACTTGTCGGAGCCCGAGTTTAAATGCATAACCGCCAACAAATCCATTTAAAGCAACATCACTACAGTCTGTAGCACAAAAGGTAACACTTCCGAGTTAGATGGAAAGACTATGTAGTTTTGGACAAAAAATTCAAACTCAGAACTTACTACAAACTCAGAAATATTAAATTTTTCTGTAACTGAATAGACAAGCTGATCTCAGAGGAAAATAAGGTCCCCAGAACACTGTTTGAAGCTAGAAATGTGGCAGGGTCCGCCACATATAAACAAAGTAAAAGCATATGAAATTGTGTTGTCCTTTAAGGTCGGTTTGTTTGTTCCGTTTATTCAGTCATGAAAACGCAGACTTCTTCCCCAAAGCTACATAGTGCTCCTTTAATGTTTGTCAAGTATCTTTAAGATGCAGCTGCTTTTTGGTCAATCCCAAATCAGTAACACAAATCCTGTATAAACTCCTTAAAACCAATTTAAGCCTCTAAACCACAAAAACAAACTTTGGACAAACTATTGCCCAACAAATGCCGTTGACGCCTATTATAAAAGATAGCAAAAAAAGCGCCATGAGTCAACTAGTAAAACCATTTCAAAGAACGTTTTGTGTCTTACCTTGGCCAAATGGTGTGTGTGCTCCCTCTGAGAGCCGTGAGAGGAGTTTAAATTGGGTGGAAAAATTGCGTACTTGTACTCATCTGGTGGATTAATGGTTAACACCTTCAGATAAACATGCTTAACTGCCTTGTTTCCTTCCTGTTAAAACCAATGGCCAGCGAGGTTCCACTCCACCGATACGATTGCATGAATATTCATGAGGATGTAAATAAAACATCTACTTGCATTCAGCTGAACACTTTGCTTTAGAGAGAAAGACAGAGAGGATTTTCTGATTTGACTTTTATATTTTATTTAAAAAAAGGAAATCAACGTAAACAAAGAATTTCCAAATGAAGTTCACAAGAATAATATAACTTATTGCTTTACTAATACATTCACAACCTGAATTCAATGTCATGAAACAACATAGAATAACAGAAGTTTTCTCTTTTCTTTGTCCTCAGTAACTTGGCCGAAGCACGAACCTGCGTACCACGTTTCAAGTAAATGTGAGTCCAGATGACCTAGAACTGTGATCCTGTATCTTTTAGGATAATGAGATGTACGTTGCATTTAGCATCATTCAATATATACATCAGTCCCCTCCAGTAAAGGAGCATCACATTAACCCAACAACAAGGCAATCTTTGCAACTCAATAGACACAACAAGCCTTTGTGGATTTTTCATACATACTGATCATATTATGACAGCAACATGTTTAAGGCAAACAAAAAAAAATAAAAAATGAAACAGAATAAATGTTTGCAAAGCTTCATGCAGGTTATCACCGATATTGTGATAATGATATCATTTTCATTAATCAAGTCCCTTCTTTGCTTTTGGTTGGTGTCTAAAAAATAAAAATATATTTCTGTACAGCTCTATTAGTCCTTTAGGGTTAGTGTTAAAACACACACAGCATCTGGTCTTCAGAGGGCAAAGAAAAAAATGTCCGTCTGTCCCATCTGGTCCTCCTCAGAGAACAGTGAGGTCGTGGCAGGACTTTGACTTCTGCCTGAAAGCCATCTTCTTGTTCTTGCGTGCGACCATGCGGCCCAGGAACCGTTTGGCCTTCTTGCCGATGCTCTCCCTACGCCTGCAGTTGGCCATGCGTCGTGCGTTCTCCTCCTTGCTGTCTTTCCTCAGGCGGATCTGTCTGACGATGCCTTCGAAGAGGTCCTGCACGTTGTGGTGAAGGGACGCGGACGTCTCGATGAACTTGCAGTCGAAGACCACTGCGCAGGCACTTCCCTCTGCAATGAAGGAACAGGTGGAGAGAGGACATTTAGTACATTAAGAAGACATTAAGGTAGAAGCTCAAGTGATGGTAGTTTTAAAACTCTGGCAGGTAGCTTTAGTTTGTGGTAGTGCCTGAACCAGAGCAGTTGAGTGAGAAATGTGGCCTGACCTAACCAATGACAGCTAAGCTCAATCAGTTCTGGCAAATCTGGTCATGAGAAGCCTCAAGAGTAGCTTTGAATGATGAATATGACATTTTAGATTAAAAAGGTGAGTTAATCTAACTGACTTACCGTCTACAGACACCTCTCTGGACCGCACCAGGTCGCTCTTGTTGCCCACAAGGATTATGGGAATGTTCTCTGACTGTCTGGCCCGGCGCAGCTGAATCCGCAACTCTGACGCCTTCTCGAAGCTTGATTTGTCTGTCACTGAATACACAATGATGTAGGCGTCTCCCATCCTCATGCACTGCTCCTTTAGCCACTGGCTGTTATCCTTCAGGAGAAGAAACAGAAACCAAGATTAGCATCATACACGGCTGATCCCATCTTAATGTAACATCCATGAATCAATGCAAATGGGCAAAACATAAATAATATATAACTCACCTGTTCCCAGATGTCATACAACAAGATGGATGCCTCTTCTTCGTCCACCACGATAGATCTGTCATAAGTGTTTCCTGAGGGAAGAGAAAAAAGAGATATCGTGTTACACAGTGACAGAAAGGAGCAGTCGTGTTTGTTGTCAGTGTGTGTTCTTGCTTTTCTTCACACTGGTTTTAGCACTTTTTTTCTCTTTTGAAGCAGAAAGTTGATCACAGCCTGTGATCAAGCCATCACTGGCCTTTTATATTGTCTGACAGCTGTACTACTGAGGGCAGAGCTGGTGCCTCGCTGCAGATGGAAATAGCAATAATCAATGCATCTACAGCCCTGCGTACAGAAATAAAAACCCTGTTTTTTTATCTCTTTTCTATCAGCTATACTTTTTGACTTTCCTCACAGTAAAACGTAATTCTGAATTTATAGAGAGTTTATTTTAAAAAATCCACATTTTCATTATTCTTAAATGTGTTGTCATGCTTGAGTTTCTTATCCAAAAGTTTTGATGCTTCATAATTCATTCATTGAATCTTGTATCTCCAAGCATGGTAATATTAATGTAATGTGTATTGTTTGGACTAAATTAAATGAATTAAATTAACCCCTGACAGTCCTAATTATCACATGTATCTTCTCAGACAATGGACATCTTGAGTGTGTGTGTGTGTGTGTAAGGGGGGGTGGGTAGGCTTGATGACTCATCCCCAGCATCACCACTCACCTGCTTCATCGCAGTCGTGACCAGCATCCTCAACTCCCCCAAAGACGCGCGCCAGGCTGGACTTGCCGACTCCGTGCTCCCCGAGGAGAACCACCTTGTACACCTGGGACTCGGCTTCGCTGCCGGTGGAGATGACGGAGTCGGAGGAGTCGGACGCGCAGCTGCCTCGGTGCTGCTCGCTCGGGGAGTAGGACGTGCAGCGCAGGAGGTTGGAGAGCTCGTCGGTTTGTCCCGTCTGGGGCATCGTGGCGCGCAGGTCCCGGTCGTCCACGGGCATGCTTCTCCGGTGTAGGTTGGGCAGATTCATGGGGAAAGGCATGCTTCCTCTTCTCTTGTCCATGTTCCGCAATTTGTCACCCTTGTTCAGAGTCATTGTGCTTGTACCGGGGAGCTGTGGGGTAGATGTGACATGCGTAAATGTGCGCTCTCATTCACTCACAATTCAAAAGGCTTTACAAGTACAGGTTTAAAAATCTTGCCATGGGATGCAGTGGAAGATAATGATATATTTTAACGTCATGTTGTGAAGTTCAAACATCTGCTCAGTTTCTGAAATCTCATCCTGAACACATGTTTGTCCAACAACTGCTCAAAAAGACGCAAATAAAACTAAAGCCAAACATTTCCAAACAGTATTAAAGACACTTACTCGGTGCTGGCGATTAAATCCAACGAAGGTAATCCAATAAACCTTGGTGTGAAGAGTTGTTGGAGCCGAAAACGCGGTTTTGCTTGAGTCTGGTTGACAGTCGCTGCTCAGCCTATTTATATGAGACCGGGAGTGACGTCGGCAGGGATTCGCCCCAGAACATCACGTCGCCGCTTATTATAGTGGTGCGTAACGGTAACATCATACAGAGGAGGGGGTTTATGACTGGAAGAGCTGAGGAATCTCCCTTCCGCCTCGCCAAATGGAGAGCTTACCTCTGAGGGGGCGGCCAGGGATGAATCCTTGAAGAGGGGAAGCCCACTCAAAGCTGCCCGGAGGGACATAAATATTTAATATTCATTTAGGGAGATAAATTTAGAGATAGTAAAATGATATCCACATGATGCAAGATGTTAAGGGGTATTAGGGCGCAATGCATCGCCCAGATGGATGCTTTTATGGAAATGTGATCGCTTGTCTCGGTTCAATTGCTCATCAGTTTGCTTTTTTTAGCTTCATGGCAAGGTGGAGGCTACAATTATGCACCAACATGAGAGTACTATTTTAATGTAAGGGAGCTGGAGTCTGGATAATAGACAAGGGTATTTGTTATTGATGTTATTGATCATTTTTGTGCAATTATGCTTAAGAAAGTCTAGATCTGGCAGTGAAAACGCTGAAAATGAGCCCATAAAAATTCTACACACGTTGACATTCATTTCTCATGCATCCCTCGCCTCCCACCCGCCTCCTCCTCACTGTCTGAAAGATGAAAAGCCTGCTGCCACCAAACCAGAATTTCTTGCATGTGCAGTTGTAATTCTTCACAGCTGACAGGCCTGACCTCCACACATCATGTTTGCTGTTTCTGATCCATGATTTGAATACTGCAAGATTAATTTAAACGTGTAGGCTGTGAAACACGTTAATACAGGCAAATGTCGTTATGCTACCCTGGTGGAGCTCAGAGGCATTCACTTCAGTTTCCTTTGTTTCACTCCAGCGTGTGATTTTATGTTAATTCTTGCATATTTGACACATTTTTTCTCGCACACAATGTAGTTAACCTACATCACGATGTGCTGCCCAGGCGCAATTTCATTCTCCAGTTTATGTCAGAGACTCTGGGTGATGTGTTGCTGCCCCCTTGTGGCTCCACATCTCACATTACAGTTGAACCTTTTGAACCCTTTGCCTGTACTGTACGTGTCTAACATATTAATGCATTCTGTGCTTCATCCCTGTGTGGAAAAAGTGAATAGATTAACAAAAAAATAACAAAAAATATATTATGACATATAATTATCAGGACATTTGATAGATTTATTTTCTAAATCTGCTTATCACAATTCATATTTACCCCAATCAACAACTCAACAACTCATAGTTCACTTAATGTTTCTTTTGTTCTAGTTTTTGGTGGAAATATTGATCAAGTGAAAATCAGATTTTTAAAAAATAGATTTCTTTGTGTTTAGAGATGAGGAATATTTGCTGTCTTCTCTCAGATTCAGCCTACATGAACTCGGCAAATATATAGCCGATATATCCCATGGTCATATCTCTGACTTCTGTGTAATTACATTTTGATCCAGTATTTGAAAAGCTTCCACATGCCGTTTCTTCCTGGAGTCCCATTATAGATTCACATAAGGAGTTTGGGGACTTTTGCTCTCTCTCTCCCTCTTTCCCTCTCAGCACAGCTTGTAGTAATACCTTTGTAAATATTATATTACACACTGTATGACAAATGTGATCACACACTTCCAGCCAAACATTAGATCATATTCTGGCCAAACATCACTTGATTTCCCCACAGATCATAAATCTTTAAAGGGTATTTTCTGTGACAAGAAAAAATAGCTTGTGTCCCCACTGTACTCCCATGACTGTGTGGCCACGTGTGACTTGACCACCATCATCAAGTTTGCCGATGACACAGTGGTGGTGGGCCTGATGATCTCTGAAGTGACTCACCTGAGAACTGGTGCCAAGACAACATTCTCATTGGATGTCAGAAAGACGAGCTGATAGTGAAAGAAGCAGGAGTAGAACTGCCGGGCCCTGGTGTAGACAGGTATCTATCTAATGTGGGCCAAGTTTCACAATGATATATAAAACATCTCAGAGGTACATATACAGCCCTTCTACCTTACTTGAAATAACCAGAATGTGATAGCTAAGTCCCTTCACAGCTGATAATGTTCACATTCAGTTAGAGTCAAGAGTGTAACTGATTCCTCGAGGGAAATTACCTAATGAACATGATAAAATACAATGTAGTGGATATACTGTAGATGATTATGTGACCAGTACTGGGTTTTTGAGGACGATAGTTAAATAGATGTTTAGGAGTTTAAAAATATCTCATGATGATATAAAGGTATATAGTAATTTTTTACTAACTTTAAACACAAAACATAAACAACAATCTTGAGACAGATATCTCAGATTTTTAAACATTTTTTATTGTGACCAAGATACAAGTGAGACATTTTGCAGTTGATAAATCAACTTGTCAGTGCTCTCTGAAACTAGGTCAAGGGACTACTGTTTCTAAATTACCTTAAACCTAGTTTGCCATTTCTGTACTACAATTTCATATTACTTATCGGCCAATATATACACCAATGACAATAGATCTGTAATAATATCAGCTGATTTTCATGTGTGAGCCTCCTTTCCTATGGAACAAAGGGGGAACAGTATCTGACAGTAATACTCCAAGCTGTCAGGATGCGTTCCCCCTGTTGTAAATGGTCAAATTTAATGATATCAGCCTGAAAATCACAGGACTTATCTGTTGTGGGGAAAGAAGTCAGCAGTATGAATTTGAAAGATGTGTGAGCCTCTTTTCATATTGAACAGAGGGGGAACAGTATCTGACAGTAATATTCCAAGCTGTCAGGATGTGCTTTACCTGCTATAGTGGAGCTGGATTTAAGACAAATATGATAAAATAGCGATTTATATTTAGCCTATAAATGAATTACCATACTTTCTTCCAAAAGTCCATAATATTCAAAATGAAAAGTCTCTCACAAATATAATATGTTTTATTGATAGAAATAACAGTAGTTGGTTGTGTTAATGAAGACATAAAAACACAAACATAATGTGCTGTTGTCCCAGTTTAAAAATATAACTAGACAGTCATGAAATTTGGATTTCACTTCTACAATACAACATCTTCAGATAAAACTCGCTAAAAAAAAGTCAGTTTTGAACTTTAGCTCTCTCCACAGTGCCTCTGTGGTACGAGCACAACAGCTCGAGGGGGGAGCTTTTTGTGAACGCGCGCTTCCTTCGCCCTTCGGGCCATTTCGGACGGGGGCGGGGCTAGGGGAGACACATCTCGACGAGGAAACAGAGCTCGATACAACACCGGAAGTCAACCCTTTAACGTGACACTGCGCATGCGCTTACCCCTCGCGTCTTCGACCTCTACTACAAACCGGTGAGAGCTAACCTCCTCTGTCGCAAACTGCCTCTGAATTAAATATATAACTGCTACACTTCTGTGTAACTCTGTATCTTTGTAGCTCTGTTGACCACAGCGCCGCACAGCTCATTTTCTTTTCCAGCCAGCTTGTTTTAGCGACATTGTTCGGTGTGTAGCTAATCTTGACCTTACTTGTGTGTGTCCACTTAACTTTGCACACTCTGTACTTTCTTATTCAGCCAACTAGTAACACAGTCAGCTAACTGTTTGTGTTTATTGTTGTGTTTCATGTATGGTTTTCTCCAGACGGTATACACCAAATCAACACCAGCTCCTTTGGTTGACCTGACCACCACGTCCCTTCGTAATGTATGCCTGTGCTAAGTTCGTCTCCACGCCCTCTCTGGTGAGTCTGCATGAATGAATGGAGGTGACAGTTACATGTGTTTTGACAGTGAGCTGAGTGATAGTTTGCAAAAGAGCTGCCAGTCTGTGTGCAGGACGAACAGCTAGCATGCTAACACAGGCGCTCGGCTGTGTAGCCGTCTTTGACCCTCTGCCAAAGTCAGCCTCTGTTCACACCTGCAAGGACGTCCTGGCTTTGAACATTATCAGGGCACAACTCAGGCTAACCATTTTATCCCCATGTAAAACAGTTTATACCCCTTTTTAAAGATAAAATATCTAATTTTAAATCATATGATATCATAGTGAAGCGAGCAGCCATATTTAAAGGGTAGCTCCGCACATTTCCACATTAAAGTGTGTACTGCATATGTGAAAGGCTTTATGTATAAAGCCTTTTGTGGTTCTGGATGAAGCTCTATGTAATCCGATGAATTGCCTCCAGAGATGTTACTCAGGGTTTAAGTTGCATTGTGGGCAATGAAGTTACAAGGTTTTAAAAAGGAAGAGGGTTGTGTTTAAAAAGGTTGTATGGAATTAAATAATTTGTTTTCAAACTCCCCAAAATGAGTCCAACAGTGTTTTAGAAGCATAAAGTTTACACCAGTGGACTGTGTTTTCAAACCTGGCAACCCACAACGCAATTTAATCACTGAGTACATCACTGGAGGCAATTTATCAGATTACATGCAGCTTCCTCTGGAGCCACAAAAGGCTTTACAGAGGGCTGTGCTGTATGGCCTTAGAATAAGATCAAGACATTTCTTTATATGTGGGTATGTAAGGATACACAATATATATCTCAATATTTTAAAACCTCAGAAGCACTTCATAAATGCTAGGCTGGCAAAATCTAATTGAATCACAAAAGTATTTTTGACCAAATACCTTGATAATAAAATTGTGACAATATTGTAGGTATGATATTGGTACTTTGACAAATATTAACATAATGACATATTTGATAAAATCATCATTCATGAGAATATAATGACCAAGTGGTTAAAGGCAAGTATAAGAAGAAGTAGAACAGTCTGGTTAGTTCAAATAATAACATCACTTTACTGTATTACAACCTCTAAAACCAGAACAACACCTATGCCATATCACAGTACAATATCCAAAATCTAAGACGGTGTACAGTTTAATATCAAAATAATGAAATATATCCATATATTGCCCAGCTTTAACCTCACGCCACTTTATTCACACGTGCAGTGGTACTCCAAGACCTGTAAAAGCAGGTTTAATGTGTAAAATTGGTGGAGTTACCCTTTAGGTTACATAAATGAATACATCTAAAGCAATATACACTGTCAGTATTGGTGTGTTAGCTGAAAGTTTAGCATATCAACACCAAGTCAAATGCCATTGTTTGTTGAAAGCTCATGCTTTCAGCAGTCTTGAGCAGGGCTTATGATTTGATGATAAGCAAATATAAAGACAGACAGATTT
Organism: Pagrus major; assembly: GCF_040436345.1. Classification (NCBI taxonomy): domain Eukaryota; kingdom Metazoa; phylum Chordata; class Actinopteri; order Spariformes; family Sparidae; genus Pagrus; species Pagrus major. Next base: position 20,401,396 of record NC_133218.1, on the reverse strand, counting down.
CAGTGTGAAATAGTGGTAAACCATCTTATCAGAGCTCGACTGTCTCACTAACTGTCTTTCCTTTTTGATACAGGTCCGTGCTGGATCTCGGGCTCTGTACAGACCACTCTCTGCAGCAGTAGTCTCAGATGCCAGGAAAGCAGATGTAAGTATCCGTCTGACTGATGGGTATAACTGATTTATCGACGTTGAGTGTTCACAGAGGATAGGCACTCTGAAGCTATCAGAGATCCATTAATCCACTCTGTTTTTCTCCGCCCCTTGTTTCTCACATACACAGTGACTAGACAAATAATACCAATACATTTTAATGCAGGGTCATTTAGCATCAATTTATTGATGTTATTTTAACCATAAATTATACAGTACTGAAGAAACGAGGCTAAAATTGTTGAATGTAGCTAACCAACAAAGTTACTAAATTCCACAATCTCCAGCAAGTACAAAAACAAATTGGTGGGGTGATTGGATAGGAATAGAAGTTAAATGTAACATGCTTTACATTAAAAGTTTCCTATTGAAGAGTGCCAGTGGATGGTAAATTGTCAGCAGAGGCAATGCTGACATTTGCATCAACAATATACTTCAGCTTGTCTCACATCTGTTCTTTGTGGCTAACATTAGCTCCACATCACCACTGCAGGGCCTTTTCTGCGTCAGTATGTGAAGTTTCCTTTAAACCTGCACTAATGCTCTCTTTTTGGAGAGTTTTTCGAGAACCTTAATCAAGTGCAGGTTTATTAAGTATTCCAGATAGTTGCATAGAGCAGGCCTGACCTGCATGTGTGAAGATGAAACCCCAACAGCTAGTGAGGAAACTGACATTGAGTAGAAGCTCTTGCAAACTCCTGCTGATATTTTATAATAAGCTTGTGCAAACTGACTGTAAACCAAAATAGGTGATTGGACCACCTTGTGCTTTACATAGATTACAGGATATTACTATACGTTTGAGACAAAAATCTTCTTATATTCTTTATATAGCAAAAAACAATGTTTAGTGCACTTTGTGATCCTGTACCGTTTGGTTTTGTACTAACCTTGTTTAATTTTTGTATTTCAGACTGCTTCCCTCCTGGCACCACAGAGTATCGCAGCCTCCCAGCAGCAGGTGGCAGTGCGGGCATTCCAGACCAGCGCTGTTAGCCGTGACATCGACACCGCTGCTAAGTTTATCGGAGCTGGAGCCGCCACTGTGGGAGTGGCTGGATCTGGTGCTGGAATTGGAACAGTATTCGGTAGCCTCATTATTGGATATGCCAGGTAAATTATGCACATCTAGTCATTTTTGGATGTTTTTCAATATCCTCCAAGGAGTGAATGTTGCATGTGACAATCAAAACTGTCAGAAAAATCTTACAATTAATTTCTGTTTTATTAGTTGGACAGACTGGTTTTGCAGGATGTATAACTAATTGGCTTTTAGTGTCTCGTCTTCATTAGATGGTTGTTTTTTGTATTGTAATAGTAATAACTGTTAACTAACAGAGGCATGCTAGATTCCAAATGTTTTCATGGTCAATAAATGCATTTAATTGAAGTTTTAAGTCAAAGGAATGATATATTTGGGTTTTAATATATATATATATATATATATATATATATATATACGTATATATATATATATATATATATATATATATATATATATATATATATATACGTATATATATATATATATATATATATACGTATATATATATATGTATATATATACGTATATATATATATATGTATATATATACGTATATATATATATATATATATACGTATATATATACGTATATATATATATATATATATACGTATATATATACGTGTATATATATATATATATATATATATATATACGTATATATATAATATATATATATATACGTATATATATACGTATATATATACGTATATATATACGTATATATATACGTATATATATATATATATATATATACGTATATATATATATATATATATATACGTATATATATATATATATATATATATACGTATATATATATATATATATATATATATATATATATATACGTATATATATATATATATATATATATACGTATATATATATATATATATACATATATATATATATACGTATATATATATATGTATATATATATATATACATTAATAAAGAGAGAGAGAGAATTTTTCAACATTGTCAAGTGCTGTCTTATGTCTTCAAGTTATTGATAGTTCCTTGATACATGTATGAAGTCTGTAAAAGTGGGAACCTTGACAGATAATGTGGTTGTTTGCTCACTGAAATGTCTGGCAGTTATACTTTGAACACTTTGTACCTCCAACCTGTCTCAGCTGCCTCTGTCTCTCTCAACAGGAACCCCTCTCTGAAGCAGCAGCTGTTCTCTTACGCCATCCTGGGCTTCGCTCTGTCTGAAGCTATGGGCCTCTTCTGTTTGATGGTTGCATTCCTTATTCTGTTTGCCATGTAAACCAGTTAGGCACCTGCTGTAAAGGGATACATCACTTTGTTAACAGGAATTAGCAGTTTGAGATGCCCTTGAATGGTACAACGATTTCAGCTTAGCGTGGTGCTCGTTCTTGTTCATTGGTGTTTCTTAGAAGATTGCGAACTCGCTGATGTATGAAACTCTGGCAAGCAGAAGTCATTTTAAATGGTTTTGCCGTTATATTGTATATTTAATCAAATGTTTTTGTTAACAAACATGCAACCAATTACAGAAGTAAAATGTGAAATTCATCTTGTGTCTTTGTGTTTGTAAATGCTGGCGGGGTTCTCTACATTTGGGTTTTTTCTGTGTGTTGATTTGTTTGTTTCAATAAGTCAGTGGCACAGTGTGTTTCTCTTGAAATGATTATAACACTAGGCAAAATATAGAAAAATTTAGGTTTAGCAGTCCCAGTTAATTTATTGCATCCATCACACATGACAGCTCAAGTAGACCCAAAATTATTGTCAAAAAGTTTGTTCATCTGACTGTGCCAAAATCCCAGCTAATCTAATGCTGGACTAGAATTAGACAGTTTTTACTGACCACAGCAATGTGTCAATTACTGCACAATTCGGTCAAATACCAGGAAACCTAATGGTAAAAAAAACGTTTTTTTCTCCATCACCGGTTGTCCACCAGCGGATTGTAAGCAAGTTTCTAATAATTCATTTATTTAAGAATTTTATTCTTTAAAAACATAATTAACAATTAAATGTTATATAAATATATAATTGAATAATTAAATGCTTAATGAAAGTCACATTTATGTTCTGGCAGCAAGTTACACTGAAAATTAAAGTATATGAATAAATTATAAATAGAAAAAATAATCTGAATAAATAAATTAGTAAATAAATCAATATACAAATAAATATACAACTATTTATATGTAAACATAAATACAAAATTAATTTAACATTTATATATTTAATGTCTCATTTGTGATTTTTTTTTTTAAATTTATGTTGAGTAGCATTAAACTACATAGTTATTCCTTTATCTAAGCATTTTATTATATAATTCTATTTTTACTAAGCATTAAGTTACATAAATGTGTTTTTACAGTATAACTAAACTTTTTTTTTTATTTATGTAAGCTTCAGAATCAGCTTTATTGGCCAAGTATGTGTACACGAACAAGGAATTTGACTCCAGTTAATTTTGCTCTCAATGTGCAGGGAATAGTATAATAACCATTAAATCTAAAAGAAAAAGAAAAATGAATATCTATATTAACGCTGCGATAAAAAATAAATTTTAAAAAATCAGCCGTTTGTCAAGTGGAACTAAAGGCACACGGTCAGAGTTGAGGGGGGACGGATTTGAGAAACGTACACGTCCCTTAGCTTCATGCTAGCAAAACTCAACAGTTATAATATAAATATATATTCAGACATGTAGGTTATCCGTTAATACAGAGAACTAAATGTCTAAATACATGTTAGTACATCAGTGCCACAGTCTGACGTGGGGAATAACTTGTTTTAAAACTAAGAAGCTGACTCCTCTGTGGTGGTTGTGGTCGTGTAACTGTCACACAGGACCCGAGGATGTTTTACAACTCAACGAGCAAAACAGATCCTCCAGGAAGCAGGTAAACAAGTACGGGATGCTGTTGGAGGGACGCGTTGCTTGTATATTGTCTTTTTCTGGTTTCGAAAGCAGTTGACAGGTTTTATTATCAGCCGCTCCTCCTGTCAAATGACACAGTCCACATCTAGTTTAGTGGTTTACTGTAGTTAATCCTCCACTTGTCAACAGTATGTCATTGCTTTCTCGGACGAACCTTAGCACTCACTGTTTGGGTTGAATATTAGCTCGATAAAACCTCATAAGTACATACCATTTTGGCCTTTTTTCTCGTCAGGGGGGCAAAGCAGCTACTTATTTGCCCACTAGATGGGGTGTTAGGGTTACTTAAGGGCTAACTTACTTGTTTTTGACTCCAATTGTATTTGCTGAATTGATAAAGAAGAATTTGGATAGTATAATACAGCTAACATACCATCTTAGTAGGTCATTTAATCTGAATTGGTTTATGGAGCTGCCATTTACATCCAGCCATTTAAGCTCTATAACCAAATATACCAAATCAAAATCAAATCAATTGTATTTATATAGCCCAAAATCACAATCACATTGCCTCAGTGGGCTTCACAATCTGTACAGTGGACAACATCCTCCTCGATTTGAGAGGGAAAAAAAAAAAAAGAAGATGGAAGAAACCTTGGGAAGAGCCACAGAGGAGGGATCCCTCTCCCAGGACGGACAGACATGCAGTAGATGTCACATGTACAGAACAGAACAACAAAATCACAGTTTACAAATTTCAACATCAACAGTCATTCCTAACAGGATGGATTTTACACTCCATATCCACCAGGGGTAGTGAGTGTACAAGACACCAGACAGCTGGCTTTCCAGCCTGAGTTCTAAAACTTTAAGGGAAAGTCCACCTTAAACTAGGATGTACATCTTAATATTCAGCAGGTGACACTTAAGTCAATAGATCAATATTCAGCCCGATGTTTACCTTTGATATTTGGGTCCATTTTCTTTTTACATGAATAGGACTTGCAGATTTGAATCAGCAAATGCACCTGTAAAACTAACCAAAGTGTTGTCAGACTTTACTTAAAGCATGCCGCATAATATCATGCGTGTCTAGGATTTACAGTATGACATTTTTACCACAGACTGTTCCGTCACAGGTTACTAAAAGGCACACAAAAGGAAGATCTTCATGTCAACCAGTACTGGATCGTTTCGACCAGCAGTACAGTCAGGAACTTGGAGACTTATGGCCGTCTGCTAGGTAAATTGTGTCTGAAATAATTCATGCAGCTCACACATGAAGAGCGGTTGTACCCTCATTTTATTGGGATTGCTTTTCCCCTGCAGAGCTGTGCTCCTGGACCCTCCCTCTTGGCAGTATGGGGTCATGCTCAACCGCTTCAGCGCTGTGACAGAAATCACACAGACTCTTCAGTCACAGGGCTTTTCAACATTGCTGCCACGATCAGATGTGTCCACGTTGCCTTGTAGTGTCCGCTCAACAGTCTCAAATTCTAAACAGGAAAAAGGAAAAGACTCTTTGTCCGAGTGCGCCCCTAATGACTCCGATCTCCAACCTGACACCACCTCTCATGCACTCGGTCAGGCTCTTGAATCAGAGCCTTCACTCAGTTTACCCCGTCCTTCATTACAATGCTACATCCACCCACATCCTCTGCGGTTTCCCTCTCAGGCCCACAGGCCTGGCCAGCTGAAGCAGTACTACCTCCTGAATGCAGCCTCCCTGCTTCCAGTGCTGGCTCTGCAAGTCAGAGATGGGGAGAAGGTTTTGGATCTTTGCTCTGCTCCTGGGGGCAAAGCCTTAGCAATAATGCAGGGTGCCAACCCAGGTAAAACAAGTGCTTTAAATTGACTTTTCAAACTTTTTTATGATTTATTTATATCATGCAAAGAGGTATACGATTGTGGATTTTGTGTGGTTTTAAAACAAGGCAGTAGATGATAGAGGGAGGCTTAAAAAAACTTTAAGTTATACATTTGCAATAAAATGTGAAATGTTGGAATTTTGCACCTTTTGATATTAAAGTTTATTTATCAGTCATTAAAGCTGATAAATATTAATGGCTATACTTAATTTGAAATTATCCCAAATAAATTACTAAATTCTAGCTTTTCACAAAAAGCATCTTGTTATTTAATATTAGAAGCATACTTTGCATTTAAGTTGCTGCTGAATCTAAGGAATATTTCAGTCTGCTCTGAATAGCCTATTTGCATTGAATACTGGTTGTTAGTAATGCTGCCCTATGTTGTTTTCCAGCGCTTCTCTGCTGTAATGAACCAGACCCTCACAGACGGGACTGGCTAGCCAAAACCCTGGAGTCCTTTCTGCCTCACTCACTAAACAGCAGAGTGATTGTGTCTCCGCAGGACGGACGGTCTTTTGGGCAAAGTGAAGCAGGGACATATGACAAGGTGTGGAGAGTCGTGTCTGTTGCAGCATGTGTATGAATTTTACCGCAGTGTCTCAACGAATTGAGGTGTCACACTTCTTTTTCAAGGCCCATGTTTAGAAATGAATGAGAAGAGCAAGCCTTTGAACAAAAGCTAATAAGCCCCAAAGAAAAGAGAAAACCGTTTATTCAAAATAGGAGCCAAGAAGCGACAGAGAAATGGCTGGGAGGAATCAAAGTGACTGATAATGGAGCAAAAAAAAGGGAAGGCATAGAGTGAAAGTGTTTAGAGTAAAACAGTGTGAACAGACGGAGAGGTAATACAGAAGTGCAAATGGACTGCACAGGTTCAAGCTGTGTCTAGGCAATAATATGGCTTTGTAAAATCTGCATAGAGGACTGATTTGTGGGAAGATTCTCAGCTGATGTGTTAAGGTTCAGACTGTCATTGTTTCCTTTAATTTTCTATGCTAACTATTATGTGTCTTTTGACTTTTGCTACATGGAATATATAGCATGTACTTTGATTATGTTACAGACCTCCAGCTTGTCTTGTCATCTGCTTTTATCTTCAGTAACTATTTAAATGTTGTCACTTCATGCTCTACTTCTTCAACCACTGCTGTCCATCACTGCGTTTACTAAGGACAATAAAAGATTTTATTGTGGATCTCGTTAAAAAGATTCATCGTTGTGACTTCTCAATATCGGGATAGTCGTGAATCGAGAAAATAGTGAATATCCTCACATGAATGCCTTGAAAAAGCTGTCTGGCTCACTGATGTACAGTTTCATGCAAATTATTGCAAAGCCTGTCTAAGCCTGTCACCACGGCTGAAGACACAGCTTGCACATTGTATCCCCACCAAACACAAGTAAATCGAATGTCTGTAAATACTACTAAAAAATACTACAGACTTAATAACACAATAAGAATATTTTTTGATGAATATTGTGAATTGCAATTATGTTTGACAGAATTGTCATGACATGAAATTTTCTGATACGGATTCAGATTTGCACCTAGTTTGCATACGATCTTTGGTTTATCAGTCTGCAATAGTAGCATAAGTTTAAACATGAACAGATGATTAGTATTTTGGCAAATATTTCTTTCTGTTATCAACAATGCTTTTGTTTTTACACTCAAACAAAACATGATATTCATCCTCAAGGCAGTTATGGTTACATAAAGAACAAAATCTTATATATTATATATTTATATACTTGTACTGACTCGGCTGTCTTGCCCTCTCTGTTGCAGGTTTTAGTCGATGCTCCATGTTCTAATGACAGGAGCTGGTTGTATTCTTGCAGCAGCCAGCAGGGGGAACAGAGACTACAAGAAAGGGCCAGGCTGCCTGCGCTCCAGGCTCAGCTGCTTAGGTAAGCCGTGTCCCCGACATGAAGAAATGTCTGCAGTGTCTCCAAACTTTGAAATCATTCCTCACAAAATAATACCATTGTTTTGGTTCACATGGGGGGATTATAAAATATTTCCAAGTGTTTTAAATGACACATAAAATAATGTAAACACTAAATCAAAAAGGACTTTAATTAATATTCAATTACAAACAGTACTATAAGGTGGAATTACATTACACACTGTCAGGCAATTAGTGTAATTTGTCAGGAATAAAAAAAAGTCTGGCAATCAGCTCTTTAATTGAATAAATTAATTTTCAAAGCAACAGAAAACAACAAAGAGCTCCATGGAGGCTGTATACTATGTGGTCACATTGCAAAAAATAACAAATAATTTAGCGGGATAGCAATGATTATCCAGCTTTGCAGCAGTGTTTGAAGGGGTAATTTAAGGCCCTCATCATGGAGTGCAATATTTGTCTCCTCCCCACAGGTCTGCACTGTCAGCAGTCCGTCCGGGGGGCGTCGTGGTCTATTCCACTTGCACACTGTCCAGCTCTGAGAACTACACTGTGGTTGAGACGGTGCTGAATGACTGTCCTGAGGCTGAACCCGAAGACCTGTGGGAAGAGATTGCTGTTCCTTTATCAAAATACTTTGCATTTAGTCCTGCTCACCCTGGTCACAGAGGACAGACACTTCACAAGCCACAGAATGGCAACGTGTCCTCTTACCGACACACACTCGGCATTTTAGTGGTTCCTCAAGCAGGCAAGACCTGGGGACCCATGTTTTTGTCCCGGATTAGAAGGAGGAAATAAAGTGTATCCTCCTGTGCTGAAAAGATATGAGGAAAGAAATGGCTAAACATTCCCATTTTTTGGGGAAGACTTTAGTTACCTATGGGTTTTTTAGTATCCGAAGAAACTCACATCACTGGCCAGTCTGAAAAGTGGGGAGGTTGCAGATGTTTCTTAAACCTGCAATCGTTCTAATGGCCAGCAAGGGATGACCCCACTGGTTTAAAAAAAACAAAAAACAACTCATTTGATTGATTTATTACCTCAATAAACAGTTCCCTTTCAAGTCTTCTTCAATACAACATGAAGTTCATTTTGTAAATCATGGTCCCATTTAGGGTAAACCAGAGGAAAGTAGGGTATGCTTTTTAGGGTGGTTACCTTGTGATTAAAGTGTTGTGAGTGTGATCTCAGTCAGATCCAATTGGGATATCCACTCCACCCTCTCATCCAAATATGGTCATTCAACCCAATTGCCAGAATAAATGTTAGCTAAGTAAGTTTCTGCAAAACCACAGATAAGTTAAAACTGAACATTTCTTTATGTTACAACTTTGTTTAGGCTGATTTTTTATTTTTTTATTTCTCTCTTGTCACAATGCTGTGCGTATGCTCTAGTTAGGTTTAGGCACAAAACCCACTTGGTTAGGGTTATGAAAAATTCATGGTTCGATTATAAAATACCTGTTTGGCCACAATCATGGATTGAGAAGGTCAAACTCCCTCCAGTGGAGTGAATCAAACTGTGGTTGACCTTGTTGGCTTGTAATAACTAGACTTAATCTCACTAGGTAGCCAGAAACATAACTAAATTAATGACACTTTTGCTCTTTAACTGTTTGATCCCTAACATGCAGCTGTTTGCTCGCAAGTTTACCATTTCAACTTAAAAGCTGCTAATATATCTGCTGCTAATGTTTAATTGCTTTCTTTCACAACTATGGAAACTACTGACACTGCAGAAGAACAATTAGTTCGTATCAACTGATTCCTCTACATGCTGCACATGAATAAGACTGTGTCCATGTTGTATAATAAAATTGATAATACTATAAGACAGCAATATTCTATAAGAACGTAAAATGAAAAATACATTCACAATTTATTCTGTTAGGAATGGATGCTTATGGTGAGAGCATTATTTCAGTTTGTGCAAGTTTTCCTTTCTAAATACTCTTTGAGAGGTAGTTAGAGAGTGAGATGACATTATAAGACTTAGCACCACAGGCGCTCACATTCAGAATCTCCATCTTCCGGGCCTGAGGCCAGTAAATCAGGTTGCACTCATTAAATTTGGATGACCTCTTGACTTAAGCCATCACTGAATTTTTAAAAGCCTCTATCTGAGCACCCAGGATTTATGTTTATTGCCCTATGTATGTAATGTGCCATAACACTAGTGAAATTGTTTGCAGACATGACACACTCAACAGGAGGCAGGTATCTGAGAGATTAGTTTAATAACCAGTAAGAGCAGTGACGATATAATTAACCTTCCTCATGAAGTCGTGCTGTAAGTCTCAGTCTTAACATCTGTCATCACAGCACCTCTTCAGTGTGATTGAGAAGGCAGTATCGTCTCTTCTAGTGGCTCATTACCTTTGTGGACTGTTCTTGTGTCATGCTTGAGTGAAAAGTCGACTATTTCATTGTAGCTTTTCATCAGGCTGTGATTGCTCAGAGCAGAAGCCGGAGGTGTTTTAAAAGGAACTGTAGACAATAACACACAAGAATTCACATAAATTTTACCTTTTTGAACATAACAGACAGACAAAGTAGGCTGTTGTGATGGCAGTTATGGTTGAAACCCTTATATTATCCCTCCAAAATGTATGTGGCTGGTGGTTCTGAGCCAGACACTGTCAAGGACATGATTGCGGAAATAGGAAAGCAACAAGAGCCTCGCACCTGTTTCGTCCAGCTACTCTGCCATAGACAAGCATTATTGGGTGCATTTATATGGCTATTTTTATTGGCCGTCCTAGTTTCGCTCCACTTCTGCGTGTCTTTGAAAAAGTAGCTTCGGCCTCTGATACGAGCGCATCATTATGCCACCGCATCATCAACTTGAAAGTGGCGAGATGTGTAGATGAAGTGAGGCTTCATTGGGGTTAACCATGTTCCTGACCTTTGTGTGAACTCTGGTTTGTTGATGTTCCCCCATATTGCAGTGTTTCCTCAAGGGGAGAATCTCTAAGCAGCTTTTCCTCCACTTCAAAGGGAGAGAATGTAGGCCTGCTTTGCATAATCAGGTGGGGAACAGCTTTTTGCCAGAGAGGCAGGAATTAATTTGTGCCACCGCCAGATGTAATCATTAAAACTCCAGTCATTGACAATAAAGGAGGAGGAGAGGGGGAAATAGAGGAGGAATTGTCAAACAGTGGATGGAATGAGAAAGAAATACGGAGCATAGGATGGTCCTGAATGCTGGAGGAAACCACAGCTAAGCAGGCTAATCTGGCCTGAGCTCTGTTAAGCCAAAATGACATTTTTTCAGTCTGGTAACATTTAGTTCCATCACTCTGTGTTTGGACATGTTGGCGTGAATTTGATCCTTACTTCTCAGAACCCTTTATTTTATATGTACTTTAGGGTTTCAGTGGTGTAGAAAGTGATGTAAACACATCAAGAGAGCCACAGTTATCTGCAGCTATGTATGTCAGTCACACTGAAAGCCATTTAGCAGCATGTGTAGGCTTCAGTGCTTCGCTCACAGCCGTTAAATGTTCTCTATGGTTCAGTCTCACTGCTCTCATTAACCTTGTTCCCAGCAGCATGCAGCTGTTTGCAAACCCACAGTGCTGGAGCTCAGACAGACAAATTTAGTGACTAACTGAATTTGTAATGTTTCTGGGTTAATTTTTGAGAAAAAAATCATTATGATATATTCATGTGCAAGATACTGTCGAACAGGTCTATTTTAGAAGGGCCAGATTTGAAAAAAAAGTGAAGTGACAAGAGGCTGGACATTTACATTCCCCATGTCTGACCTGCAAAGCTCAGAATTTAAATGTGTTAAATTAAAACTATTCACCTTTTTTTGTCTGCTTTGTTTTTATTAGTTTACAATTGAAAAACAAACATACAGGGGGAAAAAAACAATGTACCATTTTAATCTTTAATCTAAGCAGGTTGTCAGTTTGATTCCCTCCGCTTAAAGGTGCAATATGTAAGAATTGGCCACCAGTCAAATCCATACAAATAAGGAGCACCAGAGTAATCGCCAACTGTAGCTGCCATTAGCTAGTTAGCTCAGTTAGCCATGCAGTTAGCGGCCCGCACTGGGAAGTTGGGAACCAGATGTGTTTGTTTTTATGCCGCTAGCACAGGAGCTTTAAACCGGGATGTAGTAGGGCTAGCTGGTTAGCATGCTAACTTCTCCACAACACAATAAATTGAAGGCATAACGTCGAAACTGTTATTTTTTCATATTCTGTCGATGATTTTAGTTACTTTTTGAATGTTTTTCACTCAGATTTGTACATATTACCACTTTAAACAGCTTTGGTTGAAACTTTTTTCATGAAATTAAAGCATTTTTACCAACTGATGTAACTAATTAAATGGGCTAATTAGCCTTCTAACAAAATGATCAAAAGCCCAGAATGAGGTTGTTAATGGGCCATATTCGGCCCACAGGCCACCATTGAATAGATTTGCTACAGAACATCACCGACTTAGAAAAGTCAGCCCTCCCTAGCCCTAACTCAGAGCTCACACGTGTCCTTAACGACTCTGTAAGGACACTCCCACACAGAGTTTTAAAGCCTGCAACTGCCCTCCAGTCAGAACTGAAGAAGCCTCTTTGGTGAGAGGTGAAACGTCTTCAAGAAACTGAAACATGTCCAGTTGCTTACAATACAGCACTTATGACTTGGAAAAGCTTCTTCATTATTTGTGCTGCTAGAATCCGATCAGATTCAACCACACTGTCAATCTGATATTTTCCCTCTTGTGAAAAATGCCTGACTCGAAGCGTTTGACACTGACTGTGCCGGACAGTTAACAAGTGGGTCTATAGATTTAGTACCGTTTGGGGCATCCATCATTCATTTCAAACGTCATCATTTGTCAATATTCCATCAGTGGAAGTGAGTGACCAGGACCGCTGCTGTTGATTGATTGTTACACAGCTAATCTCTGAGGGGGGGAAAGTCTGCAAAGTATAAATCCTTATAGAGGTCAAGTCAAACTGTCAATGTGCACACAAAAATGTGAATTTTGTGAATAATGCTACAGAACACACTCCTGCAACGAATGAACAAGAAAACCTGAAGTTGGCAGTCTAGGATCCCTTAGAGAGAGAACCACATAACAGATTAGGACTGGGCATACCGACTACCGTACACCTGGGATGCTAGCCTAAAAAAAGATGCTCAAGTCATCATTTTGCCTCTTCTGGCAAGATGGGTACATGATGAACTATCAGCAGTGAAACCACCAGATGTGACACTTCAGAGAAAGACAGAACAACTTAATTGTAGGTTTTTATGTAACCAAAATGCGCTAAAAAACAGAAGGATGAGGGGTTTTACTTGAGAACAAAGTTTCCTCTCATGTGTTTTTTTTTTCACGGCCGGGGGCGACATCAGGTACCATCAATGTCAACGCAGACAGACAATGCCAGAGGAAAATGAGTGGGACAGGGCTGAATGTGAGAGGGTACCTCAAGGTAAAGGAGAGGAACACAGATATCTCTATCCTTTCATCTGCTGTTTGTCTGCAAACAAACTCCTTAATGCAAAAGAAAGTCGAGAGCGAAGAGACGTAAAAGCAAGGTGTTCTTTTGTTGTTGTTGTTGTGACAGTTGTCTTAGAAGGCAGCGGAACTCGGATAAAACTGTATCAAGTTTACCACTTCTCCAAAACTTGTCTACAGTTTTAATTCAAAAGGGACTCGTGGAAAAGGAAAGAAAATCAAGAGCGCTTCAAGACTAACTGGTGTGGCCCTTGATGAGCTATATCAAGAAGAGAGGTGTTGTTGTTCCTCCCGTGGACCTCTGTGAGCCTCGGCAGCTGCAGGGAAAGAGACATCCATAACAGCTGCACCAGAAGACAAAGTACAGGCTTAACAGACTGAATGCAGGACATATTACCCAGGCCCGGACACTCATTCATCCTTTGAGGAAAAGACAGAATTGATCGGGAGGTATAAAACTAAAGGCTTGGACAGTCTTGCAGGGAAATTGAATTTGAGAGAAAACTACCAGTTCAGTTTTACATTGCAAGTCATCATTTTCCCACAAATTAAATGCAAATTGGAAGAGCAGATCAGTATAACTGGCCATGAATTATGCCAATTCAGGATGTGCGTTTAGACTACTTGCATCTTAAATTGTAACTATTTCCAACAGTGGTTCAGTCATTTCCACTTGTGACCCCTGTATGTGGCTAGAGGTAGAATGGTGAACTTCAAAAGTAAGGATGATTTAAAATGTGTACAGCAGAATTACATAAAATAATAATGATTGCAAATATTTGAGGTACTGACTCCTGTTGTTTTGCAGATTTAAAGTTGATAAATGAGTCCTTAATTTATCACCAATATCCTATTTGAAATATACTGCATTTGTGTTTGTAAGGCTTACAGAATAAAGACTTAGACTTTATTATCCTCAGGGAAAATCAGCCAGACAGTACACACAACAGACAGTATTCAATCTTATAAAAATGTTTATTTATTCAACAAAGAAAATGACACATAAGAGCATTCAATCCAAATAAATTCTGATAGACAAGGATGAATGACAGACCTGCAAAGATGCACAATTGGACTTCAGACAGGCTTTAATAATAAAATTAAAAAGTAAAGAAAGTAGGCCTTGAGATTTGACTTGGACTTGACTTCTGTGATACTTGACTCCCTGAACACTTGATGTTACTTAAGCAAAGGCGTCACTTTGTGTTGCAAAGCGGTGGGGACATAAGGACTCAGAAGACAAAAAAAATCTTTTCATGTTCAACAGACTTCAAAATATTCGATTTTAGGTGATGTAATTGGAGGATTGTATGAGTTCATGAGTAGATGATTTCAGCGGGATAAAAATTGCATAACGTCCCATAATTGGTCCCAGATATAACAGAAAAACAATTGTCAGCATTCAGACTTGAGAGACTTGACGCTGACTTACCTCAAAGACTTTAAAATAGCTCTGCCAAACGAATGCAGCCTTATTTGACACCCACAACAAAAGATGACTTAATTTCTAAATAGCATGTGCTAAATGTTAAGCGCTTACTTCTTTACCTGTGACGATTAAACCCTCTCTGTCCCATTCCGAGCTATCTTATGCTAACCGGCTCCATAGCTGCAGTTCACATCAGAAGAAACTCTCTGGAGCCCTGTGTTAACACTCACTTGACCCCTGCATGGATCCCTGCAGTACACGTGCCTAAGAATAAAATGTCCATCCAGAAAAGGTGCACCCAGATTGAGTTGCCTCATCTCAATTTTTACTTCACTTCTGTTAAACTTCTCGACTTCAAACCTTGTTGAAGTGGACACTCCCCGAGTGAAGGAAAAGCATGAATAATAGATTATTCACCCAAAGGGAAAAAAGGGGAAAGGAAGTCAGGGGGGAGAGGTATGAAGGGGCTGATTAAAACTGATAGATTTCATACCAATACTTTGAGTTTAAAAGTTCATAAAAACATTACTGGGGGATGTTTTTTAAAGGATCAAATAAATGTCACTTCCTCAAATTAAGAGCATTTTCGCAGAGTGGTTTGAGGTTGGTTAGAAATAATGGAGCCCTCCTAGAGCCTACCTTTGAAATGCTTAGATTTGATGTTCAATAGACACATTTTATGTAAGCACATAAGCACTTATACGTAACATATTTATAATTCATATTCACCTGGTCGTAGTGGAATGTGTGCAGCTGTGAAGTGTTGTAGGATGCGCTCACTCCTCTCACATTTTTCACACCATTTATTTCTGTGTTTGATAAAACTCGGGCAGATTGCCTTTGAAATCTGGCACTAATGAAATAACAATGACTGCCTGTGCTACAGTTATGAACTGATTCTGCTGCAAGTTTGCGGTATCACAGTGACAAAGATCGTTACATGTCCTTTCTTATAAAAAAGATGTAAACATTTTGCTTCAAACTGTTCTATGAAGCTGTACTCTCATAATGGTGCTTTGAGTTAAAGTGGAATTAGACAATTTTTTTGTTTAACATAGCCTATTGCGTAAAATCATTGTGAAGTAAATATTGACCGCAGAGTATAATGGTTATAGAAAAATGACAACATCCATTGGTGCCCTATAAGCCTCGCTTTCACTACGCTATTCTGTCTGACACTGGGATGGATTTTTAACCCTGACAGTGAAGGCTCAATCTTAGCACAAAGGAAGCACATGTGCCATTACGCAACCAACACAGGAAGAAGATTTGTTTTCCCCAGGTGACGGTGGAACAACTGGAATAACCGAGGAAACTCTTCCCTGTAAAAGAAAAGGTACCGCTTTGACAGAAACCAAGGTAAAGCATGAGTGAACAGACGAGCATTCACTCAATGGAGTTAGCGTTGTTGGTATTCTTATGGACAGAAGTCAGGCTAAATTGAAATGTCGACCTGGTGGTGACGCTAGATTTAAAGAGATATTATCACTAGAGTTTTTACAATTCATCCTGTGGGGAATCTACTTATAGCTGTTGAGATATTCAAGTATGGATCGCAGGGGTTCATCCCATAGTTGACAAGACATTTCACTTAAAACCTCAAATGTGAACCTTCAGGTGGTGCCAGAAGAAAAGTCAGAGGATGAACAAAATCATTAGGATACACGGTGGTCTGTTTAATTTCACGGTTATCTATCAAAACCTTTTGAGACATTTCTGTTTGGACCGAAGCAGGGAACTGAGTAACATCACCCTCAATCGAGCGAACAATGTGGCTAAAAAAATGAGTCATTGCTGCGTCATTTCTCGATGAAAACATGTTCACTGCAGGCTTATTTCCAATTAGCATGACTCAGTAGTCAGGGTGCTGACCAGACAAGTTCATCGGCTGCCTTGTTCCAAGGATTTCACAAGGCATACAGAAGGTGACACCGAGGCCAATGCAGCGCATAATCTGAAGTCAGCAGTAAGGCAGGTGGCAGAAGGGAAATGTCTTCTATTTATCCTCCCTGTCGATTTTTTCTTTACCTGCCTCCCTGTCCCTTCTGTGCTTTCAGAACTTGCTATTCTCTCTGTCTCCTTGTCGCTGGATGACTTTTCTCTCCCTTCCTCTGTGTCTGTGTATCTGGCTGTCTTTCTCTACCCTCATCTCCTCTCTTCTCCTCTCTTCTCTTCTCCTCTCCTCTCCTCTCCTCTCCTCTCCTCTCTCCCTCTCAGAGTCAGCCTTTGATCTTGCCAGTCCTAGCACAGAGGTAGACAGTGATGCTGTAAAGCTTTTCTCTGCCTATTAATGTCTTAACTCTTGCTCTGCCTTATGCAGGAGGTCTACTGAGACATCATTTCCCCACACCACACGCTGTAATGACAGGCCTGGACACCCTTAATCACAAGCATACTGTTTGTGTGTGTGTGTGTGTGTGTGTGTGTGAGTGCGCGCGCGCGCGTGTGTGCGCGCGCAGGCGCCTGAGGAATAAGGTAAATTCAAATGTGAGGACCAGGTTTAAAATTCATATAAGCTGAAATATATGTGGTGATGGCAATAAAACTCAGGTGTCCTTATCAATGACAATAACACCGATTCATCACTGGCCAGGTTGTAATCTGATGTAAATAATCATTTTATGGCATAAGATAGAATAAAAGAAGCAAAATATAGTGAAAATATAATCACACTGAAATGAAAAACACAGAGAGAGACGTGTAGATTGGATTATAACTTAACACAACAAGATTATCAAATAAACCATTTTATAACTGCAAGGGCAAATGAGCGTAACAAGGTATCAGAGAAATCTTGGATTGAAACCTGCCTAAATATTTCATCCTAAACATTGCATCATCAAAGGGGTCATTTCATCCGTCTGTGGTCCTGCATTTTGAATCATTTTTGCTCAAGGAAAAGGTGGAAACAATTTTCTCCGAGGCAATAAAGTAAACTGGTAAATTAAGATAAATATCCATTGTGGTGGGCGCCAAGATTGCTTTCCCAGTGTCACACGCAAAATAAATAATGTCAGGAGCGCGACTCTCACAGGGTAGAGAGTTGAAGATTTACTGAAACTGCCATGGAATGATGCTCGGCCACACTGACACGTTTACCCTTGCAGTGGCTGTATACAAAGTTAAACTTGACCAAAACAAAAACACCTTTGAATATGGTGCTGCATACTAATATGCACACACTCCAAGCAGCAGCTTTATTTTGTACTCTGAGTACTCCATTGATTAAGAGCTGCACTTGTATAAACTTGTCAGACTAAAGGTGGACTATTTTTATTTTTAAGTCTCCAAGTTGATGCAGCAGAACCAAAGGTACACAATGCATCTCGTCCACCAAGTCGACAGGCTAACGTAGGCTTAGAATCGCTTTTCATCCTTTCAGACTTTCAATCTGATTTCATTCAGAGCCCTCTGCAGCCACTAAAGACATCTACAATTTATTTTGTATAGTTCTCCCAAGATCTTTAAACAGACTTTGACCTGTAAAAATGAGTGGAATGTCACTTTAATTACAGTGTTAGTCATTGGAAGGATCGGTCGAAAAACATCATTACACATGGACATCATTTATGCTCATGTAAAGCATCTACCTTACTGATAAGGTGGATAATTGGCTTTTATCAAAGATTTTATCAAAGATGTATTATCCATACAATTACAGTCTTACAGACAGTCTTACAGACAGAGGTCTAAATGGTCTCTTACAGAGACCATATAGACTGTATAATAGAAGAACTGGACGTAGCCTCGAGGTCAATGATAAAGCAGCTTAAACCTGCATTCTTTCTGACAGCCAGCAGGGGGCGACTCCACTGGTCAGAAAAAGGAGTCTATGAGAAAATCTTACTGGATTTATTAGCTCAGTGAACAGTTTCCTAATGAGCTTATGGTTTCACTTGCTGGTTTGAAGTCTTCTTCAATACACCATCTTGATCATTTGTCCCATTTCGAGTATGCTAGACAATAAAGCAGGTGTCGTATATTCTGTGGCGATGCAGTTGAAGATGTTTGAAGAAAAACTCCGCCAACACTGTCTTAGTTGTATAAAAAATTTATTACAATAAGTTCAGTATCGTAATCAAGTAACACGTTACTCGGAGAGCCTCCAGCCGAATAATGAAACTCTGACGAAAATATGCAGACAGCTCCTTATATACCGAGCTTGTTTTGGTCAAAAACTTAGTTACCACATATGATTCACATCAAAAGAGGGACAGATAAGAAGAGAGGCGCCTCTTCACCTCTGACCCAGGACCTTCATGACTCTGTTGACCTAACATTTGATATCTGTTACCTTGACCACAGCACCATCATGTCATCATCCTGGTACCCCTGACCAAATAACCTCCAGGTCAGGAAGGCCCAAACAGCAACTAACATTCCAATATATTCTCTTAATACAAACCATTTGTATAAGTATGCTGCATCTAACAGCAGACACCTCACAGGGAAAGCTTTAGGGAATGGCGACCTTGTGATTGACAAGTTGCCACCACGGCAACCACCACCACGAGTCCGAGCATCCACCACGAGTCCTCAAGTTTTCAGTGAGATCCCCTCCTCCCTCTCGTCCAAATACTTATGGCCGCTTCTGACTCAAAAAAAACAAGATGGCGACAGTCAAAATGCACAACTCTAGACTTCAAAACAGTATTCCACAAACCACTACGTAACGTCACGGTGGCTACGTCTTTTATACGATCTGTTGCCGAACCTGAAGTCTGCTTATTCTTATGATCCATAACTTAAGCACAAAAAACCCTTAACTTAACTCCTAAACGCACAATAAATGAAACCCACCACCATGTCTAATCCTACCTTAAACATTTACAACTTCTAAACCCAAATTAAACCATCTCCCATCACTTGACCAAATGATTAAAGTTGCTCCAGTTTAGCCAAACCCTTGTTACCTCAATATGATATTGAACAAATTACTAATTTTTAAAAAACCTTTCAGCAGTTGGCAGTGAGGATTTTGCAGACGTGACATCAGTAACAATCTAAGCATAATTATATTTTTCCTAACACATAAACAGTAACAAGGGAACAAAATTCAAAGGAGATAAGCTTCCTGTCCTCTGTAAGCCAGTCTTTTTACACATCTTTCTCTCTTCTCCCCTCCACTTTATTCTCTGTCTCCCTGCTGTCTATTCATCTTTCTCTCCTCCCTGGATTGATGGCTCAATTACCATTCCTCACACTTGGGCTTCGAAAGTGAGCAAAATTGAGCGGGATTTCTTGACCATGTAAAAAAAAAGAAAGTCTTTTAATTTTCCCTTACTCTCGCTCCCTGGCTGTCAGGGTTCGCTCAGCTCTGTAGTGAATTGTGACACCTGTAATTTAAGAGGTTTTAGGGCTGCTGCTGAGCTTTGGATCGATTCAGTGAACTCGGTACTTAACGACAGAGGAGGATAAAAACTTCTGGATGAAAGTATGAGGGAAACAATTAGTCATAAACTCTGCTTCTGATAAGAACCATGCATTATCATCTTATCTAGGTTTTGTGTCAAAATATCTTATCATCTAGCTTCAGCAATATGAAATGAAGGTCATTTATCCCAGTCTTCAGCATCACATCGTTCCTCTGCTTCCCTTCATACCTTCATCTCTCCATTTTTTCTCTCCCCCCTTAATCCTCTCTTTCCCTAAGTGCTAGCTCCCAGCCTGGAGCCTCGGGGATCCACACGACTTGATTGTGTTTTGATGTTCTTGTGAAACTTACAAGTGCACTCAGGACTCAACAACCATAACATACATTTTCAAGACCGTTCACCCAGGAGAAAAAGAGACGAAGGAAAAAGGAAGAGTGCTTACTATTACCGCTGTCAGTGCAGTGTACACACTCCCAGCTGCGCATATGCACACAGATCCATGCATTAATATACATGTGAGGGCAAAAACACATCCCGTATATTGATTAAGATTGATGCGTACATCCCTGAAGCATTATTTTTTCATGTACTGTATAATGACCGGACACTGACCCTTTTGTTATTTTACATGTTTTTCTTTTTCACCAGATGTCAGTTATAAGTCTATTTTCTGCTTCATTTTCCTGTCTTGGTGTATTTCAGCATTTTTTTCTGTTTCTCTCTGTTTTACAGAATATAATTATCAATTATTTAAATTGGATTTTAAAAAATCGTATTCTTAAATTGCTGATAGTCAGGTTTTTTTTTGCTTGAACATATTATAAGGTAAATGTTGATTGCACGTAATGGCAATAGAATAATGGCACCATCTACATTAAGATAGGATCCATATAAACCTTACCTTCACGATGCACTTTTTGCCACTGGGCATGATATCTCCCTGAAAAATG